>NW_026899064.1:0-327500 GCF_033153095.1 Gastrolobium bilobum
CTGGCTGATAAAGATTCCTTTGCTCGAATGAGCTACTTCTATCCCTAGGAAATATCTCAGTTTCCCAAGGTCTTTGACTTCAAACTCAGAGGCAAGCCGTGTTTGCAGAATCTGTCTCTCCACAAAATCATCACCTGTGATAATAATATCATCAACATATACAAGGAGCACAGTAAGCTTCCCATTTTGGGAGTGCTTGAAAAAAAGAGTGTGATCTCCTTGACTTTGTTTATATCCTAAGGTCATCATAACCTTAGTAAACTTTCCAAACCAGGCACGAGGTGACTGCTTCAATCCATACAAGGCCTTTTTTAATTTACAAACTTTATTTTCTCCCTTCACAGAATCAAAACCAGGCGGAATTTCCATGTAGACTTCTTCTTCTAACTCACCATTGAGGAAAGCATTCTTCACATCAAATTGGTTTATATCCCAATTGTAATGGGCAGCAAGGGATAACAAAACTCTCACCGTATTCATCTTTGCAACTGGAGCAAATGTTTCTTCATAATCAATGCCATAGGTTTGAGAGTAACCTTTGGCAACTAATCGAGCTTTGTATCTCTCAAGAGTTCCATCAGAATTATATTTCAGGGCATAAACCCATCTGCACCCTACTGCTTTCTTTCCAGTAGGTCTATCAATAACCTCCCATGTTTTATTTTTCTCCAATGCATTCATCTCCTCTTGCATGGCTTGAGCCCAATTCCTATCTTTCAAGGCTTCATGTACTGATTTTGGGATTGCAATAGAGTCTAGTGCTGAAACAAAGCTTTTGTGCTGCACAGAAAGATTAGCAGAGGAAACAAACTGGGAGATAGGGTATTGAGTACAAGAGGGACATGAGGGACAAGATTTCTTGGGACAAGCTCTTTTTCCTTTTCTAAGAGCAATGGGTAAATCATCAGAATCAGTAGTAATGGGTAAGTCATCAGAAGTATTAACATCATGATCAGAAATATGAGATTCAGGACTTACCAGTGGTTCAGACGATTGAGGTTGCTGCTGAGACAATGTGGGTTGTTTCCTTCTTTCAGGTGTCATAATCTTTCGTATCTCTGGTGTACTTGATGTATCAATCACAGGAGAATCAGTCACAGGAGGATTACTCACAAGAGGATCAGACACAGGAGGAACAGACAAAGGAGAAACAGACACAGGAGGAACAGGACCAGGTGGAGGATACACTGACATAGGTAAAGGAGTAGACACTGATGATTCAAACTCAAAGAAGGGAGGTGATGAGATTTCTGGTGAAGGATTCTCCCCCTGAAGATGAGGACCTTGGAAAAAGGACTCAGATTCCTGAAATGTAACATCCATAGAAACAAAAAATTTCCTACTACTAGGGTGATAGCACTTGTAGCCCTTCTTATCAGGAACATAACCAAGAAAAACACATTTAATAGCCCTAGGGTCCAACTTACTGCGATGATGTTTATGAACATGAACAAAAGCAACACACCCAAACACTCGTGGAGGAAGACTCATCATAGTTGGAATAGAAGGGAAAAAAGAAGTCATAGAGTGAATAGGACTTACATGGTCAAGTACCCGAGTGGGTAAACGGTTGATCAAGAATGCTGCAGTAAGAATAGCATCTCCCCAATAGTATTTGGGTACATGTGTCTGAAACATTAATGCACGAGCCACTTCAAGAAGGTGACGATTTTTTCTTTCAGCAACCCCATTCTGTTGGGGGGTGTCAACACAAGTAAGTTCATGAATCATACCGTTATTTCTTATAAATTGGGAAAAGCTATGATTAACATATTCAGTACCATTATCTGTTCTTAGTCTCTTGAGTTTTTTACCAAACTGGGTCTCAATCATTTTATAAAATTGAAAGAACAGTTGTGGTACCTCAGACTTTTCACGCATTAAGTACACCCAAGTTACACGAGTGCAATCATCAATAAAAGAAACAAACCATCTATTTCCAGAACCATGAGGGACTTTAGAGGGACCCCAAACATCAGAATGAATAAGATCAAAAGGTTCAACACTCTTAGTAATACTAGAAGGAAAAGACACACGATGATGCTTAGCAAATTCACAAACATCACAATGAAAAGACTCAACAGATTTAGACAAAAACAATGACGGAAATAAAGATTTGAGTAAACTAAATGGAGGATGACCTAAGCGCTTATGATGAAGCCAAATCAAAGAATCAGCAGTTGATTGACCATGAGACATCAAGATGTGATTTGTTACTTTATTTGCAGGAGATTGTGACACCAGATAGTACAACCCACCTTGCTCTTTAGCACTACCAATCGTCTTCCCCGTGGCGAGATCCTGAAAAACACAATGGGTAGGATAGAAGGTTACAGTACAATTCAAATCTTTTGTAATTTTATGAATAGAAAGAAGATTCGTGGAGAGTTTAGGAACATGAAGAACATCCTTAAGATGTAAGGACTGCTGTAAGTTTATGTCACCAGAACCCGCAACTGATGTATGAGAGCCATCAGCTACGGCTATTGTATGAGTTCCAATGGTAGGTCTTATTAGGTGTAGGAGTTATTTCAGAGGAAGTAAAATGCGCTTGACCACGCAACTTTGCCATCTTTTCTAAGACAGATTGCTTTCCATAAAGGCGAAAGCATAAATCCTTGATATGACCTGTTCTTTTACAATAAGAACACCATCGATCATCTCTCTTAGGTCTAGAAGAGGTACCATCATAAAATTTTGAAAAAGAACTCCTTTGAGAAGAGGCCATACTGCACAGAAAATGGTCAAAGAAAAGCTCCAAGAAGCCAAAAAATCACAAATAAATACCAAACGATGTCCGATCAAAGAGAGGAGCACAGAGATCCAGAAAGAGGATGAAGGGACGATCAAGATCGCGGTGGTCCGATCCGGAAAGGCAAAGTGCGCGTGTGGGCCCCGGCCGCGGGATGCAAGCGAGGAGACAAAAAGAATAAAAAGGTTCTTGTTCTAAAGGTTAGGCGCGGAAGCGTCCGGTTCGAGAGCTCTGATACCAACTTGAAATAAAAGGGTATTTGAAATATTATTGAATCGTATTTGAATCTGTAGAGGGCGCGCTGTTATTATGTAATTTTGACCTAATGGGCTTGGCCCAATATAAAAGTAACGGACTAAATAAATACAAATAAATGACTACATAATTACTATTTAATACAAATAAATGACTCCGGTCGAGCGCAATCGAAAAAAGGACCAAGAAAAACCAAAAAAGGGTCTAGTCCGGTGTTGAAAAATATATATATATATATATAAATATATATATATATATATATATATCATATTATGTCATGATCCGATTGTAAAATTTTCAAAGATTTTTCTCCATGATGAAATAAGGTAATAAAAGGCCGATATGCATGAAATCCACATTGTAAAAGAAAAATATTATTGTAATCCTATGATTTTGCTAGTATTTATATATATATATATATATATATATATATATATATATATATATATATATATAATAAAATGAAGTAAAATAATGAATTTGTAATTAGTGATAGAAACAGTTTTAATTATTTTATAAATTCAATTATTTTATAAATTTAATTACTGTTCTAATATTTAGTAATAATTTTTTTTAATTACTTTTTTAATTATTTTATAACTTCAATTAGCCTTTAGAATTATTGAAGTCTTAATTAGATCCATTCATTTTTTATTTAGGGTTTTTTTGGGTTTAGGGTATCCACTAATTTTAATTGTTTTATCATTTTTGTTTTAATTAATTTAGTAATTATAAGTTATGAAACCTTAAGAAAAAAACCTACTTAGTTGAATAGATTACATGTTAGTGAAATTATTAAACAGTAATTATACTTATTGATTTAATTAAATATTAAGCATAACTAGCTAGTGACTCTTAAACAGTAATGAAAATAGTAAAAAATAATATTAAACATTAATGAAATAAGTATTAAATATTAAGCATAACCTACGTGAGACGGGGGTGCAAAGGATCCGTCATTCTTGCTGACGAGTTTGGAAAGAAGCAACGCGTCACAAAATTTGGCGTGATCCATAACACGTTGGATGCGTCACAATTCTTGACAGGATCTACGTGTCACATATGATTTTGACACTGAACGCGTCATTCAACTTGACGGGACTGTATGAGGTGATGACATGACTGTTGGTCGCGCCATGCACTGTGAAGGCACTGGTCTTGTCAAGTTGACCAACGTGTTTAACTGCTATAGTCAAGAAACACATTTCAAAACAGCTTTGAGTTGGAAAAACTTTTATCAATTGTTACTAGTAGGGTCGTTTTGCCCTTACATTAAATAAAAATACAAAGGACCTTAGGCACAGCAAGCAACATTATTCAAATAAAATTGAAATTTAAAATAACATTGATCTTATATGTATTCTTCCATCCCCTTCTTGTGTCCCCCACCTTTCCCACTATATATATATATATATATATAGTTCATTTCTGTGGTCTGACCAAAACCACAGGTTCAATATTATCTTGAATTTCTTTTTTTCTCATGAAATTGAACTATGAAATTCTTTTGGATTCAACACCGGTCGCCGCTAACCCGATAAATTCTTTTCCTTTTCTCCATAATCATAATTGTTTCCTATATCTTTATTTTAATGAGTTGTTATTTACTAAAAATTAAAATAATTGTTAAAAAATATAATATAATATAAAATCATTAATGTGCTCTTGTTGTAAATAGTAATTATGTAGTCATTTATTAGTAATTATGTAGTCATTTATTTGTATTAAATAGTAATTATGTAGTCATTTATTTGTATTTATTTAGTCCGTTACTTGTATATTGGGCCAAGCCCATTAGGTCAAAATTAGGTCAAGAAGTCTCTATAAATAGAGACCCCTATGTACAGAGCTTCCGCGCCTATTGTCTTTAGAACAAGAACCTTTTATTCTTTTTGTCTCTCGCTGCCATCAGCCGCCACCGGATTTTTTTTCCGGGGACCTCTTGGACCGAGAAGATCTCTGTTATACTGGATCTCTGTTACTGTTCATCGTCTCCATTATTCTTCATCACAAGACAGCATCTGTTCATCACAATTGGACCCTTTCCCGGTGGTTTTTCAACTCCGAACAGACCCAGAAAGAACCGCGCTCACCGGACGACGTTGCTCCAGAAATTTCAGACCGGACGGCCACCGCACGCGCCCACACGCGCCGCCCCTTCAACCGCGAGTGAAGCCCACGCGCAGCCAATCTCACCGGCGCGTGGCGGCGCGTGAGATCATTTTTCCGGATCGGACCACCGCGATCTTGATCGTCCCTTCATCCTCTTTCTGGTTCTGTGCTCCTCTCTTTGATCGGACATCGTTTGGTATTTATTTGTGATTTTTTGGCTTCTTGGAGCTTTTCTTTGACCATTTTCTGTGCAGTATGGCCTCTTCTCAAAGGAGTTCTTTTTCAAAATTTTATGATGGTACCTCTTCTAGACCTAAGAGAGATGATCGATGGTGTTCTTATTGTAAAAGAACAGGTCATATCAAGGATTTATGCTTTCGCCTTTATGGAAAGCAATCTGTCTTAGAAAAGATGGCAAAGTTGCGTGGTCAAGCGCATTTTACTTCCTCTGAAATAACTCCTACACCTAATAAGACCCAACCTGCATTTCGTCCAGATGAGTTGGAACGGCTCCGAACCATTCTTGATTCTATGAGTAAGCCATCTGATACTAGTGCTTTGACTATGACTGGTATGAGCTCCAAAACTTATTCTTTCCTTTCTTCATGTAATGATTTTAAACATTCTTGGGTTGTTGATTCTGGTGCTACTGATCATATGGCTTGTTGTGCTGACTCCTTTACCTCTTATCATCCTACCATTGGAACTCATACAATAGCCGTAGCTGATGGCTCTCATACATCAGTTGCGGGATCTGGTGACATAAACTTACAGCAGTCCTTACATCTTAAGGATGTTCTTCATGTTCCTAAACTCTCCACGAATCTTCTTTCTATTCATAAAATTACAAAAGATTTGAATTGTACTGTAACCTTCTATCCTACCCATTGTGTTTTTCAGGATCTCGCCACGGGGAAGACGATTGGTAGTGCTAAAGAGCAAGGTGGGTTGTACTATCTGGTGTCACAATCTCCTGCAAATAAAGTAACAAATCACATCTTGATGTCTCATGGTCAATCAACTGCTGATTCTTTGATTTGGCTTCATCATAAGCGCTTAGGTCATCCTCCATTTAGTTTACTCAAATCTTTATTTCCGTCATTGTTTTTGTCTAAATCTGTTGAGTCTTTTCATTGTGATGTTTGTGAATTTGCTAAGCATCATCGTGTGTCTTTTCCTTCTAGTATTACTAAGAGTGTTGAACCTTTTGATCTTATTCATTCTGATGTTTGGGGTCCCTCTAAAGTCCCTCATGGTTCTGGAAATAGATGGTTTGTTTCTTTTATTGATGATTGCACTCGTGTAACTTGGGTGTACTTAATGCGTGAAAAGTCTGAGGTACCACAACTGTTCTTTCAATTTTATAAAATGATTGAGACCCAGTTTGGTAAAAAACTCAAGAGACTAAGAACAGATAATGGTACTGAATATGTTAATCATAGCTTTTCCCAATTTATAAGAAATAACGGTATGATTCATGAACTTACTTGTGTTGACACCCCCCAACAGAATGGGGTTGCTGAAAGAAAAAATCGTCACCTTCTTGAAGTGGCTCGTGCATTAATGTTTCAGACACATGTACCCAAATACTATTGGGGAGATGCTATTCTTACTGCAGCATTCTTGATCAACCGTTTACCCACTCGGGTACTTGACCATGTAAGTCCTATTCACTCTATGACTTCTTTTTTCCCTTCTATTCCAACTATGATGAGTCTTCCTCCACGAGTGTTTGGGTGTGTTGCTTTTGTTCATGTTCATAAACATCATCGCAGTAAGTTGGACCCTAGGGCTATTAAATGTGTTTTTCTTGGTTATGTTCCTGATAAGAAGGGCTACAAGTGCTATCACCCTAGTAGTAGGAAATTTTTTGTTTCTATGGATGTTACATTTCAGGAATCTGAGTCCTTTTTCCAAGGTCCTCATCTTCAGGGGGAGAATCCTTCACCAGAAATCTCATCACCTCCCTTCTTTGAGTTTGAATCATCAGTGTCTACTCCTTTACCTATGTCAGTGTATCCTCCACCTGGTCCTGTTCCTCCTGTGTCTGTTTCTCCTTTGTATGTTCCTCCTGTGTCTGATCCTCTTGTGAGTAATCCTCCTGTGACTGATTCTCCTGTGATTGATACATCAAGTACACCAGAGATACGAAAGATTATGACACCTGAAAGAAGGAAACAACCCACATTGTCTCAGCAGCAACCTCAATCGTCTGAACCACTGGTAAGTCCTGAATCTCATATTTCTGATCATGATGTTAATACTTCTGATGACTTACCCATTACTACTGATTCTGATGATTTACCCATTGCTCTTAGAAAAGGAAAAAGAGCTTGTCCCAAGAAATCTTGTCCCTGCTGTCCCTCTTGTACTCAATACCCTATCTCCCAGTTTGTTTCCTCTGCTAATCTTTCTGTGCAGCACAAAAGCTTTGTTTCAGCACTAGACTCTATTGCAATCCCAAAATCAGTACATGAAGCCTTGAAAGATAGGAATTGGGCTCAAGCCATGCAAGAGGAGATGAATGCATTGGAGAAAAATAAAACATGGGAGGTTATTGATAGACCTACTGGAAAGAAAGCAGTAGGGTGCAGATGGGTTTATGCCCTGAAATATAATTCTGATGGAACTCTTGAGAGATACAAAGCTCGATTAGTTGCCAAAGGTTACTCTCAAACCTATGGCATTGATTATGAAGAAACATTTGCTCCAGTTGCAAAGATGAATACGGTGAGAGTTTTGTTATCCCTTGCTGCCCATTACAATTGGGATATAAACCAATTTGATGTGAAGAATGCTTTCCTCAATGGTGAGTTAGAAGAAGAAGTCTACATGGAAATTCCGCCTGGTTTTGATTCTGTGAAGGGAGAAAATAAAGTTTGTAAATTAAAAAAGGCCTTGTATGGATTGAAGCAGTCACCTCGTGCCTGGTTTGGAAAGTTTACTAAGGTTATGATGACCTTAGGATATAAACAAAGTCAAGGAGATCACACTCTTTTTTTCAAGCACTCCCAAAATGGGAAGCTTACTGTGCTCCTTGTATATGTTGATGATATTATTATCACAGGTGATGATTTTGTGGAGAGACAGATTCTGCAAACACGGCTTGCCTCTGAGTTTGAAGTCAAAGACCTTGGGAAACTGAGATATTTCCTAGGGATAGAAGTAGCTCATTCGAGCAAAGGAATCTTTATCAGCCAGAGGAAATATGTTCTTGATCTTCTCAAAGAAGCAGGAAAGCTTGGGCGTAAACCCTCTAATACTCCTATTGAGCAGAATCACAAGATGGGTTATGAAGAGGAGAGTCCTCCAGTTGATAAAGGACAATATCAACGGCTAGTTGGGAAATTGATATATTTGGCCCATACTAGACCAGACTTAGCTTATGCTGTTAGTGTTGTCAGTCAGTTTATGCATGATCCAAAGGAGAAACATATGCAGGCAGTAGAGAGAATTCTTCAGTATCTGAAAGGTACTCCTGGTAAAGGGTTGTTATTCCGACGTGATGGCAATCTATCTTTAGAAGTCTACACAGATGCTGATTATGCTGGATCTGTGACTGACCGTCGTTCTACCACTGGTTATTGCAAGTTTCTTTGTGGTAACTTGGTGACATGGAGAAGTAAGAAACAAGATGTGGTCGCCAGATCAAGTGCAGAAGCTGAATTTCGAGCTATGGCTCAAGGCATTTGTGAGTTACTGTGGCTGAAAATTGTACTTGATGATCTAAAAATAAAATGTGAGGGACCTATGAAGCTGCTATGTGATAATAAGTCCGCTATTTGTATAGCTCATAATCCAGTTCAACATGATCGGACTAAACATATTGAGGTCGACCACCATTTCATCAAATAGAAACTTGATAGCGGGTTGATTACCACTCCATACTTTCCCACTGGGCGTCAATTAGCTGATCTATTGACAAAGGGGCTTCCTTCAGATAGATTTCAAGAACTTGCTAGCAAGCTGGGAATGATAAATATCTATTCCTCAGCTTGAGGGGGAGTGTTGTAAATAGTAATTATGTAGTCATTTATTAGTAATTATGTAGTCATTTATTTGTATTAAATAGTAATTATGTAGTCATTTATTTGTATTTATTTAGTCCGTTACTTGTATATTGGGCCAAGCCCATTAGGTCAAAATTAGGTCAAGAAGTCTCTATAAATAGAGACCCCTATGTACAGATTCAAATACTCTTTATTGAAACCGAACAATCACGCAATTGCAAAACAAAAAAGAGAGAAGTGAAAAAAAATGAATATATAAAGTTATCGTGATACTCAATAAGGGGTTACGTCTAGCAATTTTTCATTATGTTCTTCACATTGCAATTGTTACTAAAGTACTTTGTTTAATTACCCCCCAAAAAAAGACACTCTAATTTTACAATAAAAATATAAATAGACTTACAAACCCTAAGCAATAATAACTATTTATGAGAGAAAAAATAAAATAAATCCAAAACTCACAACAATATCAGACCTATATAGTCTTAACTCCTGAGAGCTACTCCACATTTTGTTGGGGACTTTTTTTTGACTTTCTCTGCGTCCCGTCAACAAAAATCGTCATCTGATTGTGAAATATGAGTGATATTTAACAATTTTTATCTAATATTTTAAATTTTTGAGTTGAATTGATTATTTACAATAATTATTGTAATTCTAACATGTGTTAATTTTATAATGAGATATATCTTCTCTTTATTTTCTTAACAAAAATATAAAAAATTTATTTTAATTTTGTATTATAATAAATTGTTAGTTTGATAAAATTCACTAAGAACCTATCATTCGTTTAAAATACAATATGACTGTCAATCTGTCATATATAAAAGAATCATAGAAGTTTTCTTGTAAAATAACTTGTCATTATTTGTGTAAAATGGTTAGCCGAGATATGCCGATTTTGGATTGATGTATGTCGAACATGTTGAATTGTGGCTTAGCCCAAAGAGGTCTCCCATTACCGCTTAACAAAAATCTATAAACTCAGCATATGGAATGGATATCTTTTTCTCTAATAATATGATAATCTTTACTTTAAAAAGAGAGAGGAAAATACAAAACAAAAACAAGTATCCAAATCCTTTCAACACAATCCATTGAGCATACTACGTCAATTATAGTACTAGTTTTAAATCATTAAACCCATTATCAAATCGAACCTAACTAACTCCACAAGACCACAACAAACTTTTAGCATAAGTGTCAATCTGGGTCGAGTTACCCTTTTGGACTAGGCTAGTGAGTTCACTTTAGTTTCAATTCGTAAATTATTAACTTATTTTTAAGCAAGCAACGCGTTATTGTCGGCAGCAACTTTTTAAATAATTATTATTTGAATCTAAGAATATTAATTTTAAATGATTTATTTAATTATATATATTTAAAGACTTATATTAAAATATTTAAAATAATTCTTTCTTAAAATGAATTTTTGTTATAAATGGCATTTAAGGAAATTTAATCTTAAAAAAATAATGTTAATAAATTAGTAATTAATGTTGACATTTTTTGGACTTAATCTCGGTTTGCTCCATGAGGATCAAATTGAGTCAGGTTAAATAAATTTAGGTTTTAGTGTTGTTAACTTAACCCATTCATTTTGTCTAGTTATTTCTACCTGTCCAAGTTTGCCCATTTCAACATCCTCTTAAGCCGTACGTAATACAGCTACAATGCAGCCATTAGAACCAGTGAATTAACCAAGCCACGGAATTATTTGGCATAGATTGCAGGAAAAATTGATAAAAATTCAAAGGGAAATGTTATATGGTAAATTATGTTAATATTAATAACCAGAATTTTGATATAATTTAAGGATAGTCGTTGGATGAGATGAAACATAGTAATAAGAACTAAGAACCACTCACGGCTCACCCACCTAACAGTCAAACAATTATGCCCCATCATTTTGACCAAAAATTCTGTTTAAAAAAATTAACGCTCAACATTTTTCAAATTCAAAATTGTATTCGTGTAGAAAGACACAACTTTTGAATTAGCTATAAGCAAGGATGGTCACATTCTAATACTTTAAAAAAAAAAAAAAAAAAAAAATTAAGATGTGAATAAACCGTGGGATATATTTTTCTTATGTTGTACGAAAAGAATTACCTTATGTTGTAGAAACAAAAGTATAAGTGAGACCCACATGTAAGAGGAGAGAGAAAAAAAAGTGATGGGACCCACCTCTTTTTGTGTGTGTAGGAGAGATGTTTATCTCATGTAAAATGAGATAAACATAACCCATAAACCATTCATTAGCCAGATATATTTTGAAGAACATGATTAGCAACCTAAAGATTTGGACGCACACCAAATAAAGTACGAACAAAATTTGCAAAATTAGTCTTCAAAGGCACCACATTGAACAAATATATCGTCAACACGAAACAAAATTGAAATCAGAAGAACATGACGAGACTCAAAGAAAGACATGACGAGACTCAAAGAAAGGGATATCAACCAGCCACCATTAATATATAGCTTGCATATGCTCGAAAGACGCTTCGCCCATGTTAACTATGCCTATCTCTAAACAGAAGATATATGAATAAAAAATACATGGATCACTTCCCATTCAGATATATGCATCTTACATTCAGATATATGAAGGGATTAATCTTCATCTGTCAATTGGGGACTACCCTTGAAACAATCCAAAAAAATAAACCATTCTCAAATTAAGACATGACACACTACAATTAGCGAATAACTACTAGTGGAAGATAGGCAAGCATAGAATTGAAAACCTTCTTGTCAATGCGTCATAGTTGCTGGAAACAATTTTTTAGTTTCCGTAACGCACTTGAGTCAGACCCTTTTTTACTATTCTCTCAAATCTTAAAAATACAAATTCAGCTAAGTAGGCACTAACAAAAGGAGAGCAATGTTTCTTTGTGAATTGGTATAAAGAGGCGGGTATTTAAATAGTCAAACATCAGCTCTGCTTCTTAATATTGTACTTAGAAGATACAATTAAGTTGTCCTGGCATCATCTTTTTTACAGAGGTATAGAAATGACTAAAATACATAGTAATGGTGATTGCATAAAAAGCTATAGGGTACACAAACCAATTGCCCAAAAAAAACTCCCAGCAAAAGATGACATCCTCCAAATTCTAAATTTTCTTCACAAGCCGTATAATATACCAACAGAGTATTCAGGAATTTCTGCTGACATGACCAAAAAAACCTCCCTATTCTCTGTGGTTATTTCAAAGTGCCGCCTCTCTTGCATTCTCTCAAATCACTAGGTATAATAAATACAGAATCAACACAAAGCCCACCTTTAGAGTGTGTACAATCAATCTGTTTCATGGAGAATCTAACTTTGGTTGTAGGTTCTGATCCACTCACAATAAACTCACCGACCTTGTAATCTACCCAATATCCACGCTTATGATTGCCATATGTATCATCATGATCAGTTTCATCCAAGCAGCACTCACATGATGCTTGCTGACCATCCAAAGTTGACAACTCAAATCTCACCGGTTTTATATCCCAACCATGGGTCTGTTCATAATTGCAAATGCGCCGTCCAAGCCTCTTGGAAAATCGTCCAACGTGAAGCCTAAAGGAGAGAGTATAAATATCGGCAGGAAATGGAAAGTTGACCTCCCCATCCACTTCAAACCACCATATTTGCTGCAAATATGCTACAGTATTGAACCTGAAATGAATGAATAATAGAAATGTAACGCAATACTCAGAATTGAATGCTGACAGATAAAACATACAATTTGCATAAAGAAGCACAAATAGCATATAAGATGTAAGTTGGCATAATTTAGGTATGGAATGACATTCAGAATTACAGGTGTCCAACTGCCCATAAGCCTAGGCTGTGCAAACCAATCACGTGAAAAGTGAAAAGATTGTACTGGATTGTTTGTTCCCAATAGGGAGGTTTCAAAATATACACAAAACTCTATAAAGGAAATAGGGAAACTAAGTAATTACATGGATTTTCCCTAATAAATTATTGGGATATTCAAGTGTGGATTAAGTTCCACATTAGTTAGTAATGGTCTCAGTCAAGACGATATAAATGGATCAACCCATAAACCCAAAACCTTAAGATTTTGGGTTGAAAAATGGTATTAGACCCACTTGCTATGGTTGGTCTAGCTTAGCCCATTGGAGTGGTATTAGAGCCAATAGTTAATTGGACTGTGTACCGAGTATTTGGATAATGCCTTAAGGTTTTGGGTTAAGACATGGTGTTGAACCCACTTGCTGATCCTTGAGAATAAAAGGCCTAACATGATTCCTAAAATACAAAGCAATCTAAAGATATACAAAGATATCATAAGATTTTCCACAAACCAAAACCACTTTTTAATGCTCTATTCATAAAATGAATAATTTGGTTAAATCAGGCTGAGTATTGCATGGATCAGTTGGGCTCAAGGCTACAAAATGAGATCAACCCATCTAAACTGAACCAAATTGCATATACACTTGAAAGTTGAAACATCATCCTAAGTCACAAATAATTAAAACAGAAAATTCATGTCCTTGTCCAGATAAAGCACTTAATGTAAGCAGAGAAGTTTAACATGCAAAAATCAAAATGTTTTCAAATGATACCAAAAAAAAAAATCATATATGTTGGACAATGATAATTTGCTTTTGGGGCAAAAAGAGACTGTTGGAATTTAGCTGAGGATGTCTTTGCCTGCATAAGACAATAAGTAATAGGGCTGCCAAGTAGTCCACATACCATTTAATGAGCTTTCAATTAGATTTGGACCCAATAATCCAAACCAAGGAACTAATCCGAGCCTGCTAAGTGCCTGTTTAGAAAGTCTTATTTTTAACTTCTCTTTTCTTTATGAGTAGAAGCTTAGCCAAACATGTTTTTACAAAATCTCTTATTATAAAAAGAGTTGTTGTTATAATGAATAAAAAAAGCAAAAGCAAAAAGCTCCCAAGAGGAGCTTTTTTTAAGATATATACTATTTATTTAGAATTCTCATATTTATTTTCCAATTTCACCCTTATTCTAAATTTGTATTTACCAATTTTATTCTTTACCCAGATAATCCATCCTAATAACAAATTATTTCATCTTCTCTCCTTCAAAACCCTCAGAACAACTTTATATAATCACCTAACTTTTTTTTTTTAAACTTTAGCTTAAAAGTAGTTTTTAACTTAAATTTGCCAAACAGCTCTAAGTCATTTGGTTTGGCTCCGATGGCCATCATTTTTCTTTTTTCTTTTTTTTTTTGGTGCGTGTGTAGGGCTATTCTCAGCTTGATCCAACCAGCTGTCTCATGAAATTCTTGAAATCGTTTTTTACATGTTTACATTCAAAATTGAACCAAACATCACCCAAACAATTTAGTACTCCCATTACAAATAAGGTTTGCAACTTTTAAAGGAGGAATTCAACAGCACAGGTCACAGAGCATCAGGAAAGTTGAATATCAATGAATGATAACGAAGTCATAATCAATAATCTTATATTTGAACCTCATGCATTTGACACCAATTTTTTTTTCTTTTTCTTCAATTTAAAATTCAGCATTCATCAACTAGAAAAATTGGTCAAGCTGGACACACTCAATGAAAATGGAAAACGTTTCTAGTTTCACTTTCCCAAAAAGACAAGCACAAAGCAATCAAACATAACAGACAAGCCAATCAGGCAAAAATGAAAATGTAACAAATAAATCAAGTGCATAAATTAAAAATTTGATATTAGGTCAACATGATTTTCATAGTTGGATCTTAGATTGAGAATTTATGGCATATTTAACAAATAGGTAATTTGGCAGTTACAGTATCAATCACATTCGTACTAAATCTAGACAAAAAATTTCATGATTTCATCCAGGGAACCTCCAGCAGAACAAGTAACTTAAGATGTATTATGACATTACTATAACATGAATCCAGACTTATGAAATTCACAGAAGACAAGTTTTTGTCAAAATAACATAGAACTGTGAGTACAAGCAATTGATGATGATTCTCTAGACCAAATAAAAGCAACTTTCATATGTGAAGTGAACTGAAAATTTAGTAAGCCAACACAAGCAACAAGGACATTTTCAGATAGCATCTTAGTCATATTTTATTTTACACCAAAAAATTCCAAGTTATGGGGACGGAGATTTGATTGTTTTATTTTACATGATTTATAATATGCTTGGTATCTGGGCCTCCATGATGATCATCTACGATTCTCAGTCAAAATACTAAGATAAGATCCAAAGATTTTCAGTTGATAGGAAGAAAAGTCATATCTTTGAATGCCAAGAAAGCTCAATTGATTCATCTATCCACACTCATCAGTAATATTTAAGGAAGATGGCACTGAAACACACATATCCGTCCACACTAATCAGTATTATTTATGAATTAATATGATGCTAAAGACTGACTTCCATGCAAACTAAAGTAACAGAAAATCACTGACTTCCTCTTTCCTCTTCTCTTCATATTGCAGAAACACACATAGTTGATATAAGGTCTGCTTGAAAAGGTAAACTCATTGAACACCCTCTAACACCAAATCACCCCATTATTCGAGTAATCTTGGAAAACCAAAATAATAATCTTATCACTGCTTTTCTATGAGACAAAGACAAATTCCAACTAACGACTAGAGTTTAGCACTCCCGACAAGGCCACCTGCACCATGCACTTGATATAAAGTGGCATGTAAAACATCAAAACAACAAACAAACCACTTTCTACCAGAACAAAGAATTTGTGCGATCAAAAGCAAAAACAAAAGAATCTGACAGCAATCTGAGGACAAATATAGAACTCAGCACCTTCGGTCCTGAACAACCTATCTACTGCAATTACATTATGGTCAGAGACAATTGATCCGCTTCTTTTTATGATATTCCAGTCCAGCAATCATACACACACACACACACAAAAATTTAATTCCATTCTTGAATATCATGATTAAGCCCTCATACAAGCATATAAGTAATATCCTATAATCCAGAAAAGACTACAATCAAATAGATTGTATATTTATATTACAATGTGATCAGTAGAAGCATGTAGCGGAGCGTGCATGTGTTTTTTAAAACTTCAACTTCAAACATCAGCATAAGCAAGATTCCTCTAAAGTTTCCAGGCTCCAAGTTCTTACAACATTTGAAGAAATAAAAGATACACAGAGAGACGCAATAATCTTAAGCAAATTGAAGCTAAGCTAAGAATTTTGGGAATCTAACCTAGATTCTTCAGTAGGAACCCAAGTCCAGTATCTCCGGTCATCGATTCCATTAATTGACATAGCTTTTGCCGAAATGGACATGCAAACCCTTCCCGTGACCCTGTCCAGCCACACTTCCTGTGAAACCCTCAACAATCAACCTCACTGACAGAACACAAAGCAAAAAATTCCAATTAACCAACTCAGAGAGAAGAAAACCTACCTTGTTGCCGTCATCAAATGGTAGCGGCCGAGATAGCAGCGCAAATATGTCCTTCTTGGACAGATTCTGGTGCCTCTCTGAAGTAGGCAAAACATGGAGCAGATCTTGGTAGTTAGGTGGCAACTTCGTTTCCCACACCGAATCGGCGGAGGAAGCACCGCGAAACGCTCGATTCAGCCGCGCCAAATTGCATATCTCCGGCGGAGTAAGATAGAGAAAAACGCAAGCCACGCAACTCTCAGGGATGTCCCCGAGGCCAGGACCGTTGGTCGAACCGTTCGTTGCAAGGTTCGACAGCGAGGCCCCCATCCTCCCTGAATTCACCTATATTCTTGACTTTCAGGTCATGCTGCCATTCAAGAATAATAAAGGAAGCACCATTTGGTGGTGAGTGGTGACTAAAATGCAACTCTCTCTCTCTCTCTCTCTCTCTCTGTGTGTGTGTGTTTTGCATGAATGAGAATTTTCTTTGTCAGGGAAATGGAAAACGAAAAGCTGAGGTGGGTCCCGAGTATTTTGATTGATTCAACAGCAGATAACTCCCCGAAAAATCAACGCGCTCCACGTGTTACTCCACTGCATCGTAGCCATTGATCTTTTTAAGTTTTTCCGTTGCCGCCCATGTCGACGCTGTAACGGAGTCAGGCTCTGGATAATGGCGCGTATAGTAGATAGGCCGCTAGGCTGAAACTGAGTGTTGTCTTTAGTATTTAATTTTATTTGTATTTTTAATGGATACAGAATTACGTAATAGTTAATATTTTATAGTTAGAGAAATAAAAAAAAATTAAATTTAAATATTAAATAAAAAATATTAATTTTAACTAAAATAATTATCCTGATAAATATTTTTTTTCCTGATTATCAGTATAAGTTCTATTTATTTTTCTGAATTAGTATTTATAATTATGTAAAAGATAAAGTATTAATTATTTTTATAAGATATTAAATATTTTGTTTTTGTTTTTTTATCGGGATCAAATCGAAGTCCCAAAAAGAAAAAAAGACAAACAAGCTAACTAAAGGCAACGAAGCAGGGTACGGAAGCCCAACAAAATTACAAAATGTGCATTAAGCCAAAAAAGCAAACCTTCCAAAGCTTGAAATAATCGGCTCTTAAATTAAGGATCAATCCGAGCTGGTTTGATACTCTCTCTTTTTTGTTTAAAATTATTTTTAAATTAAAGTTAAAAATAAAACTTAAAAAATAAAAATACAAATTATTTGGTGATTATATAAAATTATTTGATGGTTTTGAACACGGAATTATTTTTAGAATAAATTATTAGGATAAAGAATAAAATTTATAAATATAAATTTAAAATAAAGATAAAATAATAAAATAATTATGAGGAGTCAAAAAAGCTGATATGTATCTTTTATAAAAAATACTCTGGGAGCTTTCATTTTTTATTATAAAAAAATCTTTTTATAAAATAATTAAACTTCTATTTAAAAAAAAAAAAAACTAAAAATAAGACATGACTAAACCCATGAACAAAAGTCCACACCACACGCCTTCGTAAATGCTGAGCAAGTTGAATGTTATTGAATATGAGAGGTAACAGGCACCACACAACCACTCCCCCGCAGCACCCCTCGTGTTCCGCGAGGAGAAATATTTCAATATTATTTATTATCACATTCTTTGGGTATTGTGAAGGGAAACATTTTAATAAAAAGAAAAAGAAAAAAGTTCTATCAAAAAGACATTTTATGAAGGGAAATAATACTCTCATGCTACATGAGAGTAAATTATTTTCCTACATAAATTTATTTTTCGTGCCAATTAAAATTTTTTTTTAATATAAAATATGGAACCCACATTTAACTTCTCTCTACTTTTTTTCTCTCCTACAATCCTACAACATAAGAAAACTTAAACCCTTTTATGAATGGAATGATAAAATTGAAAATAGAGAGCAAGTAAATTAAGATAAGAAGAAACAAAAAGACCATGGTCCTCCTTAGTATTATTTGATTTATCAAAAAAAAAAAAAAAAACTGACAGGAATTTAATATTTTGCAATTTATTTCACTAATTCAATTTTTTAACACTGATTTTGGTTCAGGACATAGACAAGACAAGTAAGTAATAAGAATTATTATAAGTTCAAAGTATTAAATTAGGTTTTATTTATTATTAATTAATTCCTACACTTCTTATATGATTTAGTTATGCACAATAAAATCAAATGGTGATAGCTTAGTTGGCGCACTGGACCTAAGCAGGTAAAGATGAGAGCATGTGTTCGAATCTCTTCAATATCACTTTTTGGAGGGATTTAAATTCTTAATCCCAATGAACCAATTGGAATATTTCTAAAAAAAATTATGCACTATAAATAATTTTAATTTTATTAATTTAAATTAATCTATTTAAATAAAGCATTTTCAATTATTTTAATATTTATTTTACATATATCAATATATCTCAGATTTAGTGTAACGTTTATATTTTTATGATTTGAGAATTTTATTGTTATAGTTTTGATTTAAAATATTTTACTATACAATTATTCGTTTACAAAATAATTAGTTTATTTCATTAAATAAAATAATTCAAACTATATTAAAATTTTAAATTAAATAGCAATTTATTTCATCACTATTAAGTAAGATTTTTAGTTAATATGTTGTAATGCATTTACAAAATGTTTGATACTAATACTATTAGGGTATAAATAAAAGTAAGAAATTTATATAGAAAATTTAAGTTAATGTTACTTACTTATTATTTTCATTATAATTTGTAACAGTAATATTAAAGGATAATAGAATCAATGAACAAGTAAGAAGATATTATAACCTTGATGCTTCTTGACTTAAGTGGTTGTTCGGATGAACTATCAAAATAAATTTTAGAAATGACTTTTGGAATCAGAATTGGATAATTATCACGTCCCCTCATACATACGTGCGCTCTTTTCCGAGTTCAGGTTGAAGGAATATTTGGGAGACATGACTTGCCTAACCCCTAGCCTCATGTAATAGTAAAATAAAATAAAATAAAATAAGAAAATACTACTTAAAATATATTATACTAATCTAAATATTCAATTATTCTATATAATATTAATATATGTAACAAAAATATGATTTTTTTTAATTTGTTAAAATCAGTGCATTTTGTTTGATGTTTATCTGAAAAATATATTTAAAAAACTAAAAAACATGGAAGTAAAAAAAAATACGAAAGAGATAAATCAAAAGTCACAAAAAGAAAATAGTCCTAGGCTAAAAGAATTAAAAAAAAAAATCAAAATTTAGAAAAAAACGTCATGTAATCATTTTAGTATAACGACTTTCATATTATGATCCGTTGAGATGATGAAATTAAGATTATAGTTTATGATTTTAATTTTATGTTAATTTCAAGTCTTTTAAAAGTAAAATTGGTTTAAAATCATAGATTTTATGCTTAAGTTGTGCAAAGAATTCGGACATAAAATTTGAAATCTAAGTCGAATCACAATTCTATTACTTAGATATAAGATGTATAATTAAAAAACAATAATTTTAATCCTCACATTAACTTTTTTAATAATAATATTCTGCATTTTAATATTTTATAAAACTGATGAACCTAATGAATATGTCCTGCCTCTTACGAATAAAATAGCTAGTATGACGTTTATAATAAAAAATAAAAAATAGCTAGTATGACCACAGTAATTTTTTAATTAACAGTTTATTTATAAGGTTTGATATTTCTCACTTATCTCCTACAAACATAAAAGCATATGAGGAATGTAAAGAGAAGAAAGAGAAAAATAAAATATGGACCTCATATACTTTTATGCTATGAAACACTGACACTTGAAAAATCTTAACGTATCGTGTCTGACACTCCGGCACTCCAACACGCGTTGTAGAGACTCCAAAAAAGTTTCAAAGGTTGCGTTACGTTTTTAGTTCCAATTATTAGATTCTCGTTGGATTATGATTATCATTTTATTGAGTTTAATATAAATATTAGGGATATCTTATGTTTCTTTGCAAAATTGATGGGTATTATAAGTTTAACTTTATTTTTTTTAAATTATTGAGTATTAAATATAATGTACATTATATAAATTAAAAATAATATTTAATATCAAAACATGTTATAATATGTTGAAATCTAACATTTTTTAGAATTAACGTGTGGGAGTGTCATGTCGTATCGTGTCTCGTGTCCCGTGTTGATATCGGTGCTACATAACTTTTATATTTGTATAGCAGATAATTTTATCGTCTACAATACGAAAAATATTAAACCTTTATTATGTAGAAAAGACCTCTCTCTATATATTACTTTTTGGGTTGAGTATAATTTTAACTAGGGGTGTTCGCGTCTGGATTGGATCGGTTTTGCAAGCAAAAATCATTCGATCCAATCCATTTGGTTTGATCATGTAATCATCCATTCGGTTTGGATTTTTTTTCAAATTCGATCCGATCCAATCCAATTTTTTCGGTTTGAATTGAATCGATTTTCGGTTTTTGAAAATCCTAAAATTTGTTTCATGATTATTGTGCAAATAACATCTTTTATATATATTGGCTTTGTAATTTTTTTTAAATACAAAAGCATCAGTAAACAATAATATAATTTTTTTTTGGACAATGAGATATGAAGCTCTACATAGATGAAATTTTGTTGATGAGATGTGATCATATTTTTTCTTGGGTGTAATTAATGGGTCTTGGGTTTATAAATTTGTGGGCTATGATTGAGAAAAGACCCAAGTAGGTAGAGGAAAATTAATATATTGGATCGGTTTGGATTGGATCAGTTTTCGTTTACCAATCCAAAAACCGATCCAATCCAATTAAAATTTGCGATTTTTTTTTCGGTTTTCGCTTTTTTGATTTTCGGTTTATTCGGTTATCGATTTTTCGGTTCGGTTACCGCAGTTTGAATCGGTTTGGATCAGTTGATGAACACCCCTAATTTTAACTTTTATATGTGTGGAATTGAAAAATTTTAAGGTATTAATTATGAATTTTGAAAAAAAATATTAATTATATTTATTTCATAATTTTGTTTATAAAAATATAATTTTCTCTATAAAAGAATTTTATACATAAAAATTATAATTAATAGGCCTAATTCTAATTCAATGTTTCAGTTCTATGCTCAGTTTGATATGTCAAACAGATACTTTTACCTAGCTAAATTGACACAAAAGCTAAATATAAAAATTTAGAGATCCACTTTTATATAAAAATAAATAAATTCGAATATAAAATTTAATTTTAAATTTATAAGAACAATAACAATTTTGCAGTCTTACACTAGGTACATTTTTTCTTGGTAAAACTGTATTTAATTTCATGAAATTTGGAGGCTTTTAAAAAATTATAAATTTTAAAATTATCAAAATTAGTCATTAAATTTTAATTAGAATAAATAGTCAAATTATCCACAAGAAATATAAATTAATTTTCGAATGATAAAAAGTTATATTGTGTTCCCTAAATGTTAATTTTTTCAATCAAATTAATTCCCACATTAGAGACTTCATAGACTAATTTAAGTGACTGATTTGAAAAAATAATAATAATTTAACTGACGCAATGTATATTCAAAAAAACTAATTTAACCAAACATAATTTTTATGTTCAAAGCCCAATATAACGGATATTATATCTTGCATATTATTTTATGTTGTAGATAGAAAATAGATAGATCTCACTATTGCATAAAAAAAATAATTGAGGTGCGAAAATTAAAATGAGATAATATGAGAAAAATTATCTTATATGTAAGCAGAGTAATACTTCCCTTATATCTTTCTAATACTAAACTTCCTATTTATTCTGTTAACTATTGTCGTCTTAAATCTTTCTGTTTAAGTTTTAAACGGAAATGACAAAAATTTGGAAATCTGGATCCTCTTATGTGAAAATTTACATGATCATGTAATATAGAGAATCATAACCATACAAAGGTTAATCAATGATAATAAAAGTGAAGAGAAAAAATGTTAAAATAGATAGTTATGATTTTGATTTATCTTTGTATGATTGTGATCTTTTCACATGACCAAATCATTTTTTTTCACAGGATCCATTTCCAAAATTTGGATCCGTTTATAATATAATTATTGCCCTAATAAATCTTTCCGTTTAACTTTTATTAAGTTTAAACGGAAACGTTACAAATTCTGATCCCTTTAGCATGCATGGACACCAAAGCACATCCAAACCCCTTCGAATTAATATGAAAAACAAACCCCATCTACATAAAAAACGATGACAGCTTTATATTATTGTCTAGGGATTTTTTCAATCTCAGGCATTCATGTTTTAGAAAACAAACTAAAAAATAAATATTAAAATTTTTCCATTTTCACTCTATTTATCGAGTTCCGGCACCAGAAAGTTTGGAATTTGGGCGCTGCCATAATATAACTAATCACCTATGACTAAAACTTTTGGAAGATGGTTGGGTGATAATTTTATAAAGGGATTAGTGTGTATCATTTTAAAAGATGTAAACTTGTGTCATTTTAAGTGAGAGAAAGACATAGATAAAGGAGGAGAGAGAGTGGACAAGAAAATATAAGAGTAAATATCATTTTTGGTCTTCAGCAAATTTCACGATGCCCTCTTTAGTCCCTAGCAAATAAAAAGGCCCATCGTGGTCCCTAAAAAATTCAAAAAAGACCCATATTAGTCCTCAAATGTACTAAAATGGGTCCATTTTGAATTTTTTAGGACTCACGATGGACTTTTTATTTGCTAGGGACTACAACGGTGAAATTTGCTGAAGACCAAAAAATGTATTTACTCAAAATATAAAGGTGTGGGTCTCACCTTTTTGCGAGAGTGAAAGGATATTAGTTGTGTCATTTAAAAGGACAAACATTTTTCCCTTTTAATAAATTACAAAACTAGATAAAATTCAAATAATAAACTAACGAATTTTTAGATTACATAAGCATAGACGGCTTATAATTTGCCAGGTAACATAACGAAAGTTAAAACAATTTGAATAGTAATTAAAATTTAAAAATTAATGAACACAACTTTAAAATTTATTACGACCTTTTTATAAATGTTCAAAAGGTTAAAGTGACTTAACATTTTTTTCCCTTTTTTCTTTAATATGTACAATTTATCTATTTTTTTAACAAATTGGATTAAACAAGAACAAAACCAGGAGCACCCTATGTACGTGGTGCGTAACAGCCGCGTTATTCGACCACCAATCTTAAAGTTAAAGAAGAAAACAAAAAAGGTTGGGGGGAAGAAAAAGAAAGGAAAGAGAGAGAAGATAGACATCAACATCATTATTCTCTGACTAGGAATATCCACGTATGCAAAATCAAGTGTCCTCGTTGGTGTTTTGAAACGGCACTATAAGTGGGTTGTAACTTGTAACCCCAGTTTTAAACAAAACCTGTGGGTTTTTCTTTCAACTTCCAAAGCATAGACAAACCAAAACCATGGGCAGTTTTTTTTCTTTTTCTTTTTCTTTTTCTTTTTTTTTCTCTCAGCACTAACAAAACCAGTTGCTTCGTTCCATGTATATACTATAAATCCTTGTCTCCCTTCACAGTTCACCTCAATCCAACAACATGCATGTGCATCATCAACCTTCATATATGTCATTTGTCTTTTTGCTTTATACCCTCTCTATGATCTTTGACTTCATTTCTCCTACTTCAACTTTCAAAAAGCTGAATGGTGTGATGTTACACGTGGATCTCAGTCTTTCTTAGCCTGAGTTTGCAGTGTTCTAATTCCAATAACGGTTAAGGTAAGCTCTCATTAGTTCCTTATCCTTTCCTCTAAATTGTGGTCCTTTTGGGTGCAAACATTAATTGGTCTTAAAGGTGTTTGTTGATGGAACCAAATGGATTAGGTGGTGGGATATTTCCTAGCATTAGTAGTGGAATGCTAGGAGTAGAAAACCCTTTACAACAACAACAGCAAAATCTCCAAAATCAGCAAAATCCTCATCCTTTGCATCATCCCCAAATGGTTTCTTATGCTACTCACCATGACACTGACACTCATCAACAACCCCAACAATCAATCAAGCATGGTTACCCCTATTCAACCAACAAGACCAACAACAAGTCACAGACTACCCTAAGTGATGAAGATGAACCTGGGTTCACAGCAGATGATAGCTCTGGGGACCCCAAGAGGAAAATGTCACCATGGCATAGAATGAAGTGGACGGATGCTATGGTTAGGCTCTTAATAATGGCGGTTTATTACATTGGAGATGAAGGTGGTTCAGAACTTACTGATCCCACTGGGAAAAAGAAAGCTACGGGTTTGTTGCAGAAGAAAGGGAAATGGAAATCTGTGTCGAGGGGTATGATGGAAAAGGGGTTCTATGTGTCTCCTCAACAATGTGAGGACAAGTTCAATGATTTGAACAAGAGGTACAAGAGAGTCAACGACATTCTCGGCAAGGGAACAGCTTGTCGGGTTGTGGAAAACCAGAACTTGTTGGATACGATGGATTTGTCACCAAAGATGAAAGAAGAAGTTCGAAAACTTCTCAACTCCAAGCACCTATTCTTCAGAGAAATGTGTGCTTACCATAACAGTTGTGGTCATGGAAGCACTTCTACCTTGCAACCACAATCTGCAGAGGCCGGAACTGGAACAGGAACTGAGCCATCACAAGCTCAACCACAACAGCAGCAGCAGCAGCAACAACAACAACAACAAAGATGTTTCCATTCATCAGAGAACGGGGTGGGGAGTTTGAGGAGGATGTTGAAAGGGAGAAGCGTGGAAGAGGATGATGATGAAGATGAAGATGAAGACTCAGAGGACTATTCTGATGATGAGGAAGATGACTCGGCAGAAGGTGGGTCAAGGGGTCAAGTAGAGGATGATGAGAATGATGTGAGGAAGAGATCAAGGAAAGGAGGGTTTTGTGTGTCATCACAGGTGATGCAGCAATTGAACAGTGAGGTAACGGGTGTGTTGCAAGATGGGGTTAAGAGTCCTTGGGAGAAAAAACAGTGGATGAAGAAAAGGGTGTTGCAATTGGAGGAACAACAAGTAAGCTATCAAGTGCAAGCATTTGATCTTGAAAAGCAGAGGTTAAAATGGGCAAGGTTTAGCAGCAAGAAGGAAAGGGATATGGAGAAAGACAAACTTGAAAACGAAAGGAGGAGGTTGGAAAATGAGAAAATGGTTTTGCTCCTTCGCCAGAAGGAGCTTGAATTGTTGAATATTCAGCAGCAACAACAACAGCAACATTCTTCTACCTAGGCAACAAGATATTACCGTGTAAGTTTTGTGGTAGTTGAAATTACTACGCAGAGTATAGATTAGGCGAAATAGATCAAAGTGATTATTGTTCTTTTTCTGGGGTTATTCCAAGTATTTTCTTTCTTTGTTTGTTTAAAAGTTAAATAAATGAATATATGACCAAGTTCTACAAACATCTCGTTACATAGCTCACACCAGATTCTTGTGGTATTAAAACTTGAATATAAGAAGAATAAACACTGGAGTTATATTGTGTTCAATTCACTGGTGCCAAAAACTAAAAGGGATATAGCTTCGTCTTTCTGAAGAAAAATGACAGAACAAGTGTTTACTAGTGCCAGCAACTACAGGCAATATATATCTCTTCTTGAGAAAAAAGGACAAAACTATACATTCCTTCATTGGTATGTATATCTGTGTATGGTAACAGTAAGAAAGAATAAAATGCGTCCTCCCTTAAAAAAAGAGCATTCTCCATTAAATGAGAGTATGTATGTCCCTCTATAAAAATAAAGGTACCGGAAACATATTTACAGCAATTAAGGTGCCACATTTTCATCATGTTTCCGACTCCATTTTTATTAAATTCAATATATAATTTTTTGCTTGTTTATATGCATCATACATACCTAAATTTTCAAAGTATGCATTTTTCTTACTTCTTGAGGAAAAAGGACAAAAACTGGTTTAACAGTTTGCACGCCCAGTGGGACTCGAACCCACAATCGCTTGATTAGAAGTCAAGCGCCTTATCCATTAGGCCATGGGCGCTAGTTGTTATTGTCTTCATGATTGTAGATTATATTATATTACCAATTGGTCTCATTTACAATGTGCAAGAGAATTGCAAATGTTAACCATTTTTTAGAGTTTGATTCAGAAAAAAAGGAATAGGAATTTTGATAAAATCAAGTTATTGAATTCAATTGAATAAGAAGCATTAAATTAGCCTTATTGCTACCTTGCATGACAAATAACGTCTTAAACCATTGCTCCTAATGCTCAAGATTCTCCACAATCACAATTAGACCAACCAACATTCATAATGCTTAGGATCAATGTTTCAAAAATAGACCGGCTATTGATTTGTTCAGTACTCCAATCGTGGTTAAACCGTGTTCAAATAACCATAATTATAAATATATATTTTAATATTATAAATTAAATTAAATTGTAAATTAACATAAAATCATAAGAAAAAGTTAGGTGAAATTTATGTTAGTATAATATAAAAGGCCATATTATATGTCTTGTAAGATTAAAAGAAATTAATAATAAAAATTATAATCATCCAGTAAATAGTACATGAAGTAAAACAAAGTAAAGATAACTATTATGTTACTAAGTATTTCAGAATAGTAAATAAAATATCCAAACATATTAACATATATAAAAGCTAAAAGGAGGTCATACGATTTTATATAAAATAGGGAGTAAAAGTTAAAGAGAAAGCAATCTACTTCACCCCTTGCTTATTGTTGAGTCCCATTCGTGTGCTTTCTTAACTTGACATGGGACCTTCATTTGACTATTTTTTTTGGGTTGTCTTAAAAATAAAATAAAATAAAGTTTCAAACTGATTCACTACTGATTTTGGACCGGTTTAGGAAGTTTTTCACCAATTCTTAACTCTATTAGTTTTGGGCTGAATGGACTAGATACCTGCTTTACCATATTTTTCAATCAATCGGTCAAGCTCAGTCTTTACCTTTTTTTTTTTTTTCAATCATTGCTCAAGATACTCTATATTCAGACCCTTTTTCTTCCTCCTTCACCCATGACAAACCTCCACTGGCAAAATCCAGTAACCGTTGTCTCTCATCAAAACCTCACCGTAGAAGCACCATCCTTTTGGTGGCACCAAATGTAAAATTGTAGTTGAAAGTGGTCAATGTCGGAACCAATGTCTCCCTGGTACGCCCAATTTGCAAAATTCTAAGGGGTTTCAAGAGGCAAATAAAAAAGTGGTCAATTATCGGAACCTGATTTATGCATGCTTCTGGATCACAAAAAGCATTGCTTCTTGAGGAAGTCAACTCAGATTGCAGAACCAGGATAAATCCATTATGCATCCATCATCTTTTGATAAACCTTGGGATAATAAGTGAACTTTCCAAGTCCAAAAGTTGTTACTTTGTCTTTGATCCAGTCAAGTCAACTTCAGTACTTACGATGTACAAACACAGCGGGCAAATCACGAATTATTTGGCCTGCATATCACACTGTCGTTCATTATTAGACGAGTACGGAGATGTAGTATAACGTTGTACAATTGGTTTTCGAGAACACAAGCTATTAGCATCATTAGCTCCGCAATCAATATAGAATAAACTTCCTTTCAAATTGTCCTTGTACTAAAATTTAACTAAAATTGGCATCAAGGGCATATTCCCTTCTGAGATTTAAAGTTTGACAGCCAGTAATAACCTAACATTAATTTTCAATACACAAAATATAACTAGCCACCAACCCAGGTGGAGATAACCTCAAACAGCGAAAGCAGAAAGATCTGCTACTGCCAAAGACTTGGCGAAGACCAAAAAAGACAACAAAGAAAAGCCTATGCACTTAATCTTCAAGCTCGATAATTTTCACCACAGATGCATCACCAACTTTCTGGAAAACAACCACTCGATCATGTGACTTTATAACTCCTGATGCTTTTCCATGATCAAGGGCAACCTTGAGAATAGATTCGCTTGTGGCACTTGTTGACTCGGCCTGCAGGCAGAGTATGAGATCAACATCAAGTATGTCTCAGAACATTATGTCATGGAGTGCTTGTAAAGCAGCATGCATACAAGTCATGCAGAATGAAACTTATGTCTCAACAGCGTAGCGTAGCCATAGGTTGTGTTCTTAAGGAGCTAACGATGAAGTTGACCATCATTAAAAAAATACAAAACTTATCCTGTTTCCAGATCTACCTAGACAGACTACATGGAGCTCTAGAGCTGGAATATGCATTGAAGCTGAAGATATAAATAGTACCCAACCCCTATAGTCTAGCTTCTCTCTAGCTCGATCCAGATTCAGCACCCAATGTTCATTCCTTCCCCCAAAAGAAAATTCTCATGATAATAATGCAGATAAACTCTTGAAACAATAACTAAAGTAAAAGTCCCACAAGATCAATAACTTACAGGATGTCTGGGATCAGCAAGCATGGGAAAGAGACCTCTTACAATAAGTGATTGCCTTGCCTGCATCACAAATTGAATTATAAGTTCGTAACAAGATGATCCAACACAAACAACACAATACACATCCTGGTAAATACAAGTTTCTAATCATTAGATGGAACAAATGTGTCCAAATCCAGGCCAGTACAGCATCATCTTCCAAAGCAATATAAGTCATGGCCGTAAATCCATTACAGCCGAGAAAACTTGACAGTATAAATAGATTGTATTATAAACGATACATATATGTAAAAAATATGTAGTAGATAAAAAAATTATAGTTGAGAATACTTGACAGTAAAATAAGATTGTAATACACATAATATGTAGTAAAGTGTAGTATATTAATTACATTAGTTGTAAATAAGCTTTCCCACAAATGAGTTGGCAGTTGGTCCTGGAAACGGAAACAAGAAACAGAATAAATTGTTCTTATTTAGCAATGTAAAGCACAAAAAACTCGTTTTATTTAAAAACTACAATTTAATTAGAACTATTCTTCATAAATGTAAATAGGAGGGGGATCAACATACACTGATTGTAAGACTTGTGAACCTTACACCATTCAATAACTTGTAGAAAATGATTTTGATCAATCCAAAAATTATAAAATAACTATCTTTAAGTAGATCTTGCACGTAGAAATTCAGAAAAGTTAAACAAAAATAGTTTTGTGACCTGGTTGGTGTTTTCATTTTTTTTGAAAATATGTGATGCATAATTTAAACACATTTCAATAAAATAAAAAATGATTTTGGATTAATTTGAAATTTTATGAACATGATATGCATGATACAAACTGTCTATCCAACAATGGTTTTTGTGAGAAATTCATTTCACAGGAAGTTATTCATCATTGATCCCAGAAAAATGTTATTCATTAATCATGTGGTAAAACTGAATTTTTATTTACAACAGTGGATCCTTATTCAATTGTCATAAATCCCTTCAAAATTTAAATTAACCAGTTAAAGAGGGGAGAATCTAATAATGATCAGAAATTACCTTATCACATCGAAGCCTTAATATCAGGCAATTTAGTTTTTACTAAGCTATATCTAAAATCATATCAATAAAAAAACCAATCATATATATTATCAATAATAGAATCCAATCTGACAAGAGCAGGGGAGTGTCAGTCACATCCATGAATAGATAAAAGGAAATAAGCAATCCCTGGACAGCTAACAGAAAATAAGATGCAGATGAGACAAAAGTTAAGATCCAACCTGAAAAGCTCCACTAAAGTTCCATTTTAGCTGATTTGTCTCAAGTCGGGGGATCACAACAGAGAGAACTGGCATCGTTGGCCTATACTTTGCTATCAATCTGAAAAGTGCACGTGATTTAGTAAAGAAGTCTTCCAGACATAAGTGGAAATGCAGGGAAAATTTTATATTGACATTAATTGATCCATAGCATTCATTTTCTTGGGTTGCATGCAATTTGAAAGCTAGCTAGTTTAATTGTCCAAGATGCTAAATACGAACATATTCATATCAAATTATTCGTGGAGACAGTACCTTGCAGCCCTTCCAGATGAAGTGAAGCAAATGATAATGGAAGCCTTCACCTTAATAGCTGCCCGTACCTAAACATGTAGGATTTACATGTAAGAAGCCTCCTTTAAAAGATGAAATAAAGCCAACCACCAGCACAAAAAAGAAAAATCAATAGACAAAAAGTACTGTTTTTCATAGACAGGCATGCACTAGAAACTAAAAAACTGGCCCACAGAGCAAGGCTCCAACTATTGTGGAATCTGGGAGGGTCAAAAGCATGCAGACTTATCCCCACCCCAGAACTATAACCCGGGACCAACGTGTCACAAGACAGCAATCTTACCAGTGCACTAAGCCTCACCGTCTCATGGACTAGGAACTACCATAAAAAAAAATATATTGACTTAAGGGAAAAGTTAAATTGTAATTACCGCCGAAGATGCAATGGATTCCAAGTGGGTCATGGGTTCTCCAACAAATTTGACTGTCTTCTTAAAATAAAGATCTTGATTGAAAACTTTCTCAGCCTGAAACAGAATGCAGAGATATCAGCCAGTAATTTGAGTGACATTTAAAATAGGAGATTACTTCATATGAATCAAAGGAACTTCCAACAAATGATTCACATAACTAATGTCAAACTATTATCCAAAGGTATCCTTACAAACCACCATAAGAAGGAAAGAAGCAAAAATGATAGAAAGAAATGATATTCAAGATAAAGAAAAGATGCAAGAACAACATTATTTCCCGCTTTTCTAAGATTTTATAAAAATGCATCATATACGTAGAGCAACCAATTCAACCCTCCAACACGCCCCCTTACACAAGATCTCAATGGCCTTGAAGGGTGGACAACGCACAACCCCACCTACCTATGCTAAGAAACTCCACATTATTTAATTATTTATTAATGTAATGAGGCAGTGAAGATCAAATTCGTGACCACTTGGCTACGGAGGGTCTGATACCATTTGAAGCAACCAATTCAATTCAAAAGCTTAAGTTGTTAGTTGAAGGTTGCATTAAAGATTTTATATTATATTTCTCTAACAATATAATCAATATTAGAACAAGAAATGAACAGATTTAATACTGCATGCAACCAATGTGCTTATCAAGCAACTTCCACATAGACTTCTAAAGTCTCGTTTTGCTTGTTTATCATGACAAATGAATGAATTTGGAAAAAGAAAAGGAAATAAATTATCTGGCTAATGAACTCACACCATTCAGATTTCAGACCATAGTATGTTCACCTGGTTACATGAAACTCAGGAAAATGAAATTTTATATAATAGTATTCGGCCATAATACACACATGTATTATACTGTAAAAAATGGTAACAAAAAAAATAATTCCTAGAGCAAGTAGTAGTTGAATCCAGACTCCACACCACACCATCTTCAACATATAGGATCCCATTGGTTAGGTTCATTAATGTAATAATTTCCTAAACCAATATATCAAGTACTGTCTCTGGCCGATTCAAATACATTATCTAGTTAGGTTTGCTCTATGTTGGTGTTCCCAATTAAGTTCTGGCTTAATAATCATAGAGTGGCATGTACACAGACATACAACATTAAACCGTCCAGGATCCATCTCTTGCCAGTAAATAACATATCTTATTAAAAAATAGAGAGATACTTCACATCAAATACATCTTTGGGGAGGGACGAGTAGTTTTAACTATGCTTAAGCCCCAACTCAGGATTAGTCTCATAGCCGGCTCAAAGAGTTAAAACTTGTAGGGATATCGGGGGACCAGATAATTAGGTCAGTATACCCAAAAAAATAAAATAAAATTAGAGATACTCAATAATACCCATGATAGCTCAAAATACAGCTTTTGAGTACAACTATCTGAATGTCTTGAACAAAAACTAGATGGACCGTATAAACTAAGGAATTTCCACAATCAGACAACTGCAAAATTAGAAGTGTTTTCAAGACTGAAGTTGACAACCACAGAACCATAACAACATACCAATTCTACATTATTTAGGCAACAGAGCTCATATACCAATACACAGAGAAATTGATAAAAAAATGTTCCATAAAATCTGAATCAACATATAAAAATTATCTGAAGTATCACATGAAATTAAAGAGCTAGGAAATGCACTTACTTCTGCACAAATTTTGCCAACAGTAGAAATAGTCTCAACAGGGTATAACCCACGTAAAGTCTCAGCACCCAGAAGTATTGCATCACTTCCTGTACATTTATTAATAACATTTCAACACATATCCATTAAGCGGTTCTAACCAAACCACACAGAACAAGAACTGATAAAGAAAAACATTGTGAAGGGCTGAAATAAAAAAAAGGGGGTGGGGGATATTTCTTGACTGTCTTTATTAATCACCTCATGAAGGTTACTGGATAGCATGTACACAAATATCAAAGGGACAGCAACAAGCACATTGAATATATAGGCACCATTGAAAAATAAAAATAAAAATCATTGGAACGAGTCTAATTCTGAAAAAGAAAAGAGCAATATTTCCTGTCTTTGATAGTCATCCATAGAAGGTTGCCATTAAACACGCAAACCAATATCAATGACATAACAGACAACTTGAAGCACATAGATAAGCACCATTGAAGAGAAATGACACCATTGAAATGTAGACACACAAAAAAAAAAAACACTCCTCCTATGTTGCTCTTTTATAGATCAGTTTTGTGTACAATACTATAATGGTGAGACTCATATAACACACTTTGTTTTTTCTCACACCCAAATTATTTCACTTTCTTACTTTCACCACTCTCTCTAACTTTCTATCTCACTTTCACATGCACACTCTCCTGGTTTGCCCCATTATCCATAACACTTTTCTTTGTGCTGCTGCACGCCACAGACATGGGACTTCCAATTTCTAGACACACCTATCTCAACTCACAGTCATTTCTCAGTTCTCACACGACACTGGACTGGAGCATAGCTCCTATATGCAAGTTACATATTTGGTTGAATTTAATTTTTTTACAATATCTAGATATTACAATGTATAAGTTGGCTAAGTTTCCAGGTTCAAAAGTATACAATATTCCAGACTATTGTACTTCCAATATCTACCAAAAATGGGAACTTTCAGCATTTAACAGAGTAGTTGATGATTTTATTCTAATATGAATTATTTAAGGCACCTAAATCCAAACTTAAAAGAGAAGGGAAATATTTGCGTTTCTTTGATAAACGATGATCAACTTTACTGGAAAACCATGCAAACTAATATCAACAGAACAGCCTAGTAGCCACCAACCTAACTAATGGTGTCATATGACCAGTGACTTACCATCTAAAACAGCATTGGCAACATCAGTGGCTTCCGCACGAGTTGGTCTTAAGTTGTCAGTCATGCTATCCACAACACGTGTGAGCACGGCAGCTTTCCCAGCCATATTACACTTGTAAAGGGCAGATTTTTGAAAAAAAAATACCTATAAAAGCAAATGGCAGTTGATTAACATCTCTGCAAAAGTCAGTCCTAGAACCATTAGGTATTCACTTAATGGAGACAATTAAGATCATCTAATTGTCATTAGGGATATTGCAATTAGGTAGCAGTTCATTAAGCTGATTCAGATCAAACTATTAAACATCCCATTCCATTCCAAAAAGCATGAAGCATCACTCCACAATAATCTCTTTCCTTTCGTTGTTCTAGTTTTTAGGTTTGTTAATCAACCCCCACTCATTATATGACTATTGGTTAGTTAACTACAGATGTAAGCAAATAAGACGAATGACTTTCAGAATTTTCACAGTAACGTAATATATAAGATTTTGTAGTTTAAACACAGACATTTGGAACATTTTTGAAAATTTAGTAAATTCTGTTGTTTCAAAAATAAGCTTGTTAAGTTATCGGTAAGGGGAACTCAGGAAACTTTATACATCTAAAACCCAAATATTACATAAAAGATTTCCAAGTACTTAGATAGCTCCAAAACCATCCATCAGAAGAAAAGTGGGCTAGATGATCTAGGCAAGAAAAAAGTTGAGTCTATTATTTATATCAAAACCAATTAAAAAAAAAAAGAACAAAGGAGAGAAATTAAAAGTATTTTGTTAATACTGGCTCTTCCTTAAATATGTGAAAGCATCTACTTAGTTCAATTATCAATATATACATATCTTTATAATTTTTTAAGTATAAATACATTATCAACATGCCCGAAGCCACACAGCAACACGTACATAAGTAGAAGCTCTTCAAAATACAATAAGAGATTAATCACAACAAGGAATCTAACCTTCTCTGGTGGAAGATCAATGCCCAAATTCCCACGGGAAAGGATAATACCGTCTGCTTCTTGCAGAATCTCGTCAAAATGGGTCAATCCCTAGAAAAACAACATAGACGTACATATGCAATTGAGTCAGCATAGCCAATAAGAATCTAATTTACAGAGAAATCAAGTTCGTCCAGCAAATTATGAAGAAATGCAATTCACCTCAACATTTTCAATCTTTGCGAAAATTTGAGTCTGGCTGAGGTCACCTAACTCAGAAAGGAATTCACGGGCCTGCATTTCAAACACACAAAGGGCTGTTAATAGAAAATCTGAAACAGCAATTGAAAAATAAATTTAAATGACCAATTATGAACCTTGAGATGACTAAACCATATTAAAGGATGTGGAACACAAATTACCTGGCGAACATCTTCAGCATGCCTGGTATATGACAATGATAGAAAATCAATTTTGTTTTTTACTCCCCAGGTTCTTATAACCTGCAAGGAAAAAGCACGATAACCCCAAACTTTAAAGAAACCTATATTCTAGGCACACGCAAACTCTACTAGTTTAATGATAGGTAACTCATTAAAATATGCAAGTAAAAAGTAGAAATTACCTCCTTGTCTTTCTCAGAGAGGGTAGGCAAGTCAATATGAATCTGAGAAGCATGTAAAGTGAACAATGCACCAGTCAATGTAGCTGAATTCTTTATAGTACAAACAACGTCATGCCCAGCAACTTCAGCTACCTGCACAATTTCAGGTAGAATTAGTCATGCGTGTAGGACTTCAAGTATTCCTCTTTATGCCAGCCTAGGCCCTTACTGTAGATTTTGGAAATATCAAATAAATGGTTGATGCAGATAACAAAAAATACTGAAGAACCACTACAATAACAAAATAAAAAGGGACCTAGTAGAATAAATTTTGCCTACTGGGCCTAGCTTACATTACCTCTAGCCATACAGAAGTAGTTTCACTTCCTGTGAACAAGTATTGACCAACAAAAATAGTGTCTCCCTTCTTCATTGACTGTAAACAATACGAATAAGATTAAGGTTTGAACTAACACAAACATTGCATTGCGAAAAAAAATGAGTCTGTATTATATGAGCAAGTGAGTAACAAATTACAATTCAAGCAAAAGGCATCTATGGAAACATGCAATTTACAACTTCTAACACAATAAGTGAGAGCAATATCGCATATATGGCTGAAATTTACAGCTAATTCGAACTAACCAACAGTAGGAAGGTGCAATTGACTCCAGTCCAAGCCGGCACACACCAAAGGAAACAAAGAGTAAAATTGACTAAAATAAATCATTCAGGTTAATATTATTCATCGAAAAACTGTACACGAAAGCAAGTCAGTCACACGATATCATGAGAAGGTTGAAAACTTCAATGAACCTTGGCCAGTCCATCAAAATTGATAGGCAGAATCTGTGAAGAGGCTTCTTGTCCCTGGTCAGGAGTCAGAACAACCTGACCGTCAGCCTGAAGCGAAATCGACTTCTCACTTTTGTTAACAACCTGCATCTCTGCACCAACCGTGTCCAGCATAACCTGGCAAAGGCAATAGATTAACCAACACTCAGCCCCTTTCCCATTATGGAAACAAATTCCATGAGAAAGCAAGAACGCAAGCATAAATTGAAGATTCCTCATGAACTCAGCAAAAACTTAATCACAACAAAATGGACAGTAAACATCTAAAATACAGAAAAAAGAAAAGAAAAGAAAAACTCACAGCACAGAGCTTCTTAGTAGTCTTAACAGCAGACTTCAAATTCTCCAAAGTCTCCTGGTGATAATCAGGGTCACACCAAGAGAAGTCGAAACGAGCAACTACAACAAACATTAGATAATCTCATAATAAGCCTTTACCTATTGTTGTCTGTGACAAAAGGTGCAGAACTCGAAAGAGGTAAACACTAAACAACAACGATAATAATAATAATAATGATGATGATGATGTAAAAGGAAGAGAGATATACCAGACATTCCAGCTTTGAGACAACCAGAAATAACATCGACCGATCGAGATTTAGGACCCAATGTTCCAACGATCTTTGTCATTGCAGGAAAGAAACTCTGCAAATTTAAAATATAATTAAAAAAAATGGAAAAATGAAATGAAGGTGAAAGAAGAAAGGAAGAAGAAGAAAAGGAGAAACTAACGGGCTTGGATGGTTCAAGTATAGAGACCATCCGAATAGGTTCCTCGAGAAGCAAGTGACCCGAATGCATCTTTGCTTGTTGATATGTCTGTCTTCCAAACACAGCCCTAACTCTTCAACGCACACACAGAGCGAGAGCGAGAACGAGGAAAAGGGGGAAGAGAAGAAGAACAAAAGTTCGATCAGTAGTGTTACTGTTATTGCACTGATATGCGTGAAAACTCCGAACGCTGTTTCACAAAAGCTATTTTCAAGAAGGGTGTTGTGTCGTTTAAAAATCACAAACACTTTTCCTTTCAAGAATATGCTTCTATTCTTTGGCACGTCTACACTTTCATGCTAAATATTAAAATTTTTATTTACAAAAAAAAAAATTAAAATTATTTAATCGAACATTAGATACTTTTTTTTCCCTTACTTTATTACTATGACTCATTCAATAATATCAGCCGCATAATTAAACGACTACCGAGTTTAAGAACATACTTTTAAGTGAAATTCTGTATTAATTGTAATGAATAACTTGAATTAATTCTTTAAAGGTAATTAAAAGATAATTCCTCTTTTGTAAGTAAATAAAAGATAAAAAAATCTTTTGCTTAATCATTATCACCCGTTAAATAAATAAATCTTTTTCTATATTTCATACTTCATTAAAAAAATATACTTATGAAATTAATTTAATTTACATATATAATAACTCCACGGTTATTTCATTTCGCTGTTGGACATAAAAGTGTTTTAAAAAAATGGAATGACTTTTTATCCAAACCAAAAGTTATGATGATAACTATTTTTTTTTTTTTTTTTTTTTTGGTAAACATGATGATAACTATTTTAAAATAGGTTGAAATTCACTAGTATTTTTATATTTCTCCTTATTATTATTTTCTAAATCAAATCGTTTGATTAAAAAAAATGAATGAAACCCCAATTTTTTTTTAAAATTTGAATTAAAGTTTTGTCCATCCCTATAAACATTGCTCCCTAAGTCTAAATTGTTGGTCTCATACTTGTTCGAATATGATGATAAGAAAAAACCATGTCTCTTTGTGTTTTTGAAAATCTGTTATAAGATTGAATATATAATGATTTGTGAAAAAAAATTTAATGCAATAATAATGAATAAATAAGTTTAGAGCTTTAACATTGTCAATAATGAAGAACAAATAAATAAAAATATTTTAGATTTCATGTAAAATTTTGGTGAACTGCCTAACTAGTACCAAGAGTTAACAAGTTTTCCGCACCACGAATCGCACGGCCCATTTAATTTCTAAGTTAAAAAGGTCAAATTTTATGGGCCTCTTACTTTTCACCCATCAACGTAAAATAATTTATTGTCTTCTTTCCAGAGTCAAAAGCTGAAACTCGCATCCCAAAATATCGAATATAAAATCATTATTATTTTGGACCAGATGGGTTATTTGTTGAGAAGGATGCATCACGGCATGGTGGGTTGGGAATTTCGAATTTGCAAGTTAACACTCAAGAGTCAAGAGACACCTAAGAGCAACAGAACATTTTCATTTAATTTACATTTCAAATGAAGGTACAAGTAAAAAATCATGTTGTATGGATTTTTATATTTAGTAAATAATTCAATATTTTATGATATCGTTTTATCTCTTTTAATATAATTTAGATATCATTATTCATATTTAATTTGATACCTAATTTTTTTAATTTATATTATTGTTATGTATTTCACTCAAATTAATTTGAGTTTTTTTGTGATATATTAGTAATGTTAAACAAATTTATATTATTAATTAATTATGTGTTGTCACATCATTAAATTTCAATGTGAAACTTTCTTAATAACATAACAAATTATTCAGTAATAACACAAGACTGTAGAAACAAGTGAAATTAATTAATGCTTAAATTATGAGTAATTCCAATTGATAACAAAACAATGAACGGCTTTGCTAATAAAATCAACTTATCTCTTTACATGGCTAAAAGTCTGTTTGAACGTGCTTTTTTTTAGAAAAAAACACTTCTCCGAAAAAATTTGTTTGGATGCTTGCTTTTAAAAAAATAGAAATTATAAAAAAAAATTAAAAACCTGTTTTTTCTTTTGGAAGCTAAAAATTTTAGTTTCAAAAAAAAGCAAAAATCAAAAATCAAATATTTTTTTAAAATTTAAATAGTTTTAACTTTTGTAAAAAATATATCTAAAGTAAGCAAGATATAAAAACCATTTTTTTTAAAGTTCATCCAAACGAGTTCTAATTTGGCAAAAAATAATACTGATTAAGTTGCGTATATATGATGGACATTTCTTGTGTGTCATATAGGATTCTAACATGTAAGCATTTCATATTTTTCACTAACAGCTAATTCATAAAATAACTAAATTGAGGCAAATTTTGATAAAAGCATACAGGATTTTTTTTTTCTTTTGGTATTTCGTAGCCAGTTATTCTGTTCATCAATTCCTGAACTATTTTATCATTTTGCCCCTCATTAATTAATTAACAACCATTTTGCCCCTGATTCAAAACTATCTACCAATTTATCCTCTTTAATCGATTAACTTGTATTTTTAATCGATTAAATGGTTGTTGGAAGATTTAATCGACTAAATCTCCATACTTAATCGATTAAAAAATCATACTGACTTGTTTCCCTTTGTTGCCTGTTGGGAGATTTAATCGATTAAATAGGGAGATTTAGTCGATTAAATCGCCCAACATCCATTTTTGCCTGTTTTGACCATTTAATCGATTAAAAATGTAAGGTAGTCGATTAAAGAGGGGCACATTGGTAGATAATTTTGAATCAGGGACAAAATAATTATTAATTAATTAATGAGGGGCAAAAGAGTGAAAAAGCTCAATTCCTGCGTTTTTTTTTTTTTTTTTTGGTTTTTTTTTGGTGTTGGGTTTGATCTCCTTCATCAGAAGGATGCATCCAGGGAATGCTTCTTCAAGCCTTGACCAATCAATTTTTGAGCTTGTAGGGATTTTTTTTTTTCAGTTATAAGTTATGTTTAAAGTAAAGCTAAAAAAAGAGCTTTAGAAATGAAGTTATAAATTATTTGATGATTATATAATATTTTTAATTTAAAAATTATTTAAAAGCTGTTCATTTAAAAAAAACAAAAACAAAAACAAAATCTGATACAATTTTAAATTTTTTCTCAAAAGAGCATTTATAAGAGCTTGTTTGATATAGTTTCTACCAGCAACGAAAAGAGAAGTTAAAAAAAATTCTCACGCACTTCAATTAACAGGTATTTTTTACTTTATCCGCCACTGATGGGCTATTATAATTCACCAATGCGAAACTCTCCGAACTCCGAAGTGTCATCAAACACTCTTTAATGACCACTTACATACAAGTAGAAATGGGATTCAAAAGTATTTAATTTTGACGGGTCAAGTTCCCCACACCATTTATATCAAAGTTTAAAATTTTGGTGGGGTATGTACCTCACACCTCAACAAACATTTAAAGTTAGAGTCTCTCTCACCCTTTCTCCATAAAATACTTATCCTAAACTCAAGTGCAAGATAATCAGATGTTACCTGCAAGGCTGCAACAATAACATTTCACAAAAAGCATAAAGTTTTTACAAACAAAACAATAATTAACACAATGCAGCGAGATAACGGAACTAGAAGAGGAACTAAATGACATCTAAGGTAGGCCATCTTCGGTAGTGGCAAGGGAAGGTGAAAGGGAATTGCGTGATTCATCAAAGTCCTCTCTGAGAGGAGATTGTTCCACCCTGATATCCTCAACCATCTTAACAACTTCCAACATGGTTGGTCTCTTCTCAGGTTGTGGAACCACACAAGCAAGCCCCACATTCAGCATTGAAACAAGCTCTTCCTCAATGTTCTTGTACCTCAACAGTTCCTGATCAAACACCTCTGATGTCCACTCTTCCTTCACAACCGACCCAACCCATTTGGGAAGATCCATATCCACATGATCTTGTCCCTCTAACTCCACACGAGGACGAGTTGGAGAAGGGTGCTGTGAGGGAGCTCTCCCGGTAAGAACTTCCAACACTAACACCCCGAAACTGTACACGTCAGCCTCCTGAGACAACCTCTTCATTTCAGCTTGTTCAGGAGCTCTGCACCCGCCCAACCTTGCAATGGCGTGAACCGGGTTCAACAGCAGTGACAATCCAAAGTCAGCGATGCAAGCAACCCCATTCTTGTCAAGAAGCACATTGGAAGATTTCACGTTCCCGTGAGGTATCTTAGCCGCACTATACTCTGCATGAATCCTAGCAAGGCCTCTTGCTGCCCCTAACACCAAGCTTATTCTTGTAGTCCAATCTAATGGAATCCTTCCTGGACCACGGTTCCCTGAAAAATCAAGGCTTATTATTATTTATAGTATTACATATATACATAGTATAAAAAAGCCTTACCCTTGAGTTGGGTAGAAATATTATTTTACATAATAACGGAGCCAAAGGTGGATTGACACGTCGATCCGAGTATTTGCACTAAATAAATGGAAGGACTCATATATCCAATGTCTTAAGATTTTTGAGTTAATTAAGATATAGTGTTGAACTCACTTGATATGATTGGACTAACTTAACTCATTAATAGTAGTCTTGCGCTATGGACTCCTCTTGGACCCCTTGCAATGGTATCAAGTCAAGACGACGACACGGTCGTAAAGATATTCGTAAAGATATAATATAAAACTATCGAAGACATATTACTTATTGTTTATCATAGTATCAGGATTTTTGTGACCATTGGATTATGAGTTCCATCTCACCGTCACCCATTTTTTATAGTTGGATTAAGTTGGGTAAAAATGGTTGCTTTACATATACAATTGTATATGATGTACAAAATCATTTTAAGTAAGCACTTAAATTGTTAGTTGAATGTGGTATTAATATAGACATTAGTTATATTTATAAGGATTTGGAATTATTTGTATGCATGAAGGAGGGAAGTAAGAACAAACCATGAAGGAGAGCATGCAAGCTTCCGTTGGGGAGATAATCATAGACAAGAAGCTTTTCTTCCTTAGCATAGTAATAAGCTCTGAGTCTAACAATGTTTGGGTGCTTTAGCTTCCCTACAACATCCATATACTGTTCAAACTCGTTCCTCTCGCATGGGTTTGCGTCTTTGAGTCTTTTCACAGCCACGGTGCATCCATCATCAAGCACTGCTCTGTAAACCGTACCCAAGTTACCTTTCCCGAGCATCTCTGCCGATGCTCGAAGCAGATCCTCAAGCTCAAACTCACTCCTCCTATCGAAAAACACAAGCTTGCTTCGCTCTGTCTCAGTGGTCCCATCACTATCTCTATCTGCAGCACCATTGCCATACACCTTCTTCTCGCTTCCGTTGCTACTCCCGCTCTTCCTTTTCCAACTCTCACTCTCCACCATCGAGTTTTTGGAGCTTCCTCCTCCTCTGGCGCAACAATGAGCCACCAAGAAAGATATCACCACCAGAACCGCCACAGAAACCGCCACCACTATGGCTACAATGGCACCGGGACTCAACCCCTTCCGTGGTTGGGTTTTGGAAGGAGGTATAACAGTACTTGTTTGTGGCAAAGAGCTTGGGTTTGAAGGAACAGTTTCTGTTGATGCAGAAGAAGGAGGAGTCTCATATGTCATGGAGCAATCGGGTAATGGAGTAGACCCACAAAGACCGTTATTGCCAGAGAAGCTTTCATTGCCGAATTTCTTTAACATTGCATCGGGTAAGCGTCCATGGAGCTCGTTGTTGGTCATGTTAAGCTCACTGAGATTCACCAGGGAAGAACATAGATCAGGGACTTGGCCAGAGAGCACGTTGTTCTGTAACCGAAGCGTGAGAAGATGTGTCAACTGTGAAAGTTCCTTGGGAACTTGACCGTGGATGTTGTTGTCGGAGATGTCAAGCCTGAGGAGAATCTTGAGGGAAGCTATCTCCGGCGGTATCTCGCCGGAGAAGTCATTGCCGGAGAGGTAAAGGAGCTCCAGGCTTGTGCAGTTGGAGAGAGGAGCAATGGTTCCGTTCAACCTGTTGTCGTGGAGGTCAAGGAGGCGCAAGTAGGTGAGCGTTGATAGAGATTCAATGGGGCCTCGAAGATTGAGGGAAGGGATAGAGAGGCCCACAATTCTGCCGTTTGGGGAGCACTGAACGCCGCGCCATGCGGCGGTGCAAGCATCGCCGCCGGTCCAGTTACTGACGAGATAGCCATGTGCGTCTGTTTGGAAGCGGAACTGGGTGAGGGCGAGTGTGTCATTCTGGGGTGCACCATGTGTCAGAGATGGTACAACACATAGAAAGGCCAATGCCAATGCCAGGTTTATTGGACAAACCTTGTTCATGTTATGGTGTGGGAAGAAGGAAGGGGGGGAACAATGCTAGTGTTTTAAATTTAAAATAAAGGGAAAGACAATTCTCATGCTTTGAGAGAGTGAGGATCATTTACAAAGGAGAAGAAGTTTGGGAATAGTGGCATGATTGGAGAGAGTGGGTGATTGAGAAAAAGGCATAGCATAGCTGTTATTATATTATATGTCATGGTAAGGTAATTAGGACTGACTGGGGAATATGATGACTAAAGGTGGAAGCTGGTTATGGGACATGGATGCGTATGGTAGTGTGTATGATTGCTATTGTCCCCTCCCTCAGAAGAAATGGAATGACTGACAATATTTTACTTTTTCTTTTGCTTGGCCTCTTCCTCTAAAGAAAAAAAATGCTATGGTGGTCCCTCATATTTGCAGTACTAAAGTACTATATGTCGAAGGAGGAATTTAGATAACAGAAAAACGCGCAAGAACCAAGATTAACAGTAAGAATGAAATGATAAAAATAAAAAAAATAAAAAAAGACCAAAAGTGAAGTCGAATACCTGTCATCTTACTGATTTTTAATAAGCTGCCAGTAATTAATCTATATTATTATCTTTTGTTTGCGCAAAATGATCGAAGTTTGCTGCATTATTGTGGCATAAACTAGTTCTGAGTTTTCCATAGAGGCTATTGCTCTCTGAGCCTCTGTTGTATCAGACTATCAGGTAATCGACCAAAAGCATGCGCAACAACAAAGCTAAATTGTAAATGGGTATCAATGACATTATTTCAATCTACTCGGCCTTCTCCTGAGGTAATTGGCTAAAATATATATCCTGTTGAAACTCAAGTTCATATATGAAAAGTAAATGTTTTACTTAGATATACATATCATCTACTCACAATATTAATTATGTTGTCATAATTCTCCATATTACTGTCTATTACATCTCTTTTCGGAATCAAATAATATCAAGCCGCAACCAAAGCTTCTGTGAAGATAATTGTTTTCGTTAATAATCTTCCCATCTCTTGAAGTGCACTGTGTTTTCAACTAAGTCCTTAGTTCTTGTCAAATTATTGAGTATTCATACTTCTTGTCAAATTAATGAGTACGCATATTCTGCTTGCAATGATGCATTTGATAAGGTTTTAATATTAATGAACATAACTACTCCAGTACCCACCCTTCTAAAGGTCAAAATTTTGAGTTATTAATTATTGAAGAGTAAAAGGGGTTGACTGTTGACAATCATCTAGAACCCAGCCTAAATAATTTTATGCGATTCTTGTGCTCCATTTGTTTTGTTTTATGTTCCTTTTCCTACTCACACAATATATTAATTATAATCCACGTAAACAGTGATTTCCTTTAAGCAAGTAAAGTGATATTTGAATTGGGTGCATGCAACATTTTATAGTGCGTATGTCTCTTCTTATCTTTATCTCACGTTGAGAGTTTATCTTTTGTCCTTTTCTGAAATCTTCTGGTGGGGAAAGAAGCAATTGAAAGTAAATGTTCCACAATTAAATATTACCAACAATTCCTTGTATTTCTATAAGAAAAGTCCTTTGAATTTGGATCCCACTTGTGTTGAGGCATTGAGCTGTGGACCACTATAGGCATTGACTGTGAAGCAATTAATCCCTGCAACTTTCACTGCTCATGATATATATTATTTAACCCGAATGAACATGATTTATTCTCTTGGACAAACTTTCGAGGCTTTCACCAAAAGAAAGTGGTTCATTATTTGGTTTGTCTGTTGCTCCTTCTCTTTTCCATGTCGTGGAAGAAAAAAGAGGCCTCCACTTTAAGTCATGAGCAAGCAATATTTTTCTCACATCAGACCCTAAAGTCAAGTCATCCAATTCAAATATTCAATAATAAACATGCAAATGCAAGGGACATGACTGAATTTCAAACTTAAATTTCATGAAAAAATTAAAGAGAGCATAAAATTGACATGGCTATGTCAAAAATCAAAATACACCAAATATAGTAGAATAGTCGTTTAAAAAAAAATTAGTGTTTGAAATTAGACTTAGGAGCTTCATTCTTCCTATTTTAGCAGAAAATTGTCACATAAATTGAAGGATCATTATAACTTGATCAGAGCCCCCCTTCCCCTCGTCTCTTACTGTGTATAGCTGTTGGGTTAGAGCATGTGGATCTTTGACAATCATAATATGCGATGATGCCATGATGGGTAAATGCCACATGGGTGGGACACTAATAGTACTCGTTCTCATTTCAATTCCCAGCCTTCCGTGGAGTTTCCATCAGTATGGTAATGGATGTTGTCGCAAAAAGTGAGGGAATTGTTTCAGCTTTTTTCCTCTCGGTGTTAATAGTTGTTGTTAAAGCAAAAGGGCTGATAAAAGCATAGGGTTCAAGGGCGAGATTGGCGTTCCAAATTTAAAGGTAGTTGATATTTTTCCAATTTACCTTTAGAAATAGTGTAATATAAATGATTTGCCAAATATTGGGTTTGATTCACTTCATTGATCTTTTGCTTGCTAGGATTTGGATTCAATTATAAGACAACTCATTACTATCTAACCTAATATGAATTAAACCCTAATTCATATTTTTCTTAAAAAAAAGTTATTACATATTTTTTAAATGCTGATTTTACAATGCTTTTTTAAGATAATTTAATAACGATGGTGCTTAGAACATTGCTTTTATCAGCGGTATCAGCAATAGGGTTCAGGATTGATTGCTTTTATCATTGGAAAATGGGGCGAAGAACAGAATCTGAGTATGAGAACTTTCAGCCTAGATACAAACGAAAGCTGAAATTTTAGTCTCCAAGCAGTCTATTTACATTTTTACATTTTGGGTATCAAGCATGCATATATACGACAAACCAAGTGTTAATAACTTGAGCTCATCTATGAGATAGCTGTGCTGTTATTGAAGACAGTGAGTGATATTAAATCACTATAAGAGATTTGAACTCATATATAAAGCAGAGAATGTAGATAATCAGAATTATCATTGTGTAATAATGAAAAATTAGAACAAACTTACTTGTCAGATTAATTAGACAGAATAATGATAATAAGCAGAATCAGAGGAATAAAAATCTGAGCCCACAGAACGTGTCTCCTTAAGACAATTTCCCCCCTCACTGATGCCTAAGGTTGATGGACACTTGTCTCCCAGGATAGAACAGATTTCGTCTGAAGAGTGGTGGCACTACCAGTCAACAGCCCAAACGAACACAACAATTGCCAGAGGAAACTATACCGGAGGATGAACGAAAGTATGCAAACCGAAAGGAAGGAAAAAATCCAGCAGAGTTTCGGTGCAGAAAAAATCGGATAAATTTCTGAAGGTGTCAGTGTCTAATTATAGACACTGACCGGTTACGATGAATCGTCGCCAGCGGCAAACCGCCGTGTCTGACGGCAAAGAACGGGTGCGACCGGTCGCCTTCGATGAGCAGACACAACTGTTGACCGGTTCGCAAAAGGTAAGAACCGGTTCAGTTCAAAAACGCTCAAAAAACCGGCGGGTAGAAATGTTTGGGTTTTGGACAAAAAATTAAAAAATTATTTAATAAAAAATTATTTTTACTACACATCTATGAACAGAGCCGAGCGTGTGGTGGACCAAAGCCCACCTAACTCCTCCCCCTTCACAAAATGTGTAGTGACCCAAGGGTCAATCTAAGAAAATGAGGTGACAGCTTATAAACTCTCCCACTTTCAACTAGTTGTCCAATGTGAGACTTGTTAAAACCCACACATTCCTCCAACTTCCCTTTTCTCTTTTCTTTATTAATCCACTTCTTATTCATAACCAATAGATCATTGTTCATTAATTCTAACATGTGCTTCATGCCCCGACAAAGAATTCTAACATTGTTCATTAATTCTAACATGTGCTTCATGCGCGTGTGGTGTTCATGGATCGAATCAAACCTATTCAAGTGAATCAAAAAATTCATAATCGAATAGATCGAAAATCGAAAAAAAATTCGCTTATTTTAATTGAATTTGATCGATTTTTGATTTGGTTGGTGAAAACCGATCCAATATATTAATTATTGATAGCAAATTATTTTGTTTTAGTTTTTTATTGTTTATTAATCTATTTTAACTCTTCATAAGTTTTAAGACTTGTTTTAATTTGAAGACTTAAATTTTTTAATGGTTTATAACTTTAAATGACTTTATTTTGATATAGCTAGTGATTTGTATGATTGAAATTTTAGGATTTTTGAAAAATCGAAAGTCAATTCAATTCAAACCGAATAAAATTGGATTGGATTAGATCAGATGATTTTTGCTTTAAAATCAGTCCAACCCACCCATATCTCTTATGTGAAAAAATTATGACATGGTCATGTGAGAAGATCACAACTATACAAAGATGAATCAACGATTATGATTTTGTAACTACCTATTTTAATATATATTTTATATCTTTCTTCCTTTATTTTCATTGATCTATCTTTGTATGATTATGATTTCTATCTTTGTATGATTATGATTTCTCACATGACCATGTCATTTTTTTTAACATGAGATGATCTAAATCCCAAAAACTATGTCAGATTGCAAAGATAATTATTGATTTTTACTTACATTTATTGATGCAAGTGGCCCGATTGAGGGATTTTTTTCAAACATGAGTACCAAATTCGCTCCCAAATTGGAAATATTTCATTGCATTTGAATCCATATCTTTATTTATATTTCCCTCTAATTATTGCTACTTTACTCTTTTTAAAAATGATGTAGGTACCAATATTATTAAATTCGGCTCGATTATTGACTCGGTCGAGATACTAGGTCAGTGAGTCACTGGTTCAACCAGTGGGTTACTAAGTCAATCGTATGATCTAGTAAGTTATGTAAATTTATAATATATTAAAAAAATTATAAATATATTTAAATACATGTAAAAAAATGATACCAGTTTCAAATACTTAAATACCTGGTTGTGGAGGTTTCTAGAGTTTTATCTACATCTGTGGTGGATACAAGTAGTTTTGAGGCTATGAATGAAACTTGTAGCAAAGAGGGAACAAGCTTCAACGATAACAACTTATCAAGGTTATCTGATGATGGATAACGGTGCAACAGAAATGACAGCATATCATTATCATATTACCAATTGGACGTGGGCACAACGTAATGACACTATAATTTAGTTTAGCTTATTTGACTTGTTGAATTATAGATTGGATGTGTATTTGTATTGATTATTAGTATATTAAACTCTTTTGGAAGTTTGTAGTAAAAAATATTAGCAAACATTTTATTTAGTCTTGTTATCAAATATTCTTATTTTTTAACTTTGGTTGAAAGGTATTGGATTTATCAATTTGCTTTTGAGTGTAAGACCAATGAATATTAGACTTTCAAGTGCATGCAAACTGAGAGCATTTGGATGCTGATGAACTTTTGATTACGTTAAAAATGTAACATATGGCTGATAATATTTATACATGTCATTGGAATAAAATGTAAAATATTATTAATTATATATGAATAGAAATTCTCATATATTTACTTACAACAAAGTAGACGCATGAAAAGGAAGAGATGTAATTAGGGATGTTAAAGGGGCCGAGCCAGGCCAAACTTTCATCTTGAAAGGCTAAACATGTGTTTAAATATGTCAGACTGGCCTAGACTGTAACATGTTATGAATATAATTATTGGCATGTGGCTTGACTTATTTACAAAAAAATAAAAGTTTGGCTTAACCTGTTAAAAAAAAAAGACAACAAAAGTGTATTTAAACAAAATATACGATCAACAACCTAATAATTCTACAAAAAATCATAAATTCGATGTGTATCCAAACAGCATAATATAGAATAAAATCATTCAAGAAGTATGCTTAACCAATAAATTAAAGTGGTACAAAATTCTATATATCACAAAATTCTGCATAAACTATATTCAATGTATATTCGAAAAATGCTAAATCGCCTCTGCAAACAAATTAGAGTTAACATTACGTAAATATATATCAATAATAGCCAGATCGTGGGTATATCGTAGCTTTGGAGGATTTGATCATCCTTAAGGATCCGACCCTTGTAAGTAAGATGTTGTTAATCGATGGCTTAAGTGGGTTGGGCGCGACGATGAGAGTGAAAATCATGTTAGTATAAAAAACATAAAAAAAAAAATTAGTAGGTCAGCCTGACGAGCTTTAAGGCCGAACTTTTGAATTTGAGCTTTGCTCCTTTTTATTAAATAAATTTTTATAAAAGTCTAAGTCTGGATCCAATAACCAAAACACACAACCTGGGTCAGGCCTACATGAGTCGAGCCAAAAGCCCTTGGCTCTTTTAGCATCCCTAGATGTAACGACTTCAAGTGGGTAATAACCACACACATATAAGTTCATTCTAATTTTTTTTAATGTTTAATAAGTCAATAGCATAATAATTAACTTTTGTTTGATTAAAAATAATTTTAAATAACAATTTAAAATTTTGTTTTGTTTTCATTAGTTTGCAATGTGATTTACTTTAATCTTAAAAAGTGATTATAATGTGATTTCTTATGTAGTTAAAAGTATTTTATTAAAATGTATTTAAAATTTTACATATGGTTAAAAAAATTATAAAATGAAGTTGACTAAAAAAATAGTAATCAAACGAGTTTTGTGTTTTTTAACTTTGAAAATATGTTTTCAAAACAAAATTATCAAGTAAGTTTTTCTGTTTTTTGAGTTTTAAAACTCTTTTAAAAACAATTTTATCAAACAGATTTTTTCTTCTTTTGTTGTGAAAAATAGTTCTTATAAACTATTCTACAAAACTGTTTTAAAAACAAAAAAACAAGAACACAATCAAACAGACCCTATGGTACTGGTTATGAAATAAAGGAGGGAAGAGCGAGAAAGGGAAGAAAGAAGACAAAGAGAGGTAAGTTAGAACTCTCATTCTCATTCACTTCTTGTATATGTATATAAAGATACAACTATGAATGAGAAATAATTACACTTCAAGTCGCCATTTGTGTGGCGATTACAAGATACATAAAAAGAGTCATGAATTACACTTTTACTCACCATTAATACAAGAGTTACAAGGTACATACAAAATCATGAGAAATCAAATAGTTATCCACATTGATATTTTACAAAAAAATTAAATTTTTAAAATGATAAATATTAAATTTATTGCAATATTATTAGTTTATGAGTTATACTTTTCTCATTCAAACGAGATAAACTAAATTTCTATAGACACATAACAGAGATGAATTCCACCTCTATTTTCTTTCTCTCCAACTATTTATGAATCTCACTTATAATTCTATTTTTATAATATAAAATAGGAGCATGTTATATTTGTAAACTTTTTTGTTCACAAACTCTTACAAACTGCACTATCTTCTTCCGGGAGAACACTAGGTTTCACTATATTCTCTCGGGAGAAGCTAGTATAATTTATAAAAATTTGTTAAAAAAATTTGTGAACGAATCATTCCCCTATAAAATAACTTATTTCTTGCCACATAAAAAAAGTTTAAGTTTGTTTATATATCATAACTTTGTTTTTTGACTTTGACATTTAGATTAAATTTGATGTAAATAAAATAACTCTTTTTTTACTATTGATTCACGACTGAAAAGACACGTAAAAAGAATCCTCGAACTTGTTCTATTTAAGTTTTGAAGCGTCGGGGGCTTTCATGGAAGATAACTAAAGACCGACAAAAAAAAAGTTATGGGTTCACCGTTCACACATCAAACACCAACCAGCCGTATGGCTGATTTTTTAATACATAAATCACGACTCTATAAAAAAGAGTTTTAAGAGTCTTCAAATCAACCTACCGACAAAGTAATTAAAAACTCATTTTAAAACTTAAAATCGGTATCTATACATGGGTTTACTTTTTCAAAAACTATTTTAGATAATTTTATTTAGGTTTTATAAGAGTTATGTGGTAGGAAAAGAGATTGTGTAATGTTATAGAGATTCGTTTTGCGTGCCGTAGTTTTTTTTCTTCAAAAAGTGTGGGCCCCACAAAATGTTGTGTGTGTAGAAAGTTTGTTGTGTCATGTTAAATGACAAATGCAAACCCCTTTTATTTAATGTTCACATAAACGATATTATTTTGAGACAAACATTATAAAATATTTGTAATTTTAATTTATTTTTTGGTGATAATAGTCTTTATCATTCTAATTTTTTAATTTTTCATTCCCAAAATAATGTCATTTTGGTGAACATTAGATAAAATTGTCTAAAGTAACATTAGATATTTTTTTCATATATATATATATATATATATATATATATATATATATATATATATATATAGATATATATATATGAGAAAGATATTTCTCTAGCAGTTTGAGATATATTTATATCACCGTTCACCCGAAAATTACGTTGTTTTGTTTATTTATTTCTTTATATTAATTGATTCACCTTTGACATTTGAATGATTATGATTCTCTTTTTCTTTTTCTCTTCCTTTATAAATTATAACAATAGATCCATCTTTGTATGGTTATGATTTAGTAATCAGAAATAATGTTATCTCAATCAACTTGAAAAACAATTATATATATATATATATGTGTGTGTATATATAATAATAAGTCTAATGTCACTATATATTAAATTTGGTGCGGTCAAAAAATTATAATTATGTACTATAAGTAATACATAATTATAATATTAAAGTTATTTTTTTAGAAATATAATTATGTACTATCGATAGTACATAGTTATGATATTAAAATTATTTTTTTCCTCTTCCCACATCACCCAACAAGCCTCTGAACAAATACTGAGAAGAGAAAAAAAAAATAGCTTTAATATCATAACTATGTACTACCTGTAGTCAGTGTTTAAAAACTCGGCCCGGTCATCGACCCGGCCAAGGTCAGGGGTCACGGGGTCACGAGTTCAACCGGGGGGTCACGGGGTCACTATGTTGACCCGATTTTATATATTAAAAAAATATAAATATATATATCGTATATGAAAATATTAAAAAATAAATCACCAATCATCAAAAATTTGAAATATATTTAACATAATTCATCAATTACAACCACAAGTCAATATTACACAACCTAATTAAAGTATCAAGATACCAAAGTACAAAACTCATATTCTAATGATACTAAAGTATCAAGATACCACAAGTCTAGGTCGTTGGGAGAGAAGAGAACTATTAGATTTAGGTTTGCAAAAAATTTTATTTTAATTTTATTTTAATAAAACGACGTTGTTTCATTGAATTTTCTTAAAAAAAAAAAACATGTACTGACCCCTTTTGACCCCTCTAACCCGGGAGTCACTGAAATCTGGCCGGGTTTTGGGGGTCGAAGTGCATATAGGGTTCAACTTGTGACCCCAACCCTCAAAGGGGAGAGGTCAGGGTTGACCCGGGTCAACCCGGGGGGTGGGGTGAGGTTTTAAAACACTTCCTGTAGTACATAGTTTTAATTTTTTAACCGTACCAACCCTCACATGCAGTCACTGTACATCTGCTTTACCCATATATAAGGAATATTATATTTACAAACCTCTTGTTTACAAACTACACTAAGTATGACTGGTCATACTTCAATCGAGTGTATGGTCATTCATACTTAGTATAATTTGTAAAAAAGTTTGTAAACGGATCCTTCCCCTATATATATATATATATATATATATATATATACATATGTTCTGTCTCAGAGAGAGATGTCTAGCCCAATGGACTAGTATGTTACTCTTGGACCTAGTGTCCTCCCCAAGGTATCTATAGATGAGATACCCTTGAGTCAAACAGATCACTCTGCACAGAAGAACTATAACGGCTTTGCCAAAGGGTGTGTGCGTGCGCGCACAGTGACAACATAACAGTAAGAGAGAGAACGTAGTGGATTATGGACCTTTAGCGCTTCTGATGATGGCCCAAGCCCATTTATTATGTTGTCGTATTAGGATTTATATCTTTGATGGATATCCTTCCATAGTTATACTTGATTTATATATTAGATTGCCCCTTATTGGGCTTACCGATTAATGAGCCTCATACATGGGTCCATAACTATATATATATATATATATATATATATATATATATATAGGCATGATCCTTTGACACCGGTGTCAAATTTAAAATTTGACACCTTATCTTGAAGCCATTAGATCAAGAAAGATCAACGACTCTGATTTGTAAGCATATGACACCATTGATCTTTTTTGATCTAATGACTCTCAGATAAGGTGTCAAACTTTAAATTTGACACAGGTGTCAAAGGATCATGTTCTATATATATGGGAAATAATTATCTCATGTTGCATGATATAATTATCTCATGCAACAGAGACAAAGTAGTGGGGTCCACATTACTTTTTATTTTTTTTACAAATGATGGACCTCACTATCTTGTCTCTGTTGCATGAGATAATTATCTCATGCAACATGAGATTAATAGATCCCTATATATATATATGGGTTTAATGAATGTACATTGACTGCACCTAAGGATTGATGCGGTCAACTATGTACTCCTGAAAGTACACCAGAGAAGAACGGTGTACTCTGGTATACTACCGGGAGTACATAGTGAACCACACCAATCTTTAGGTACAATCACTTTACAAATAATTTTTCATATATATATATTTATATATATGGGCTTATCATTTCTCAAGCTGCCGGAGATAAGATTATCTCCGGCTACTAAATCATAACCGTACAAAGATGGATCAATGATGATAATGGAAGAGAGAGAAAAGGGGAATCATAATCATTCAAAGGTGAATCAATACATATAAGGAAATAAATAATCAAAACGACGTAGTTTTGGGGTGACCGGAGATAAATTTGTCTCAAGCAGCTTGAGAAATGTTTTTCCATATATATATATATATATATATAATGAATTTATTCAACAATCCGAAAACAATTTTTATTTTTTATTTTGATTATGTGATGCTATTCCATCTCAGCCCTATTAATAGGTCCTCTTTCCATGTTCTTCCTGCCCATACATACCTACTGTAATACTCACATTAGAAATTCAAACATAATAGCATATATTGATGGAATTTATTCAACAATCGGAAAACAAATTAATAAGTATTTGAGCAGTTGCAAAGCTCTGCTTATTTTGTTTTTGAAATAAAGTTTAGCGAGGCATCGTAAGCACATTATAGACTTAATCGCAAAAGGCTCAACGAGTTTTTTTTATAAATAAGTGGGAGGAGTACAGTGACATTGCATTGCCAGTTGTTGGCTAGACTTCGCAGTTTTGAAAAGAAATGATTGTTAAACAATCACGTAAGAGGATAAATTGTGTGTTACTTCTTTTGCTAATAGCAATTCCCAACCCTTAAACAGAATTAAAACATAACATATAAATTCAAGTTATTGTAGCGGAATAAAAAAAAGAAAAAGAGAAGAAAACACCGAATTTATCTTGGTTTGCTATCTATTCACTTGAGAGCTACATCTAGACTGATGTCGATCGTTTCACTATCATCACTCTTTGTTGTTATTGTGGGGTCCTGAAGCACAGGGAGATTTTACCCGTTGGTGTCAATTAGGTGGTCTGTGGACTTTTGTTGCTCTCCATGGCGCTTTCGGATTAATCGGTTTCATGTTACGTCAATTTGAGCTTGCTCGATCTGTTCAATTGCAAGTTTTCAATAGGTGCTTGAAAAATCACATTATATAGTAATCTTACAAGAATCTTGATCAATCTCAACCTATACGCCTATAGGATCACTCCAATCAACCAAAACGAATTATAGTAATCAGCCAACATTAAACAGATGTACGATAGCCTCCCCACGTTCAGTATTACAAAACCAATGAGAAAAAGATTGAGAAACGAGAGAGATATTGAACTTCTTCTCAAGGATATGCAAAATTAGCCTATATGGTGTCTTTTCTTTGATTTCTGAGTTCTAGTATTTTTCTGTTATCAATCTTTGTTCAAAACCCGTAAACATGTACTTATAGGTGCCCAATTAAGTTACTAGCCATTTATAACCGTTAAACATCTAATTATACGAATTACTTAATGTTTAAGTCACTTAAATCAGGGAGCAATCGATCACTTTTCGTGGGGTAATCAATTACTTCTTCAAAGCTATGAGGTAATTGATTATTGTTCATAAGGTAATCAATTACTTCTTCAAGCAGCCTAGGTAATCAATCACTTCATCTTAGTAATCGATTACTTCATATCATATTTACATTTTTACCAATTGAATTTCGATCTAAGTGTTTATTAGTGACTTCTAACATATGTATGATCATGTTTCACACTTGTATAACAATTTTCTATGTATGTGTGATCTTGTATATATGATCAAAATATGTATGTCATTTATGTACGAGTTTATGACTTAAAAATATTTTTTAAATGTCTTTATTTTTTAGTATATATCAATTGTGATGATAGTGGTAGTCACATAATATATTGGTAAAGTAGCGGAATATGATACGACACGAATTAAAAATACAAATCTTTAGTACTTGTGAATAATAGCAGGAACAACAGTTGCATACAGTGGCAAAAAAAAAAATTTAATTAGTTGCATACCAAAGAACAAATCTTTATACGGGACTCTCTTTTCTCAAATTGGTTCTTTTCCATTGTATGCAACTTATGTTTGTGTTATTATTCTCAAGTACTAAATATTTGTATTTTTAATTCGTGTCGTATCATATTCCTCTTCTTTACCAATACTTTTTTTTATAGACCCTCTTCTTTACCAATATATTATGTCACTACTATTATCATCTCAATTGATATATATTTTTTAAAAAATATACGCATTTTTTAAGTATATTTATTCTTGAATTTTAGGCATTATTGTTTAAAATATACCAAAAATATATATTTGTAAGTCCATAATTTTTGTCTTGATATCATCTGATATACCTTCTCCTTCACCCATGTTTGAAATAGGCTATGCATGCATAATACATAAGTGGAGTTTATAAATTATACAATTTTTTCTTGATAAATTAAATTTATAAAATCAGCAATATGTTTCTTAATAGGAAATTATTGTTTTTGAGTTAATTTCTAATTTCAACGTGAAATTAAATAAGCATTACGAAGTTTAGACAATTGTTGAGTTTGTCAAGTGCAGACGAGTGTGCATCATTACTAAGAAGGTTTCGTTGTACTTAGTGTTTTAAAACCCCACCCCATTTCTCGGGTTGACCCGGGTCAATCCTGACTCCTCTTTTTAGAGGGTTGAGGTCACAAGTTGGACCCTATATGCACATTGACCCCTCCGACCCCTAAAACCCGGCCGGGTTTCAGTGATTCTAGGGTCAGAGAGGTCAAAAAAGGTCACTGCATTCTTTTTTTTTTAAAAAAAATCCATGAAACAACGTCATTTTATTAAATAAAATAAAATAAAAATACTTGCAAACCTAAATCTAATCATTCTCTTTTCTCCTAACGACCTAGACGTCTTCAATCTTCACCTCGCTGCTATGAATCTGTAAGAATTTTACCATTCAAATGAAATCCTTACGATCGTCGATGGAAAACAAAAACTCATTCTTACTTCCTTTAAATTTTCCTTTGTCAGGGACCTTCTCAAAAGAGACAGAAACGGGTCAGCATAGTGATCCCATTAGAATATGAATTTTGTATTTTAGTATCTTGATGCTTTAATTAGGTTGTGTAATATTGACTTGTGGTTGTAATTAGTAAATTATGTTACGTATATTTTGAATCTTTAATGATTGGTGGTTTATTTTTAATATTTTTATATAGGATATATATTTATATATTTTTAATATATAAAATCGGGTCAGCGTAGTGATCCCGTGACCCCCGGTTGAACTTGAACCCGTAACCCCGTGACCCCTGGCCTCAGCCGGGTCCGACCCGGCTGAGTTTTTAAACACTGTTGTACTTATAAAGTATCTAATTTATATTTTTTTATTCTTTTATAATTATGTATTTCAAAAAATATATAGTTATAATATTAATTTATTTTTAATTTTTCAAATCAGCTAACAAATTCTAAAGAGAAAAAAATATAACTTTGATATTATAATTATGTACTCCTCAAAATATATAATTATAAAAAGATAAAAAGACATCACTTAAATTCTTTAAAAAGGAAAACTATTTTTCCTAATATTATCGGAGATAAAAAAAAAATAGAGTGAGGTACAACAACTTTATTTAATTTTTTTTTTGGTATCCGTGTGTATTACGTACGAACCTTGCAATTAGGAGTGTAAATGGGTCAGGTTAGGCCGGGCTTTGGCCTTCCTGGCCTAAGCCTACGTAAAAAAATATTCAGTCCTATCTGGCCTATTAGCCTATTAAAGGCTTTGTTTATAGGCCATGCCTGACCTATTTTTACAAAATAGAAATCTTGATATGGCCTACAGGTCTTGTAGGCCTCCTACTGCAGATACTGAGCAAAGAAAATAATTGTATAGAGCAAAGAAAGTTCCATTCATGCATGCACTATTACTTCTCATAAGAAAAAAATGACAAACAAGAGTCAATATAATACCTCAGCTTTATAATGTATATCAGAGGAGAATTAGAGTCAAAGAAATAGAGAAAATAAGAAAGAAATACAATTATGGGGTCAACCAAAAACGAAACTTAGAGACGAAAGTGAGAAGTCACTTAGAAGCTGCGGTGCACAAAAGAAATTAGAGTTGATAGTTTGCCACCTAAAATAAATATATTTTTATTTTTAAAAATTAAATAGGCCAACCTACAAGACTATACACTAGACTTGACAAAGTTAATTTATGACGTATTTGTTAGAAGACTTTCTTGCAAACCTAAATCTACTCTATTTCTAAAAAAAAAACCAGGCTAAACCAAACTCAATATAAGCCAAACTGTAAACCAGGTCAGGTTAGCCTGCCCTCATTTACATCCTTGCAATAAGCAGCATTGTGAAGAATTTTATTGTATAGGAGCAAAAACTTCATTGTATATATGACGCATGAGAGGAGATGATGTGGACACTAGTCCCGTAATAAATTCATAGGAAATTGATACCGAACCTGTCACCCATGAATCTGACCACCGCATTACTATGATAACACATATTAAATTTGCTCGGACAAAACTTTTATCAAAAGTTCTTAAGCTTTTGCTAAAAGTCTACCGAAGACCATTCAATGTGGGCCATAAATCAGTCCGAACAGGAGGTCTTCTTCGCCATCCACGTAAAGCAGGAAAAGCCCAAAGCCAATGGCAAAGAACAGTGAAGCTTCGTAGGAAGTCATTTGTTTGGTTCTCATGTATTAATATCTGAGTTTTTATTTGTCATTTAACATGATACAACAATTTTTTTACACACATAATATTTTGTGAGATTCACACTTTTTGAAGAAAAAAAGAGAAAAAATTATGACACACAAAACGAATCTCTATAACATTGCACAAGCACTTTTCCTACAACATAACTCTTATAAAATCCATTAAAATCTCATATTCTTATCTTTAAAAAATAAAAAAGTTAAAAAAAAGAAACATCAAGGAAGGCAATCAACTCAAGTCCGCGTTCCGTTTTGTTGTTACGAGCTTACGCGGAAAGCTCCCTGTATTGCGGAGAACAAAACTAAGAAGAAAACTAATAAGAAGTTCAGAAATATTCTATTCCTTGCTCATTCATGTACAGTATACTCTTATTTATAGAACTACCATTACATGAAAGCTTAACTACACCTAGAAACTAATCAGTAACTAACTCTTACAGTTATAATCACCTAAACCTCTCAATCCAATCATTCTACAGTAACATTCATTACACGTAACCGTTATTGACAAAATACACTTCAATATTTGTGAGTTGTTGACATTTGAGCTAATTGATTTGAGTAAAGTGAGCAATCATGGCAAGGCAAGAATCATTGTTGCCCTCTTCTTCCTTTAGCTATAGATGGAAATACGATGTGTTTCTGAGCTTCAGAGGAGAAGATACCCGTCACGGTTTCACTGGCAATCTTTACAAAGCTCTTCATGACAAGGGAATCCACACCTTCATTGATGATAAAGAGCTTCAAAGAGGAGAGGAAATCACACCATCACTTGACAATGCAATTAAAGAATCCAGGATTGCAATCCCAGTTTTCTCTAAGAACTACGCTTCTTCTTCATTTTGCTTAGAAGAACTTGTCTATATCTTTCGCTGCATCAAGGGAAAGGGTAGGTTGGTTTTGCCAGTTTTTTATGACGTTAAACCTTCACACGTGCGACATCAGACAGGTAGGTATAAAGAAGCACTCGCTATTCATGAAGAGAGGTTTAAGGATGACATGGAGAAGGTGGGAGAATGGAGGAAGGCTCTGCATCAAGCAGCTAACTTGTCTGGCTTTCATTTCAAAATTGGGTACTGTTTTATCTTCTTACGTTTTGTTTCTTTAATTTTCTTTTGTCTCTTATGATTTGGTATAATGTTAATATGAATAATTTATTATGACTTCACTCAATAATTGGGCAGGAAGGAGTACGAATATGAGTTTATTGAGAATATTGTTAAAGTGGTCTCCAACATGATTGATCGCGCTCGTCTACATGGTGTCAATCATCAAGTTGGATTGGAGTCTAAAGTGCTAGAAGTAGTCTCTCTTCTCTTTTGAAACTTAAATTTCTTCTGTTGATCGGTTTATCTTTTTCTTTTATTTGGCTCACCAAAATTTATTTTTTATGGGACAGCCTCGGATTATCACAGTAGTTCTGAGAGTTTACATGCATTGCGAAGCTTGTGTGCAGAAAATCAAGAAGTGCATAGAGAGAATGAAAGGTGTGTAACAAGTTCATTTTCTTTTTAGTTTCTTGAACCTTTCACTTCAGATTTGCATTTTCATTTGCTTCTCTTTTTCATGGAACTCAGGGTTTCTCATCTCTGGAGGAATCTATCAGTTTTATTCTATGATTCAGTTGTTTAAAATAATTTACAGTTTGATATATTCTCTTACATAAAAAAGAGATTATAAATTCCATTCCTTCCAAATCAAATTCATAAAATATTAAAGTTGTCATGTTCCAGTGAAAGTAGTCCAGTTTTTGTCACTTAAATGTCATTTAAAATTGCATTTACTGTTAAAAAAAGCCCATCATTCACGTCTCTAATTATAAGATATAATTACACAGGAGTAGTATCAGCGGAACCCGATCTGAAGAACTCGCAAGTGAGTGTGAAGGGAGTGTTTGAGCCTGCAAAGCTAGTGGAACACGTGTACAAGAAAACTGGGAAGAAAGCAGAGATCGTGAAGGAAGAACAGGAGAAAAAAGAGGAAGCAAAAGAAGGAAAAGATGAGAAGAAAGGTGAGGAAGTTGGGAAAGATGAGAAGGGTGGTGGTGATTCTGGTGAAGGAGAGGGAGAGGCCTGGGAAGAAAGCAGAGGAGAAGAACACGTGTACAAGAGTACTGGGAAGCAAGCAGTGATCGGGAAGGAAGAACCGGAAAAAAAAGAGGAAGCAAAAGAAGGCAAAGAAGAGAAGAAAGGTGAGGAAGTTGGGAAAGATGAGAAGGGTGGTGATGAAGGAGAGGGAGAGGAGAAGAAAGAAGCAGAGGGAGAGGCCAAAGCAGAGGAAGGAGCTGCAAAAGAAACAAAGGGGGTGGAGGTGAAGAAGTTTGTAAAATACTATTACAATTACAATTACAACCAAATAAGGTATCTCAAGGAATTCTATGCATTCCCTGGGTCAGCATACCCATATCTACATGAGACCTTCAGTGATGAGAACCCCAATGCTTGCTCTGTGATGTAAAAATGGAGGAATGTCAGGGGTAATATTACAATTTGCATTAAAACATCTCCAAGAGACCCTTCTTTTGGAAACAGTAGGAGAGAAGGATATTAAGTTAGCAAGTATACATATTGAAAATTACCAATTCAACTTACAAGATTAATGAATTCAATTCAGTAGTTTAATATGTTAGATTTTATATATTTTTAACATTTTCAATTTATTGGACTTAATGCAGGTATCCATTTACTAATGCTAATGGAGACTCTAATATTATATAAAGAATCAATTCAATTCAAAGTTTAAACTAGGAGGGGAGAGTATCTTACTGATTTTTATATATCCCTGTGAAAAGCATGCTCCACCGAATGAAAGTTTTTTTTGGTTTTGGATGGTGTTGACAAGGAGGCGCAAGTAGGTAAGCCTTGGTAGAGAATCAATGGGGCCTCGGAGATTGAGGAAAGGGATAGAGAGGCCCACAATTCTGCCGTTTGGGGAGCACTGAACGCCGCGCCATGCGGCGGTGCAAGCGTCGCTGCCGGTCCAGTTACTAACGAGATAGCCGTGTGCGTCTGTTTGGAGGCGGAACTGGGTGAGGGCGTGTGTGTCATTCTGGGGTGCACCATGTGTCAGAAATGGTACGATACATAGAAAGGCCAAGGCCAATGCCAATGCCAGGTTTATGGTATGGGAAGAAGGAAGGGGGGAATTGTTTCAGTATGGCAATGGCCAATGGATGTTGTCGCAAAAAGTGAGAAAATTGTTTCAGCTTTTTCCCCCTCAGCGTTAATAGTTATTGTTAACGCAAACGGGCTGATAAAAGCATAGGGTTCGAAGGCGAGATTGGCGCTCCAAATTTAAAAGGTTGTTGATATTTTACCAATTTACCTTTATAAATAGTGTAATATAAATTATTTGCCAAATATTGGGTTTGATTCACGTCATTAATCTTTTGCTTGCTAGGACTTGGATTCAATTATAAGACAACTCGTTACTATCTACCTTGTATGAATTAAACCCTAATTCATATTTTTCTTAAAAAAAAGTTATAAATATTTATTAAATGCTGATTTTACAATAATTTTTTAAAATAATTTAATAACCACGGTGCTTAGGACATTGCTTTTATCAGCAGTATCAGCAATAGGGTTCAGGACTAATTGCTTTTATCATTGGAAAATGGGGCGAAGAACAGAATCTGAGAGTATAACAACTTTCTGCCTAGATAAAAGCGAAAGCTGAAATTTTAGTCTCCAAGCAGTCTATTTGGCATTTTAGCTACATTTTGGCGTATCAAGCATGCACATATATGACAAACCAAGTGTCATAGTAACTTGAGCTGCTCTAAGGAGACATTTGGTACAAGAGAAAATTTTTTTTGTCCGGAAATCTCAATTTATAAGAATATAATTTTTACATTCAGTTTACGATAATATCCGTAAATTAAAAATTTTAAAAATTTTAATTTTTCAAGAATCTTACGGAAAACCTCGTACCAAACAGCTCATAAGAAATAGCTGTGCTTCGTGGCCCGACAAATAAATACGACTCTGAAAATAGAGAGTAGACCCAAAAACTGTCAGATTGGAAAGATAATTATTGATTTTTACTTAACATTTATTTATGCAACTGCCCTGGTTGAGCATGGATTGGGGAAAGAACAATTGAACAAAGATGGAAACCGGGCACAAAAGCATAATTAAGCATTGTAATTTGAGACCAAGGCCGAGGATTGCAGCAGTTTTTGCTGTCTTAGATTCTCAGTTTATTGAGTAGGTAGTTTGGCATGTGGTTAAATTTATCAATTGAGACGTTGATCTGATACGCATAACTGCAGTTTCAGAACTGTATTCTTTATTGGGAGGATCGATTAGACGAAATTCATGTAAGTACTAACTATTGGATGCATACTTCCATCTTCTTATGCTAAAACTAAACCATAACCATCAATGCGTCACGAATTCATGATTCACGGAGAAGATAAATTCCACACGGGTAAAGTCAGAACCTCAACAGTTTTATTGCCTAAACCTAGTTTGTTAATTATGGATGTATGATGAGAGCCCATACAGATGATTTCATGTACTTGACGATATGACCCATCATAACCAAGAAGTAGAGGATTGAGACCGGCGAAAGGTTTGTAAATTGTTAATATACATTCATCTGTACCTGAGTGCTCGCTCAACTATGTAGTGAAACAAGTTAAGATGTGGATGTATTGCTTGTGAAGTACATTCTGGTGATCTGGTATAGTAGCGGGTGTAAATGAATGAGAGTAATGAAAGAATTTACCTTTCCAGCATACAACTAGCATGTGTAAAAGTTAAAATAAGGGCCAAGTTATATGAATCAAGTAATTAGTGCCATGATCAAGGAAGAGAACATGAGAAAAATATTGCTAGCCACCTTAATGGGTTTATATAAACAGGGATGGTGAGATCAAAATCTGTGACCACACTTGGTCAGGGTCTATGATATCATGATACCGTGTTAATAACTACTTCACCTAAAAGCTCGTGTTATTAACTAAATAAGTTGGTTGTCACTGATATGCTGTAATCTGTGACCACATATGGTTCTGCATTCTGGTACCCCTTACCCAATGTTTTCTATACATCCCACTTCACTGCATTTATTGGCGTACTTTCAGAAAAAGGGGAAGATAACGGTGACTGAGGTGATTCCATGTGTGACAAGGACACTCTTAAGAAAACAATTGTGTGCTCGTGAATGCCATTCACGGTCTCTGATTTGCTGCTTTAGCAATGAAGAGTTGCTTAAAAATGAAGAAGGTTAATGAATGTTCAAAGGCCAATTGGCCTCACTGCTTCTATGGTCATCAAGAGGGTTCCCATCATATGAGGGCTTTTTGAGCTCAACATAGTCTCATCCCAAATGTTTAATAGTCCAAATTCGATTCGTGCTACTAATTGGGCAAGGTTTTAAACCTTAGGTACCATAGACATAGAATTATCTATATTTCATAACCACGTTAATAAAAGTGAAATTAAAGGCATTGCAACATATGTTAGAAGACATACTAAGGTCATGCCTGCGGAAAATATGATTACATTTTTTTTTCTGTCATTAATAATTGAGGATCATTTTAGTTTCAATTTGGGCTCTGTTTCGTTTTTCACATAGAATTGGTAGGAAAATCCCCTTAGAAGACAAATTAATCTTTGTGACCTCATCACTAATCATCATTATACTAGGCGTGTTTGGTGGGTGGATTTTTTTGAGAATGCAGAAAAATAGTAGATGAGATTTATAAATGACCATATTTGGTATGGAGTAGAGAAAATTTGCCTAGGAAAAAAATTTGATGGGAAAATTTTTAAAATGTAAAAATGAAGGAAAATGCCCACTTGGGAATATCACCTTGATGGTGGTATTTTGATTTCTCCAACAAATTCAAACTTGTAGCAATTTTATATCAAAAAAATTTCGATAATATTTCGACCTACCAAATAATTCTGAAAAAAATACTTTTTCACCTTTTCTACCATTTCCATAATAATGGTAATTTTTTTTTCTTCTACCAAAAACAAGAATCAAGAGTTTTAATGATGGGAAAAGTGTGTATCATTTTAAAGGATATAAAATTGTGTCATTTTAAGTGAGAGAAAAAATAAATATAAGAGGAAAGAGAATAGACAAAAAATATAAAGGTATGGGTCTTTATGAGAGTGAAATAACATAAATTATCTGAGGACAAATATTTTTGTCTTCAATGATATAACCCGATCTTACATTTTTTATTCTTTTCTCCACGTGGGTGCTAGAATGGATTTTCTCAAGAAAGAATGGTCAAAGTCGGTTGCTCCGCTTTCTAGATAATTGTAGTAGCTTCTTGTATTTTATCCATGGGAAAATTACTTCTTATGACACTGCAGAAGGAAAAACTTGCAGCAACACAGGATACGTGTTCGAATTCTGGTTTTTTTTTTATTTTTTTTTTATAGAATCCGCACGTGTATCCTAGGATCCGCACGTGTATCCTAGTGTTAAAAATTTGCTGCAACTTTTCTCATCAGCAGTCACATGAGAAGCGACGGACCCTTTATCCTTTACCCACTTTTAATACAAAGGGATATGTTATATTTATTACCTCTTTTTCTTACAATCTCTTACTATTAAATTTTAACTGTTGATTTTCGTCAATCTAACGGTTGTAATTTATGGGGTCATATTTATTAATTAATTATTAATTTCTAATAAATTATAATCGTTAGATTGACGGAAATCAACAGTTAAAATTTAGTAGTAAGAAGTAGTAAGAAAAATAGGTAGTAAGTATAACATTTCCCTAATACAAAACTTCTTCTCAATTATTCTTAATTTCTTTAAATTTCCAACAAATCCATAATAGAGCCTTTCGTGCCGCCAACTCACAAGTTGGGCTTTCTAAATTGGTAGGCTTTGTATCGTGTGAGCCTAGTAAAGATAGGTCTGATAGCTCAGACTCGGAAATCATGAAATAAATTTTTGGATTTTCAAAAAATCGAAAACCGATCTAATTTAATCCGAAAAAAATTGGATTGGATTGGATCAGATTTGAAACAAAATTCAAACCGAATGGATGATTATATTATCAAACTGAAGAGATTGGATCGGATGATTTTTGCTTTCAAAACCGATCCAATCCAGACCACGAAAACCCTTAACGCTATCCAATATATTTGTATTTATTGCATTTTATTTTATATTTTATTTTTTGTTTCTCCTTCTACATAATCTTATCAGATTGCTAATCTGGTGCTCATCAAACACAGGACATGATATAGGTTTATCAGCCCCATATCATATCTTACCCTTATCAGCCCCATATCATATCCTACCTTTATCCTATCCTGTTGTTGAAATATATAAAAATCATTAATGTAGCCTCACCCAACAGCTTAAGCTTTTGGGTTGAATTGGTTCTTTACATGGTATCAGAGCGTTCGAAATCTCATCGCCTCTCACTTTCTATATTTCTCAACACCTGTCCACCAAACAAGCCCTATAAGATCTAATAATATAAAGTCTCATTGTAAAAGATTTAATTTTCAATATTTGATATAATATTATATAAGATAATATATTGTATAAGATAATATCATCCAATATTTGATAATGCATTGTATAATACTATATAGGATAAAAATAAATATTTTTGACAAAAAATATCTTTTAATAAAAAATTTGTATAATTCTTTCAAATATGTCATATGATATTAATTTTTATAGAAATTTATTGTTCAATGTGTGTAAAAAATATATTATTTTTATAAAAAAATCATATATTTAAAATATTTATATATTGAATTTTTTTAATATATTATTATTAAAGTAATAGATTAATTTTTATGATATTAATTTTTATAGAAATTTATTGTTCAATGTGTGTAAAAAATATATTATTTTTATAAAAAAATCATATATTTAAAATATTTATATATTGAATTTTTTTTAATATATTAGTATTAAAGTAATAGATTAATTTTTGAGAATTGAACTAGTTAATACATCAACCGCTTATCAGATTCAGGCCTAATCCCATATCTCTAGACCTAATTAAGTTATACATCATTTTAATGTATAAAGGGATCCTGTTATATAAGTTTATACTATACGATGGTTACACAAAATAACTAAAATTATCATAATGTACGTATAATATAAATTTATGGCTTTATCGTTTCTAAAGTGAATGTAGATAAGTTATCTACATTTGCTCCCAAAACGATGTCGTTTTGGGTTAAAAAAATTAAAAAATTATAATGAAAAAGACTATTATAACCCTGAAATAAATTATAATTACAAAAATACATTGATTTCTGCTTCAAAACGACGTCGTTTTAGGCTCAATGTAGATAAGTTATTTACATTGACGGTAGAAAAAGCGAACCATAAATTTATACTATCAAACCTTATCCATCAAACCAAACAGAGCCTAAATAAGAGAGAACATGCAATTGCTGAAGATGTTAGTTAATTCCTCCAACCTCCACCCAATTGTAGCTGCTCCTTGTTTTCATCTGCTAAAAGATCAAAGCTCAACTAACATCACAAGCATTAAAATATACTATATAGTAAAGACCAAAGACCAAACATTTATATTTAAAATTAAATATATTTATATTTATATTATATAATTAAATGACTTGTTTACAACAAAAATTTATTCATAAGTTTTCACAAAACAATAAAGTCTTCGAGATTAAAATATTTGCACTTCATTTTCAAGTTTTAAATTTTCTTCAAATAATTTTTTTTATAACTTTTTGTGTCAAATATTCATTGAGTGTATATTGGGGAATCTAGCAAATATATGTAAAAATTAGATACACTAGATTTATTATTTCTTATATTATAGGAGATAAATTCATTTATTATATATATATAAAAGTGTATGCTCATATTTTATATGCATAGAAAATAAAAATATCTCTTATAATATAAGAAATATTAACCTCATAATTAAATGACTTGAGTACACACTTTCACAAAACAACAAAGTGTTAGAGATTAAAATATTTGTACTTCATTTTCACGTTCTATATTTTCTTGACTTTTTGTGTCAAATATTCGTCGAGTGTGTATTAGGGAATCTGGCATTCGATTCCAAATAGACATGAGTTAGTGGTGGGTCCAGTATATTATATAATAAAAGACGAAAATAAAATTTTAAAATTATACTAACTATTATAAATATTTTCAAGAAATACTAATAATTTATTATTATTAAAAAATATTATTTTATATATAAAATAAATAAATAAAAATTTAGGGAGTGGCATGAATCCCCGCCCCTCCCTTGCCCCACACCCCCTCGTGAGAATTAGATATATAGAAGAGAAAATAAGATTTGCAGACAAAGTTGCTTCTGAGAAAATGATGGTCTGGTTTTCAGATTATCCTCCACTGTTTCTCCTGCTCTCGTCTTTCCCTCTTCTCCTCTTCATCTACAGCTATCGCCGCCGCAAAATCTCAGCTTCCAACCGCCGCCTTCCGCCTGGACCACCGGGATGGCCAATATTCGGAAACATGTTCCAGCTGGGAGAGATGCCTCATCGCACCCTCACAAACCTAAGGGAAAAGTACGGTCCCGTCGTGTGGCTCCAAATAGGAGCCATAAACACCATGGTAATACTCTCTACCAAAGCTGCCACCGTTTTTTTCAAGAACCACGACCACAACTTCGCTGACCGAACCATAACACAAACCATGCGTGTACATAACTACGACAAGTCCTCCTTAGCCTTGGCTCCTTACGGCACCTACTGGCGCATCATGCGGCGCCTCGTAACCGTCGACATGCTTGTCACGAAACGCATAAACGACACCGCTTCCGTTCGGCGAAGATGCGTGGACGACATGCTGTCGTGGGTTGCAAAAGAAGCACGCGAGTTGGAAGACGGTCGTGGGGTTCACGTGGCGCGCTTCGTTTTTCTCATGACGTTTAACCTGTTGGGGAACCTGATGCTGTCGCGTGATTTGTTCGACCCGGAATCGAAAGACGGGTCGGAGTTTTTCACGGCGATGATGGGGCTGATGGAGTGGGGAGGGCACCCAAACGTGACGGACTTGTTCCCGTGGCTGCGGTGGTTGGACCCGCAGGGTCTCAAGAAAAAAATGGATAGGGATATGGGTATAGCTCTTGGAATCGCTTCCAGGTTCGTTAAAGAGCGGTTGGAGGAACAGCGTGACAACAATTCAAGGGACTTCTTGGATGTCTTGCTTGAGTTTCAAAACAGTGAGAGTCAGGAGGCACACAACATCTCAAATAAAGACCTCAACATTTTCATATTGGTACTAACCTTTACATTTTCAACTGATTTTAAGCATGTGTTTTGGGTTTTATGAATATAATGTTGAACGAGGATAAAACTTTTTGATGTGTCTGTAGTAAAAAATTTTGATGATGAAAGAAAAGAAAAAAAACAATCTTTTTATGTGTTGTAGTAAAAAAATTTTTTCTTCTCATGTATCATTATATAAGAAAAAGATATTTCTTGAAATCGGAAAAATATTTTCAATGCTACGATCCCACTAAAAAATGGCTATATTCTACTATGTATGAATCTATGATTGGTGTTACACAGTTTAGCAAATTTCAACGACACGTGAATATTATATTTTCATGTCAGATACTATGTAGAAAAGACATATGCATTGCCGATAATATATTTATTACAGTTATTGGTACATGGCAGACATAGAGGTGGCCGGCGGCCTGTACTATTAACGAATTAGTTTATTTCAGTTTACTTTATAGAGTGGATTAAAAAATTTGGCACATCAGTCCCAACCTATTTTATACAAGGGAAAAAAAACCAAAAAACTCAACCTAACGAGCTAAGGAGGTTGAACTAGTTTGTAAAACTCAGCTCGCCACTGGTAGCATTACAAATAAGCTTAGAAAAGGATGTGATTTTGAGATTTGAGAAAAAATATATAATATTTTTTTTTTCTTATAATATAAATTTTTATATGATTATACTTTGAGATTACTATTTCTTATATTTTAGGAGATAATTTTATCTTACATGTACATAAAAACGTGTAGAATCCATGTGAAAAGAAAAGAAAAGAAAAAGGCCCCACATGTATAAGAGAGAAAATTATCTCCTATAATATGAGAAACATTAATCTCTTATATTTTATAGAATTATTTATTTAATTTGATAGTATTAAACCTATGTATATATAGTATTTCATTTAACTTGATGGGCCACGCAAAACAATCTTTGGACATATTTAATCATTATACTTTCCTAAATTAATTATTAATTTGTTTATGAAAATCAAGGTCACCAAGACACGAAATCATTATAGTATAGCATTAGTCCAATTCATATATATTATTCTTTCGTTTTTTAAAATATATAGCTAGTGGTTTTGAAGCTTTGAATAATACTTGGGAGGTACAGGAAATATTCTTGGCAGGGTCAGAAACAACGAGCAGTACAATTGAATGGGCTTTGACGGAGCTGTTGTGCAACCGTGAGTGCATGATGAAGGTAAAAAAAGAGCTTGGTTCAGTGGTTGGGAGCGCAAGAGAATTTGAGGAGAGTGACATAGACAACCTTCCCTACCTACAATGTGTGGTTAAGGAAACATTTCGGATGCATCCTCCGATTCCACTTCTTGTCCCACGAAGGGCAATACAAGACACAGAGTTCATGGGATACGACATACCAAAAGACACGCAGGTTTTTGTGAATGCATGGGCTATTGGAAGAGACCCAGATGTTTGGGATGAACCCTTGGCCTTCAAGCCCGAGAGGTTTTTGGGTTCGGGGACTGAATACAAGGGACAACACTACGAGCTGATACCATTTGGGGCTGGAAGAAGAATGTGTGCTGGCGTGCCATTAGCACACAGAGTGCTTCACCTTGTGTTGGGATCGTTGCTTCACCGATTTGATTGGGAACTTGATAATCGTGTCACGCCATCAACCATGGACATGAAAGACAGGTTGGGCATAACCATGCGAAAGTTTGAACCCTTGCTTGCGGTCCCTAAATTAATTGGTTCTTAATATTCATGAATACATAGCTAGGATTGTGGACCGTGCTGCATTTGTAAGATTCCGGGAGAGATATATGTCTCCATAATATATATCGGGGTTCTATTTTGAGAATAAATAATAATAAAAAGTGTTTTGTACTTTTGTATTGAGCTATATAATAATCATATATTAGTGAATTCCATGCAAACATTCAAGCTTGGTTATACTCCTTGCAAATGAAAATTTTGTCTTCCAAGACCATACAAGAAACTTTCTTACAAGCATTTACCGAGCTTTAGAGAGAAAAAAAAATTGAAGGGCAAATGGTTTATCTTTTTTCCATAAGCAATTTAGCTTGGACATGAGAACTTCTAGAAAACAAGTTGAATTTAACATCTTCCATGCTGGTGAAGTTTGTGATCCAGTGTAGATAAGAAAAGCAATGTTCCACACAAATTGAAAATTCAGATGCAAAATTCACGTTAATTGTAACATGAAAATCAGGATTAGAATTAAATCATCTAATTTTTCAGAACATGCCATAACTAATGAAACATACTAATAATATTGAATCATGCATCCTTTAATTTATTTTCTAAGGGCCTAAAATTAAAAATTCTTAAATGATTGCACCCACAGCAAAACTAGCACCAATAGTTGGCTTTTTGACCATTGTGCCCCTAATTAAATTAAAAAATATCACTATGTCCCTGTTTTTAAACTATTTAAAAAATATGACATTTTCCCTAAACATAACACCAATATGCTCTTATATGACCGTTGACTGGCGCTCATATTTAAGTACGTAACCAACGTACTCGAGTAAATCAGGTATCATGAGTTGTTACTCGAGTATATGACCCTAATATCATGTATATTTGAGTATGATGAGTTTTTATAATAAAACTTCGGAAGACCATAACTTTTAGCTCGAGGGTTCGAATCGGGTATTTTTTTTATTTCACCTAACTTTTTGAGTTCTATGCGCTAGAAAATTCCCAAAGGATTATTTATTAGTGTTGGAAAGTAAAAATTTAAAAATAACATCATTCGCAAGGATAAAATATGCTAAACGGGGCACTAAGAAGCTTTTTTTGAGAATTTTTTTCGACCAACGGAGATTTACCAACGCATAGCTCTCGAAAAGTTATGCGAAGTAAAAAAATGCACATGATTCGAATACCCGAGTCAAAAGCTATGGTCTTCCGAAGTTTTACAGTAAAATTTTCCAAAATTTTTAATGCAAATAGGTCTTGTGATACCCAGAAAACCCCTCCTCAGGTCACTCGGGTCAAGTCCAATATTATGAGTATATGACCATAGAAACTTGTTTGATCCAAAAATCTTGTGAAAAAAAATTTATATGGCTGAATTCACTGATATAATCGATTACTTGGTCCAGCCATCAGTTCATTGATATAATTGATTATCGTATGCTGGTGTAACCGATTACTTGGTCCAGTCAATAGTCAGGAATTTGTGATATGAGAGTTTTATAAAAAAAAAAACCCAACTCTCGCAAGTAACTTGGGTTGAATATTCGAGTATTTTTCGTGATCTGAATTTTTATGAACAATTTTTTTTGGTAATGATTTTTTTATGAATATTTACTCGTGTACACATGTTCATAAAAATCCAGATCACAAACAATACTCGTGTATGTCACATGTGTACCCGAGTATTTACTGTTTCGCTCAATATACTCGAATATCAACCTCCTATATTTGAGTACATATCTCGGTTAACAATGAAACAGAAGCTGATTGGTGTTATGTTTTAGTACGAGTGCAAAGCGTTTATTTTAATTAAAGGCAAAAGGGTAAAAAACCACAATAGTCACTTAAATAACTATCAACGTCACATAAAAAAAAGTGTTAAGACATCTAATTTAGTTTTAAAAAAGTCATCATGCAGTAACGAGATCATTTTCTGTACATCTGTAGTAGGTACATTTGTCATTCAACAAGTGATACTTGAATAAAAAAATATTTTTCTCTACTTTCTGTACAAACATGACAGTCATTTCTCATTTTTTATTGAATAGATACACTAAGTGAATGATACAACAGTAGTACTATAAATATTTCGTGCAGTAATATGCAAGTGTAAGCGTAGATAATTTTTTTTCCCGAATGATAATTTTTTTGTGTGGTCACAATTCACTCTTATTGACAGATAATTGTTACATGTATTGCCTTATTATTTTATGTTTAAAACAATTTATAATTAAAATGTTATCAAAAAATCCTTAAGAAAACCTTAAGATTTAAGTTAAATTAATCATGATAAAAAAATACATTTAATTTTTGGATTTCCGAAGGAAATACTGTATTATATTTTTAAAATTATAAATCATATCTCAAAGATTAGATATTAAGTAATAAAAAATGGATTTATAAAAATCATAGAATAAGTAATAAAAATTAAGACCCATAAAGTTATAGATTTTTTATTACTTAATTTATAATTTTTATTATTCAACCTTTAATTTAAAGAAAATTAGTATAGTAATCTCTTTTTAGAAAGAGTAACGGAATGAACCCCTTAATTTTTATTTGAACAACCACTTAAGTCAAGACAGTGGTTACTGGTTAGATTAATAAAACAAGGCAGAATACAGAAAACCAACGCAGGGTTGGAAATGGAATATCCTAAAAAACCAAGTCCTCGCTCTTCGGATCCCTATCAGAATAAAGATGTTAGATAATTTTAAATCTCATGTCCTCAACCATGCATGTTACTCTATTTTAAAACTGTTAACTAGTTAGCAATATGGAAAAGATGTGTGTCGTTTTATAGGATATAAAGTTGTATCATTCTAAGAGAAAGATAAAAAAAGAGAGAGAGTTGATAAAAAAAATAAAAGTGTGAGTCTCACTTCTTAGTGAGAGTGAAAATATATAAGTTATGTCAATTAAAAGAATGAATATTTTTCCGAGCAATATTTGACTTGTATATAAAGTAGTTGTTACTGTCAGTATCTCTCTTATTTAGCAATATTCATCTCTCTAACAATTATTTTAATGCATAATTACTTTTTTAATTGGAGAGACAAGAGAAAATACAAAAGACTTGAATCCAATTACATGGGATCGTACATGTAGGATTATAAATTAATCGTGAAATAAGATAAATCTATTTTTAAAATTTTAAATTGATAAATGTTAAATTTATTGCAATATTATTATTGGCTTATATACGACAACTTTGTTGTTTTGACTTTGACATTTATATTAAATTTGACGTAAATAAAATAATTTTTTTTTAACTAATATTGATAAAATCGGACCAACCTGGGAACCGGTAAACCGGTCATATAACTGGTCCGGTTGAAGTAACGGACCGGCCATGCATTAGAACCAGTACGACCCGACCGGTTAACCGGTGACTGGCCCGGTCCAAAAAAAAAATTCCAATATTTTTTTCAAAAAAAAAAATTATAGACATATTTGAATATTTTTTTGCTTATTGACTTAAATAAATTATGTACCTACAATACTAATATTATCTCAATTATGCACTATGCAGAAAATTTTGATTTGATTTATAGTTAGAGATGTCATTTATTGAATCTGAAGTCCCGTATCACAATCATTATATTTTTGTTTGATCCTTTATTGGATAATAATATGTGATTTTTATTTTTTATATTAAAATATTTGAAATTTTTATCATTTTTTTTATAGATATTTGAGTATGTTTATAATTTTTTAATATAAATTATAGAATTACATATAATTATCGAGTCATGCGGTTAAACTAGTGACCTAGTACCTCAACCGGATCAATGACAAAGTGGATTTTAATAACATTGTTTTTAACTATTGATTTCACCACCGAAAAGACTTGCAAAAAGAAGCCTCGAACTTATTCTATTAAGTTCACCTAGTGTCGGGAGCTTTTACGCAAGAAAACTAAAGACTGAAAAGAAGAAGAAAAAAAATTATGGGTTCACATATCAACAACCAACCAGACCAATGGCTGATGGTTTTAATGCATAAATTATGATTCTATGTAAAAGAATTCTAAAGTCTTCAAATCAACCTACCAACCATGTGACTGAAATTTGGTGAACAAGACGGCCACTATTAGTACAAATACAGATACAAAAGAAAGAAACTGCAATATGCTTCTAAGTTTCAAAAAGTTCAGCAAGATGTTGGGTTTTCTTCACAAAAGGATTTTTTTTTTTATATTAACAAATGAGGTACTATAACATTGTGTCTGGGAAGGAAAATAGTAGACTAAAGTGATGCAAGAAATATAACATACCGAAACTACATAGGAATAACGCCACAAAGCAAGTAATAATCTAACAAACTAAACTGAATATGTAACACCAATAATTGCTGAACTGAACAATTCAGATGATATTCACGCCTTATTGGAATATTAAATTGATATTTAAAAGAAAAAGTATATACTTACAATCTATTTTGATTTACGACCTCTTATTATTATATTTTAAACGTTGATTTTCGTCAATCAACAGTTATTATTTATTGCGAATTAATAATTAATTAATGAGTTTGATTTGCGAAAATAATAACCGTTGATTGACAGAAATCAACAGTTAAAATATAGTTGTAAGAGGTTGTAAACGAAAATAGATTGTAATTATAACCTTTATTTATTTAAAAATAGAAATATTCATAGATCAAACTAATTTGTCAACCAATAAATATGAAAACAATCAATTACCCCAAAAAGCAGTGTGCAAAATTTGAGAAGAGCAACAGCAGCCCATGCCTAAAATTTCTCAACCAAGTGAATTGTGACTAATGCCACCTAATTTCCCAGTGTCCATAAAGCTTTTGAATGAGGGAAATCAATGAAAGAAGAGAACAAATTGCATCTCAAGTTCTCAACTCCTCGATCTTCATATCCACCATCAACTCCAAGCCTGATAAGATAATTATAAAATTGAACGCATTATTAACCATAATTGGTAAATTTTGGGGTACAAGGTTTCTCGACTTTGCAAGAATAGAGGAATAGTTAATTGTATGCGGTCTTATTCTTATATTTTTGCCAAAGAAATTATTTTCCAAACACGAACATGTAACCTTATGGTATAAAGGAACAACCTTACCATTGCATCAAAAGAATAACCTTACCTTTACTTCAAGACTTGGCATTATTGACCATGCCATTAACAATAACAAAGAAAAAAAAAATTGAAAAACAGATGGGATAGCTCCTATGTCTTGTCCACTTATATGTAGATTACACAAGAAGCCAAGAAACAGCTGTAAAAAAGTTGATGTATAAGGAAATTTCCCAATACAAAGCTTCCACGAAAAGATGCCATCAAATAAGCACAATCAGTTTCTATTTCTCACATTAGAGATTCAAATATGATTGCATATATAGATCAAATTTATTCAACAATCCGAAAACAATTTTTATTTTTTATTTTGATTATGTGATGCTATTCCACCTCAGCTCTATTAATAGGTCCTCTTTTCTTCCGCTTCCTGATTCCAGCCCCTTATATGACATACATAACTTTAATTTCACAAATCCATACCTCACTGTAATTCTCACATTAGAAATTCAAATATAATAGCATATATTGATGAATTTTTTTTTTTTTTTGAATACACATTGATGAAATTTATTCAACAATCGGAAAACAAATTAATAAGTATATGAGCAGTTGCAAAGCTCTGCTTATTTTGTTTTTGAGATGTTATTCCATCTCAGCCCAATTACTAGGTCTTCTTTTCATCCTCTTCCTGTTTCCAGCCCCATATATAACATACCAAACTTTAATTCCAAAAACCATTACCTAATCTTCCCTTGAATTTTCCCTTACAACTCAATTAATGTTCATAGATCCTGCACAACACCCTGATACAGAACCCATTTCTTCTTTGTTTAACTCCATCAATGCTATCTCTATAAAGCACGAGTCCCCATAACCAGTCAGTTAGAGAAAATGTGTTTTATCTTTATATCAGATCTCCTACAAAAAGCGTTATACTCAAGCTCTTCCCAGTACACCAAAAATAAATATTTATATCAGAAAAGACACGGCTACTTTCGTTCAGTTTATCTCAACATACACACAATTTTTTCTCAAATAACTCTCATCATCACCATCTATCTACTTTTCATTCTTTCTCTTTTTCTTCTTTTTTATTCACCATAAATGGCACACCTTCATTTATGTTTTGTGTCTTGCACCTTGTGTGCTAAGTATCATTTACAATTCAAATAAGTATATTAAATGCATAATTCAGTTGGCCAAAGCTCACATTGCTCTCAGTAAGACTGTCAAAAATATTGAACATCTTAATTTGATAGTGAGGCCTTTTTTAATAGTTTCTCTTAAAAGTTTTCTTTGGTCTACCACTACCCCATTGAACTGTACTATCTTTCATTTGATCTATTTTTTTCACTAGAGCCAATATTGGTCTTCTTCTCACATGACCAAACCACCTTAAGCGTGTTTATGTCATCTTAAATACAGATGTTAATCGTGCCTTAAAAATTCCAATAAAGAAAAACAGAGAAACCCTCCAAAAGAAAATACTAAATACCGCAAAAAAAGAAAAGAAGGGGTGACCCAATTATGAAGCAAGGCTTTCCAATCTCCAAACAAAGTACACAATAATCAATCTGAGGTATCAACACCTTGGAAAGAGCCATAAGAAAAACACCAAAAAGAATCTGAGAACATAACTCTATCCTATATCAAATTTGGGGGCAAAATCTCCTAGAAGGTATGAGCTTCGCTGGTTTTTACCAAAATGTTTATATCAAACCATAAAAACTGCTCCAGAGGAGAGGGCACAACCAATCTTTCCAATTATCCCTAAATGGTTGTTCCAAAGGGAAGTGTCCACTTTACAGTGCAAGAACGAGTGGCCTATACATAGAATGTATAAAGGTCCAAATGAATGCATGAGTTAAAACACTAATATCAAATAAAGATCAATTTACCTTCCAAGCTAACCAAGAAGAACAATGATAGCAACGGCAAAGTTCTCCATTTGCATCCACATAAGTATAAGCTTTTCCCCAACGAGACATCTTTCTCTTCTTGCGGACCCCGGTCACTCTTTGCCTAAAAATTGTCTTTGTGATTAGTAACAATCTCAATTCCTCCTTCAACGAATTTGTCCATTTTGCTATACAACAAACCACGTAAATCAGAGAGTTTATCTAACACATGCATGTTTAACTTCTTACCCTTAGAAGACAAATTTGCACGTAACTGATCTGTCAGATGGTATTTATATCTCTAATAGCTTCAACATGCTCGGTCTTGCATTGAAGTTTTCTTGAGCCAATTTTGTTGATGTAGTAACTTGAAAAGCACCCCTTTCCTGTGATCCCACCAACTGTGCATAAAAAAAAATGCTATACTGCAATTTACCTGTTGTTTAGAATCAATAATCAACATTGTTTCCTCCAGATAGAGCAAGAAGTGGAGGATTACATGCACCCATACTTGTGCTGAAAGGCTTCACAAATTCATTTTCAACTTGGCCGTGCATGAGACATCTAGATTGCAGAATTGTGTTTTGACATTCAATTGTGCGTGTTTGACGTATTCTGGGACTGGGACTGCGACTGCAATTTAATCATCCTGCCAAGAAAAATTGAGCAAACATATGTACAGGTAAGATATACATGAAAACAAAGAAATATTCAAAATAATTATAAAATTCTAACCTTAAACCAAATCTGCTACAATATCTCTTTTACACATATCATCTTTATCCAATGAATCATAGAAAATTAAAATATACACGCCTAGACACACACACATATAATGATGTTCCATTAAAGAAAGAGAAGCAAGGATAGAGAAAAAGATCTGATTTAGGAAAGTTGCATCAACACATGGATGCTTTACATTTGCAGGAGCATTTGCAGCATCTATCTTTACTTCAAAGAATAGACAATAGACACCATTCAAAGCAGTTTCAATCCGCAGATAAGTTGGGAATGACCCTTGTGCACAAACTTACTAATTATTGAGAGTAAACTAACTTGGTTAACAGCTTAACTAAGTATAACCACTGCAACCAACTCTTAGAAACGATAAGAAACTTGTAATTGTAATACTAATTTAATTTGATTTCTTTCAGCAGTTATTTCTTGATCATCTATTGGAATCGTATAAATTTGTTTAGAAGAAAATTTATCCCTTAATCACACAGTATGGATTATTTTAACCCCCACAAGTATTATTGTGTTTATCCTATTTTTGTGCTGTGATAAAAAGAAAATTACACTGATTAATTAGGCAAAATTATGAAAAATGAAGCTTAAGTTAATAAGGGATGAGAGTTTTACTTAAAAAGGCATCAATCAGTGGCAGGATCTAACTTGTCCCTAGATATGAAAATAGGCAACTACTCTAAAAAAAAAAAAAAAAAAACCTGGTAACTCCAGAATTCTTTCTACACAAAGGAATAAGAAAAGTGAAATGCTATGCTTAAGGAGGATAAATAATGCAGAAGTTTTCTTTCGATTAAAGTCGAGTAACATTGCAATTGAATGTTATTTGTTTTACAAAAAAATGCATCACTTGAAACACTCCTCTAGGACAATTAACTATAAAGTAATATTCATTAATTCTGCAAATGAAGAAAATGTACAATGTGAGTACCTTAAACTAAATTGATTCATCCAAACATAACCTAAGGATTTAATCAACCTACTAATATTAAAAGCACTATTTTGGCAAAGCCTTTCATTTTAAAACAATAGCTATACAACGCTGATGGCATTCAACCTCTGGACATTGGAAACATCATAGTCTATAAAAATTTATTGTACAGTCCATTCTTTCTTAAACTAACATCGTTAAAAGATCTAGTGCAAGCAAACTCCAGTGTATCTCTTATGCCAACTTTTCTATCAATCCTGCATACATAGTTAAGACCTACAAGAAGATCGATCATTGCAGCTTCAGTTTTTGCTTGATTTGCAAAGTAAAGAGTCTGGACGAGTAAAATATTTGACTTCAAAGTTGTAAGCTCCTTCTCAAAATTTCTCTCAGAATGCCACCTTATCATGTTATGTGCAAGTGGAGCCAACCATTCCAATATCTGTGCGAGTACCAGACTCCATTCTTTTGCAAGGTTTGCATCATAGATGGAGTAAGATTTACTTTTCGCATACCACTTAAGCTTAGACCTCAGAACAGCTCTTATAGAAGTCGGAAGCATACTGTACAGATCATCTCTTGATTCAAGATCAATCAGGTGAGGTGATGACACCATCCTCTCGATCAACACAATCATATTTGCATAGTGTAGGGCTAAAGCTGCATCACCAAGGGTAAGTGATGTTGGCTTTAACCGATTGTTGATGGATAATTTAGAATATATTCTCATCCTGTTGGAGAGAGATAATTTATCCACTGTTTTCATTTTATCAATATATTTCAAATGACAATCATTCAACCTCATAGACCCACCATTTGTCTGCACACAGCTCTGTATGACAGGAGAATTGTTTGCAACAGACATGCAACCTATAAAGGCCCCAATATGTCCAAACTGCTTGCTTTCTGAATGCAGACGATTTCCACATATAACTGGTGGATGAAGAGCCTGCTGCTTTTTCTTATTTCTTTTGCTCTTGTCAACTAAAAAGCCTGAGTTTGATATTGGCCTCCTCCCAACAGTTCCTGAATTGAATCCATAGAGATCATTCTCAGAAGGATGAACAGAATAATGCATAAGAGCAGAAAAGGAATGACTGCGCAGAAGATTATCAGCATTCATATGCTGAGAATCATTTTGTTGCTGTAAAGTTGGTAGGTGAATATTTCCAAAGACAAGTATGATCCTCTCCAGTATTGTAATCAGTGATCTTGCCAACAACCGGACAACATAATCATAACTTCTATTCCAGGGAGACAAATCTCTCAGATTTCTCACTTCCTGTCGATGCGACACGACCTTCTTCTGAAACTCGAGCAATTTCACCCGATGCAATTCAGGATTTGCCTGCATTCTCCTGAAAGTCTGTTCAACCTCTGCCAGTACCTCAAGCTCTTGGCAAAATTGAGTCATAGCGGCAGCAAACTTTTCCATTTTCTTAACTTTCCTCTCCATCCTTTTCCATTTATATTCCCACCCAGACCACTGTAAATAATTTTGAGCCGGGTTACCAACAAAATGATCAAAACGATGATAGACTGGATCCATGCACCTCTTACCCAACCTGGCCACAGACCGTGCAAGGGATTGAAAGTTATCAAGTATCTCATTCAATGCAAGTTCCATTAAGTAATCATCATCGTCAGCCACCAGCATTTTGACCCCAACTGAGTTCACTATCCCTTCCCTCAGATTCAATACCTCCCCATCACTCAAAGACTGCCATAAATTAACCACCTTCAACATCAAGCCCGCAACTTCTAATCCCAAAACTCCAACTGCTGCCTTGTTATCTGATGCACTCTTGCGGGAGATGGGCCACAAAGCACTGAACCATGATCCATTCACCGTTTCACCTCCCATTGATATCTCCTAATCAATAATCCTAATAAACACTCAGCATCCTGTACGCAATCAAATCCACTGATACAACTTAGAAAGTCAAAAACCCACAAGACCATGAACACACCCGACAGATATAGAGCATGGATTAAGATAGTAAAATTGCATTAAAATGATAAACGAACAAAGAGAAAAAAAACCCTAACCCCCCAATAGTTTATTTGGTCACGGATAAGCAAAAAAAGACGAGGAGGTCAATATAGATTAATTTAAACTCACTCAAGGGGAGACTTGCACTAGCACTTTCACGGGACCAAAACCCATTTTTCAAAATTCAAAATTTTTTGTCGTCATTCACCAAGTTTCAAAAACTAACCAAAAGCGAGAATAGCAGCTACAGCCAAAGTACCAAAACTCAACTAAAGCAAGTAAGATGCAAAACAAAACATCGTAGAGAGAGAGCAAAACACATACCCTGGAGTGGCATTAAGTTGAAGGAGAAGAAATTGAAGGGTGGAGAGAGAGAGGACAATAGTAGAGCGTCCCCTGAGTCACACGGCTGAAACGAGAGAGAGAGAGAGAGAGAATATTCGGTGAAAACGAGGAATATGGGGTTCTGGGGAACGTGGATATTACGTTGACAGTTCAGTGGTTGATTGGGTTTGGTAATTGCTCCTTCTTTTTAGTGTGTTTGGTGCCGGATGCGGAAATGACATTGTTGCTGTTTGGCCTGGTAAGCGTTTGGATTTCAGCTATTTGCTTCGTGCAACAGTGACCAAAGTGTGGCGAAAAAAATTATCAAAATGTCACGACTAACACTAAATTTTGTCAAAATGTCACATGGCATATTTTGCTATACTGTGTAGCGAAATATGTGTGCAAATAATTCGCTACACAGTGTAGCGAAATATGCCACGTCAGACTGCTCAGAACCAAAAATGTCATGTGTCAAATTGAAGAAATTCGCTACATAGAGTAGTCAATTTCTATAATTTTGACACGTGGCATTTTTGGTTCTGACGTGGCATAATTCGCTACACTGTGTAGCGAATTATTTGCACACATATTTCGCTACACAGTGTAGCGAAATATGACACGTGACATTTTGGCAAAATTTACTGTTGACGTGACAGTATGATAATTTTTTTGGCCAACAGTGACAAAATGGTCGGTGTTCCTTTCTTCGTCAACAATTAAGAGTTTTTATTCTTTTAAGGCCAATTCTAGACAATTGCGTTGGTGGGACCAAATGGGTTCGGGTGGGTTGTAGTTGGTATGGCTGCGCTTCTTTTTTTGTTTCTTTAACTTCTCCGTCCTCTGATCATGCCTTTTGATTGGGGTAGTTTTTTGGTTTTAGTGTTTGCATTTTGCAACATTGCAAGGCATTTGGGGGGCATGCTTTCATGGACATTTTCATCACTCAATATATATATAAAAATGTAAAAGGGTACAATAATTTGGACTTATATGCTCGTTATAAGTCATTGTATGTTTGTGTAAAGTTGTAAGTGGATTAATTTCGGCTTATTCTAAATAGTAAATATTACCGAGAATATTTTTATAGACCAGGCAATTGGAGGCAACGCTGGTATTTACGTCTCCCTTGACAGCACAGAATCCAATTAGGAAATAGGAATAGGTTCTCCCAATGTGATTCCAATAAAATTTCCGAGCAGTGACACAAATAATAAAAACAGATTTGATGATTCAAAAGCAGTTCCAGTTCAATGACCAAACAAACGGGTAGATTTGCGAAGAAAAATCCAAGGGCCAAGTCCTTGAACTTTTATCGAAATTCCACCAAATCTTTTATATTTTTTTCAAGTGTATGTCAGGGTTAAATTTCACATTTCTAAATTCTAATCACCCTTTAAAAATTTTGAGCTACACTATTCTAATGTGATATAAGGCTTCTTGTATGAACGTACGGTTAGAGTATTGGGGCCGTTTGGTACGCGTTATTCTTCAGATTCTCGGGAAACTGAATTTTTCTAAATTTTTAATTTTAAGATATTATCGTAAACTGAATGTAAAAATTATATTTTTGAAAATCGAGATTCCCGAACAATTTTTTTTTCTCCTGTACCAAACGCTCCCGAGACTCTCTATACTGACAATACTTTTAGTGTTATGGATGCACCAAATTTTCTATGCATCTTTCACTCACAATATAATATATATTTTATTTTTGTGAAATTATTAATAAATAATTATTTTAAAATCAAGTAAGAGAATAATTTGATAAAAAATAAGATACATGTCATGATTGAAAAATATACCGAAAACTTAATATATTGGTAGCACCAAAAAAAAATTCAATTAAAAAAAATTTCCATTAAAAAGTAAGACACATGTCATATATATATATATATATATATTGGTTACTTTTTATTTTTCGGCAACTGACTTGGCTCATCTATCATATATTAAAGAAGAGAAGAGTATTATTTAAGACAAAATAAAAATAAAAATATGAATCTCACTTGTCTATATCTATAAAATGACATATATTTTTCCTCCAAAACACATCCGAAAGAGCGCATTAAACTCGGCTCATTAAAGATAGAATACGTTTGTGATTGACGGCAACGTGTATAAATGTAGCTTCTATCTTCATGGTTGAAATGTGCTTTTGGTGCTTTGGGAAGCAGATCAATCCCACTGCTAGCCCTGGTCCTTTATAATACAGCCGAAGATTGTCACATTATCGAACAGAAACGTAAATCTCCATTCACAATGAATACACATAATTTAATTAATTCACTTTTTAGGTTTGGTAAGAGACGAAGTTTTTCATGTTGAGATTAGAAGATTTATAAAAATATTTTATCCTACTTAACTTCAAGTAACTGTCATAATTAAAATTCAAACCCCATGTGCATTCTTATATCTCACATTTATGAGGTAGGATATTCATACTACTAAATTTTTCTACTACCACTCCACTACTACTCTAATCATCATTGAATTCAAAAGTTGTTTTTTTTTTTCTCTCTCTTCATTCAACTTTTCCTCTAATCCAATGGTGATTAGACTGGTAGTGAGAGGGTAGTGAAAAAATTTGGTAGTATGAATATCCTACCCCCACATTTATTTACTACAAAACTAACTTTCTAGGTTTGCAGTGCATGTTTATATTTTCTAAGTCTGACTTATCTAAATATAAAAAAAGTAAATCAATTTGATTACAAGGTATAGACATTAAAATATAATGGAAGAAAGGATTGCTGGTATGATGCCCCTGCTGATGAGGACGGAGAAGACCGCGTTATTTGGGACGCTTCAAATGATGGGGCCTTTTTAGTCAAATCGGCTTACAGGGTTCTAAATTCTACTCCCATTTCTGAACATAGGAAGAAGTGGTCTTTGGCTTGGGACCGGGAGGGTCCTCAACGAATTAGGAACTTCCTCTGGCTCCTTATTGGTGACAAGTTACTCACTAATGAAACTAGATGTAAAAGACACATGGGGAGGATAGTTGTTGTCGCCGTTGTCAATTCCCTGTTGAAGATGGTCTACATATATTCAGAAATTGCCCGTGGGCTAGAGCTCTCTGGTTGAGAATGGTTGACAATAGCATTAGGCCCCAGTTCTTTAATCTTAATTTTATGGATTGGTTGGAAGATAATCTGAGTAGGAGGAAAGGCAGGCACATCCAAGATCGGTGGAATTCCCATGATTATGTCATAGCTCGAGCGAAGTCCCTCACTATGAGCATTGGGCTGGCAGAGCAAACTTTAGCCACCGCAGGGATTCGTCCTAGCTGGAAGCAGGAAATTTTTATCAGATGGATCTTCCCTCCTGATAGTTGGGTCAAGCTGAATACGGATGGGGCCTGCAAATGGAACACCAGGAAGATGGGCTGTGGAGGAGTCATTATGGACTGTGCTAGCCATTGGATCGTGGGATTCTCCAGGAATCTGGGTAAAGAAAATTCTTTGATTGCTGAATTATGGGGTACTCTTATTGGACTTGAATTAGCTTTGAGTCAAAGCTTCAAGTTTGTTATTATGGGAGGGGATTCTTCTACCATGATCAATCTACTGAATGGGTGATGTGAGCCTCACAAACCTTGTTTCAACCTGGTCTTCAAAATCCAGAGCCTTATCAATCGTCCTTGGAGCTAAGGGTGTTCATCAACCGATCCAAACCGATTCAAACCGCGGTAACCGAACCGAATAAACCGAAAACCAAAAAATCGAGAACCGAATAAAAACCGCAAATTTTAATTAGATTGGATCGGTTTTCGGATGGGTTGATGAAAACCGATCCAATCCAAACCGATCCAATATATTAATTTCCCTCTACCTACTTGTGTCTTTCCTCCCATCATAGCACAAATTTTTTTAAACCCAAGACCTATTAACCCAAGAAAAAACCTAGTCACATCTCATCAACAAAAATTGATTTGTGTAAAGCTTCATATTTCATTGCTAAAAAAAAAATCTATATTATCATTTACTTTTCTGTTTAATTTTTTTTTTACAAAGCCTATTATACAAAAATATATTATTTGCATAATAACCATAAAACAAATTTTAAGATTTTCAAAAAACCAAAAACCGATCCAATCCAAACCGAAAAAAATTGGATTGGATCAGATCGGATTTGAAAAAAAATCCAAACCGAATGGATGATGACATGATCAAACCGAAGAGATTGGATCGGATGATTTTTGCTTCCAAAACCGATTCAATCCAGACAGCGAACACCCCTACTTGGAGCGTTGTCATCTCCCACTCCTTCAGGGAGAGCAACTCAGTTGCTGACTGGATGGCCAACAGCTCCCTAGCTCAAGACTAGAGCATTAGACCCTCCTCAGGGATGTGCCTCTTTGGTTCACAATGATTGTATGGGTGTTTCTACACCCAGACTTGTAAACTTGTAGTCTGTTTTATTTCCCGTGATATTTCAAATATATATATATATATATATACATACAGTAATACCATTTGGGATATGTATTAAATTTAGCGTAATAATTCTACTTGTATTAACTTCCATATTTCAACACAAGTCCACATGTTTAAATAACACAAGCCAAAACAATTGCACGAACAACAACGATGCAAGAAATCAACTCAAAGCAAAACAACACAATTTTAACGTCAAAAACCTCTGACAAACAAATCTGCCATTGGATACGAAGAGCAATGAGTTAGGAATATGCTAAAAAAGTTCCAGCTCAATCCAACCGTGGAAGGAGATATTAAAGATGGAAGAAAATTGTTGTTTCCCTTTCTTTTCTTGTGTTTTTCCTCAAAATGGCAGCTCTTTTATCTGCAAATGGCTGCTACAAGGGTGCATAAGTGCTATACAGCATAGACACGCAAAAAAATGGAAAGAAGTGTGTCGGGAATATGCTAAAAAAGTTCCAGCTCAATCCAACCGTGGAAGGAGATACTAAAGATGGAAGAAAATTGATGTTTCCCTTTCTTTTCTTGTGTTTTTCCTCAAAATGGCAGCTCTTTTATCTGCAAATGGCTGCTACAAGGGTGCATAAGGGCTATACAGCACAGACACGCAAAAAAATGGAAAGAAGTGTGTCGGACACCGATACGCTCCGACACGTTCCGGCACGCATCCGACACGCGGTCAACGCTTCGATACGTTTTTTCGATACGCAGTCAACTATTTTTGACACGCGGTCAACGTTTCGACACGCATCCGACATGTTTTTTTTTTTTTTTTAGAACTAAATTTTATTTTTTTTAACTAAACATCAAAAAAACATTTATAAATCAATTTTTCTATGTTAAGAAATTTGACATGAAAAATTAACAAAGTACGAAAAATTATTTTAATTTATATTTATGTTATAAAATTTTATGATTTGGTTGGTTACATGATTTATTATGAGCTGTTATATATATTAAATAGAAATTAAATTATATATATTAAAAATATTATGTAATATCAAAACGTGTCCCAATGTGTCGAAATATGACATTTTTTAGAATTAACGTGTTGATTTATCGTGTCATGTCTCATGTCAATGTCGTGCATCATAGCATAAGAGCACAAGGGATCCCTAGGTCTATCCCTCATTGGACTAGAGAGGAGATTTGTAAGGCTTTTGTCATTAAAAGCCAAGAAAATCCAGGTCAATAAGGGATAGACCTATGGTTTTCTTATGCACCCTTGTATCAACCATTTGCAGACAAGAGAGAGCAGCCACCATTACAAGGAAGAGAGTGAGAATGAGGACTTGAAGAGGATCATGGAAGTGATGTGACAGAGGATGACAGTGGGGAATGAGGTTGTGATCGTCATGGTGATATGGGTTGAGTTATAGGTCAATCCGATCAAGTTGCATGGGTTAGGGTTGTTTCAGGAGGAGAATGAGAACTTTGGGTTGCCTAGAGAGAGCTTTAAATAGTACATGTACCCACCTTCTTGGTTCAGATAAAAAATGGTGGGTGAGTGCTGTGAGGAGTAAGAGGAGCATGAGGCTGCAGAGGTAGAGAAGATGAGGCATTGTGAGATAAGGCAAAATCACCGAGGACATTTAGGGTGTCTTAGAAAGTATTTTAGTTTTTTTTTTTCCAAAACTGTTTTAAATATAAATTTTAAAAACTGATTTTGAGAGTAAAAAAAGAAAAAAAACTTGTTTGAGTGTAATTAAGTTAAAATTATAAAGAAGTTGTAATTATTTACAAAAATGTCATTAATGAACTTTTAGAATTATAAAATTGTCATCATAAAGTAATTGTTTTGGTCCTAATTTTACGAAATTGTCATTAATAAATTTTGGTATTTACGATTTTGCCACCGCCTAAATGCAAAAAACAGAAAACAGCGCTGGAGAACATCAGAAGGATGTTTTGGTTTTCTGGTTTTTAAAACTTAAAAAGAGTCATTGTTTTGAAAATCATTTTTTCAGAACACCCATTACCAAATAAGTTTTTTTATTTTTTTGTTTTTAAAAACAAAAAATTGTTTTACAAAATAGTTATCAATCAGGCCCTTAGTGTTTGATACTTTGATTAGGGGTGTGCAAAAAAACTGGTTCACTTGCCCTGCCCTTGATCCGACCTTGACCCGACCCATAAATACCCATATTTTTTGAACTAGTTTAAATATTGACCCACTTTTATTTGGGTCAGTTTTAGACCTGACTCGTTTTAATATTGACCCACTGACCCAAAACTTGACCCATACCCATTATGTAAAACAGAATCACAATTACATTAAAAGAAAAGTTTTAACGTAAAACAATTACGTCAAAATTTTTTATGGAAAATATTTTCATAAAAATTTTCGCAAAAATTTTTGAAGAAAAATATTTTCATCAAAATTTGTGACTAAAAACATAATAGTAAAAAAATTTGACGGAATATTTTTTTTGTCAAAATTTTTTACTGAATCTAAATTTCGTCAGAATATTTCCCAAAAAAATATATTCATAAAAACTTTCGACGAAACACATTTTCATCGAAATTCTTTGACGGAAAAAAATTTCATCAAAATTCTTTACAGATTTCAAATTTCGGCGAAAGTTTTCGACGGAAACATTTTCGTTAAACTTTTTGAGAAAAAAAAATTTCGTCGAAATTTTTAGCGAACACATTTCTATCAAAAAATTTCGACTAAATATTTTCGTCAAGTTTTTTGATAAAGAATATATCCATCAAAATTTTCAACGGAACACATTTCTGTAAAAAAAATTCGTAAAATTTTTTGACAAAAATATTTCGATAAAAAGTTTTGACAAAAAAAATATTTTGTCTAAATTCTTTAGAGAATCTAAATTTCGTCGAAAGTTTCAAATGAAACATATTCCTCAAAACAATTTCCATTGAAAATTTCGACGAAACACATTTCCATCAAAAAATTCTGTACAGATTTCAAATTTTAGCGAAAGTTTTCGACGAAAAAATTTTCGTTAAATTTTTTGACAAAAAAAAATTTTCGTCGAAATTTTTAGCGAAACACATTTCCATCGAAATTTTCAACTAAATATTTTCGTCAAGTTTTTTGATAAAATATTTCCATCAAAATTTTCAACGAAACACATTTCTATAAAAAAATTCCGTAAATTTTTTTGACAAAAAAAACATTTTGACGAAAAAAATATTCTGTCAAAATTCTTTAGAGAATCTAAATTTCGTCGAAAGTTTCAAATGAAACATTTTCCTCAAAATAATTTCCGTCAAAATTTTCGTCAGAACACATTCCCATCGAAATTTTGAACGAAAAACATTCCGTCAAATTTTTTTGACAAAATTCTTTTTTCGTTTAAAACATTTGATGGAAGAAATCATTTTCGTCAAAACTGTTGACGGAAACTAAATTTCAATAGAAATTTTTTTTTTGTAAAAATTTCGACGAAAGATTATTTTTGTGACAAAATTTTGTGAGAAAACCAAGTCAAAAACATGTCAGGTCAGATTTGACCCAGTTCAGAAACCAAGTCAGGTCAGATCCAAACTGGTTCTGAACTAGTTCAACAAAATCCAATCCAAGTCAGACCTGACTTGGATCAAATTAAAGCGGGTCTGGTCAAAATACCTGACCTATAAAAATCAAGTTGGGTCGAGTCGGACAAAAACCTGACCCATGCACAGCCCTAACTTTGATATCCCATTTTACCGATAAAACAAAATTGATTATTGGAGCATCTATAGCATCGATGCATTCATAAAAATAAGGCCAATATTTGTGATTTTTTCCTTCTAATTTTCTATGGAACATCTACAAGTTGAAACATGAGGTCTCACAATTTCTATCGCCAATAAATATAAATTGTCTAGTACTTCACCAAACTACCTATTTAGAATCTCTCCCCCGATTTTCAAAGTTTACTCTCGACGAGCTTGTCAGTTGTTAGCATATCTCCAAAAAGAGGTTTATTGTAGTGGGCCGGGTACATGTGAGTCCGTTCCAAAAATAGCAAAAAATAGGGAGTGAGAGGAAATTTTAAAAAAAAAAGAGAAATTAAGAAGGAAGAAAAAATTTCCAATAATAGAAAAAGGACCACACAAAAAAAGTGATCCCGAATCACTTTAAAAATTTCCCTCCGAAAAAAGCTTCCAATGATGTCCTTTTTTTACGTGGATTTACTCACCAATATATTTTCAAGCTTTAATGCAACATTTGATTCTATCCTAAGGATTATGTTACATTTCAAACTCAATTCTATCAATCATAATAATTAAATCGGTTGAATAGCTTCATCAAATATTTTGTGTAACATACACAAGCAATTTTGTAAAATTTATCAAAATATTGAATAGAGGAGTAACAATTGCATGTGTATTTTATATGAAATATTTAATGAAACAAGACAACGAATTTAATTATTCAGATATATGGAATTGGATTCGAGAAGTAAAATATTTAGGTTGCAACAAATGTTGTATTTAAAACCTGAAAAGAAATTAATGAGTAAGGGGTGATGAGTATATCCTCTAAAGGAATGACACAATGGAGGCAATTGCTATGTTTTTTTTGGACACATGCACACAACGAAACAAAATATCCAAAACAAATTTAAAAAATCGAGAGAGAATATAAGTAAGAAGTTTGGTGAAGAGCTAGACGACGAAGGAAATTACGAGGCCACTAGATTTTTAGTTTAAAGAAGCTCCATTCAAAATTTTGGATAATCATACAATTTATTCGAGTCCAAGGATAAAAATATTTGAATTAGTATCTGAATAGTTTCAAATATTTTGAATCAATTTTAAAAATTTGCATTTATTATGTAACAATAGCATTTATGTTTTGATTTATTTCTATTCTTTTAGCTCATATCTTGTATTTGTTTCTATCCATTTGTACAACTTATATGCCTTGTATTCACGTATATAATAACACCGCATAATTTTGATTATAGATACGTTATTATTATAGACGTATATACAAGGCATAAGCAGTACAAATGGATAAAAACAAATACAAGACATGAGCCGTATAAATGGATAGAAATAAATACAATGCATGAGCTGTACTTTTACATAATGAATGCAAATATTTGAAACTATTCGGATACCAATATTTGAAACTAATTCGAATATTCTTATCGTTATCTTGTACTCTAATACAATTGAACTTATTTTCGAAGATGCTTCAAATACCCTAATGATCAAATTCATTTTATTGGTAAAAAATGATATCCAACACATGTACACAATGTTGTTGGAGATAATGTCTTATCTCACAATAGTTCCATCTCCGTTCCTCCTCATCCAAATGTTCCTTATCCTATTCACACCAACGGAACAGAAATTACATCGGGTATTCAACACGAATTAATTTCGAAATACAGCAAAGGAAAACAAGATTACAGGACAAGAATTTCACACAATGTGCTCAACCAATTAGTTTCATAAATATCAGGCATTCACACTGATCAGACCAGATATGGAGTGGGCTGGCCAAACTGTATCACACACGGTTGAGATATGGGTTTTAGTGCTTGGTCTTGGGCTTTTAGTCAAGATGAGATCAAACTGTGTATCTGCCCTTTGCAGTAGCGTGTTAAGTTTGACTGGGGTACCTGCGCAGACACTCCGATACTTAAGTCTATCAGAGGCAGGTGATGTATGTTGTTAAATGTAAATGATGATCGTACCTGGGTGTTGAACCCTTTGTTTTTATAGTAGTTATGATGCCGCCTTAGCAAGGCGGCTTGTCTTCTGATTGGCCAAGTTTGGGTTGCAAGTCAGTAATAGGATCTGAGTTGTCTTATCTTTGTTAGTGTCTAGTTTAGAGTCGCGGTACTGTCGGTTGCTTATTGGCATAAAAGCGCGGTGGGATTGCCTTGGACGTTAAGTTTGCTTACTTGAGGGGGTTTCATCCGCGATATGGTTATCGCGGCTTGTCTGTCGCGATGAGGGCATTGCGACTTACGCGCGATATGTCTGTCGCGCTTGCTTTGGATCCTTGGTGGGTTGGGCTTTTTCGTATGTCATTGGACCTATATTTTATCCGGATCACACACAATTTCAGATTAGGAACAGGATTGGTCATTCCATTCTAAGCCATTTCGATTCTGCAAAAGTCAGTTGTATGTACCAAACGAACCTTTAGGTGTTTGCAAAAGGTACCGCTTATCAAATTGGGTAAAACTAAGTAAATTTTTTGAATATTACTATAATGCACCATTATAAGATGAGTTAATGCCATCAAAATTTTTTTACATATACTGACCAATCTTCACAATAATAAAACATGTTACATATACTGACCAATTTTTTTTACATATACTGACCAATCTTGACAATAATACCCTTTTTGAAAAAAAAATTACTATAAATTTTTTGGGTCTTGCCACTTTTCGCAAAAACTGAATTAAAATTCATCTTGACAATAATAAAACATGTTGATTGAACTTTAATTAAATCTTTACTCAAAGCCGAAGATGGAACACAATTTCTAGATATGCAAAGCAACAAACATGTCAGACACAAGATTGACTAACTATCAAAAGGGTAATAGTATAAGGGGTTACCTCAATGTCAATTACACCTCAATAATGTGAGAAGTTAAGTCAATCTGCAAGAATCATAAACATTTTAGTCATACGATGTATAAAACAGGGTATTTGAATGGTGTTCAAAACAGTTTAGGGTCAAAGAGGGTTTGTGAGAGAAGCACGACGCTGGGCTTGGGTTTGCACTTTTGCATCTCTGGTCGCTGGATCACCATGAAAGCAAGAGGTTTGCACTATTGTATAGCTATTGGACCTAACTGTCGTTGATGATTGACACACAGACCAAACCAACTGATCCACACAAAACAGGTTTATTCTAGCCTATTAAATTAACATACTCTTTTGATATGATTTCGTGTAACCCACAGAAGGATCCATTCACTGTACAAACTATAGAAACAACTTTTTCCCTCTAGAACGTGTTTGTGCATTGTGTTCATTAAAAAAAAAAAACACTATATTGAGATAAAAAAAAATTCTTACTATTTATTTTGGAATATCGGTTCATTCTTTTAAAAAATAAAACTATTTCAAGTTTTAATAATTTCAGTTCCTCAAATTAAAAAATAATAATTTTTTTTTTTGGAAAGCAATCAGGAAAGAAAAAAAAAAATACTTTTAATGATGTTATGATATACACCCAAAAAAACGTACAGCAGAAAACAAAGATTATAGTTTAGATATTATAAAAAGTTTGAAGGATGAAAAATCTTGCAATTATTAAGAAAAAAAGATACAGAAAATCCTGATTCTAAAATGAGTCGGTTTTATAAAAAGTGCAGATATTAATCTTATTTAACAAGCTTACTTACACGTGACAACCCCGGGGTGCACCACGTGGCCGAGACTTCTAGCGTATCCGAGAGTTCGAAGCCTGGAACATCCTCCACTTCCAGTACCTTCTAGTTTCTAAAATTTCCAAACACTGAAGCTCTTATAAAAGCAGCACTTGATACTTGACAAGGCCATAGCACTATAGTTAATTTGGAGCAATAATTAAAGTAGAACAATGAAGCCCATTGATGACAAGCAAGAGACAGTGACGTTGAGAGGCGTGAGCCACGACGAGGAAGGTAAAAAGAGGGTTGAGAAGACAGAGCTCAACACCCACAACATAGATACCATCAGATACGTTGAGAAGAAGCTCATCAATAAGGGTATCCATCGTTTGGAGCGCCACCCTGTCGACGGCATCGGCATCGGCAGGCCACCGCCCAAGTCTGGACACGGCGGTAAGTTCACGTGGGAAGGCCCTGCTGGCATGGCGGAGAACGAGATGATGGCGGCGCCGGCGGCTATAGATGAGAAGGACCCTAACTATGTGGATGAAGAAGAAGAAGAAGAAGAGGAGAAAGATGTAGAGGGGTTGGTTATTGGGGAGGTTGAAGTGCCCAAGGTTGCTGAGGAACGTGAAGGTGTTGCTAGGGTTGACGTTGATCCCCGCTTGCAAGTTACCTAAGCTCTTAGCATGGATTGATTTGTTCCAGATTTTCATACATGAGTGTTCTTTGCTCTTTGATAGTTTCGTGTAATTTGGGTTTTGATGGACTTGAACTTGTAATTATCAATAAGACTAGTGAAATGTGAAGTTCTTTTTTTTCCGACACAAATTGCAGACTAGTTACTTCATTTTGTATGACTTTTATAATATTGGTTGGTGCAGTTTCAGTTTTGCATTTTAAAGGGTGGATGATGGTCACGGGAAAAAATTATAGTTATATTCATACATTTTTTATTGAAATCTGATAAGTCAGATTTAGTATTTTTCTTAAATTTATAAGAAAAAGATTATCAATATAATCTATCTCATTATAAAAGTGAATAATAATTTTTATTTCTCTTCTTTTGTTACTATTTAATTTCTTATATAATTATGTCATCTTTTTTTAATATAAGACGATTTATTTTTGGAGTTTATATTGTTACTTTTTCTACAATTATTTATTACTGAACTGTCCAGTAAACTATATACTTCTGAAAAAAAAGGAAAACTTCAAAAAAAATTCCTATAACTTTTCTCATTCTCATTTCTCCCTTTTCTTAAATTTTGAACCATTTATCACTTTGTCTTAAATTTTTTTATTATTTATCCTCCTAAGTGAGAGGGTAAGCGATAAAAAAAACTTTAAGTCAAGGGGTAAGTGATAAAGAAATTTAAATAAGAATGTAAATATTCAAAAAAATTACGAGGGATAAGTGATAATTGAAAAAACTTATAGGAATTTATAACTGAACAGTCCAGTACACTATATATTTCTGAAAATATATAGTTATAGGGATAGGTTATTCTGCCTACTCCCATTTTACTTACTTTTGCTTACTCCTTTCATTATCATTCGATTACAATTTAATTCAATGATAGAAATTTACTGTATAAAATTAACCCTTCTACCCCTTCCTCTCTCCCACTACCCTCGCCTCGCCCTTTCTCTCTACTTCCCATTCTTTCTTCCTCCGCTGCAGCAACCATCCTTCTTCTTGTTTTTTGTGTTTTTTTTTTAAATTGCAATCATCCTTCGGGCGATATGAATGACAGATTCAAATTAGATGAAATTGATAGATTGAAAATCAAAAGGCAACAAGATAAATTTGATGGGGGTATCAATGACTAATAATGGTTTGGAAACTTAAATCTGGATTCAGATGATTTTTTTTTCTTTTGGATAAACTGGACGATCATTTCTTGTGATTCATAAACGAAACATATCAAAGGAAAAAGGAGAAGACGCAACAGAAGGGCAAAAACCTAGTTTATGCGGCACTATTTCAGCGAGTGGGAGTATCAGTGTTGGTGTGTAGAAGGTATGCCTTCGATTTACGATTTGAGTATTGAACATTGAGAACCCTACAAATGGAACTCGCTCACTGACTCCAACACCTTTACAATCATATCATTCTGATAGCTACAGTCACTGACTTAATCAAATTCCCCAAATAATTACAAGAGCAAAGTTTAAACATGTCCATTAGCCAACATCAGCGATAATCAAAATAGCTACAATTGCGCGTTCGATTGGGAAGCGATAATGGACAAAAAATATAGGTATAGCTTAGAGAAAGAGAGAAAGGGAAGGAGAGAGAAAAGACCTAGAAGGAAGTAAGGAGAAAAAGAGTTTATTTTATTTTGCAGATATGGACCGTTAGATTAAATTGTAATAGAACGGATAGGCAAAAGTAAGCAAAATGAGAGTAGGCAGAATAACCTATCGCATAGTTATAATATTGATGTATTTCTAAAAATACATAATAAATATATTTATTATAACTATTTATTTTCGAGAGTATATAATGAACCGCACTTCTTATCATTTGGATTTTGCATTTTCTGTACTTATTAGTCTGTTTTCTCTGTCATATAAACAATTAAATGTAAGATAAATATTCCTCTGTTAATGAAGTCTTATTCTAATTTTCCAAGTGCTTGTTTTTTATCATCGTCATTTATTATTGATAAATAATATTGGTCTAGTTTTTCATTCCGAGTTTGGAGAATGGAATTAAACTGCTAAAATATGTAAAATTCGATATTGAAACTACAATTTCTGATTGATATGAGGCGAGATGGATAATAAGCTCAGTTGAAAAGGTAAAACTTTAATGTATGTATTTTTCATTGACAAACACTCAACTTTATTACTCGTTGATTCTTCTGATTAACAGAAGAGTGTCTTGTTTTAAGAAAAAATATATGAAAAGGAAAACATTACATTTTATATAAAGTTTCCTATAATAAATTTCATATTTTTTATCTTACAATATTGCCATCATATGTTAGTAACGCGAATCTCCCAAAAAACAAACTAAAATGGATGAAGTTTAAAAGAGCTAAAAATAGCCTGAACATGGAATGGAAACTTTCCTCTTCCAAATAGAAATCTCGAAAAACGTATTTTAAACTTCTAATTTAATTTGAAAATCCTTAAAATCAAAGACTTTTATGGGCATTCGTTAGAATTTATTGTTTGAAAATTTGTGTATTTTGTCTCTATATCTTTGATATCTAATTTACTTTTGTCAGTAATTTATATTCAGAAAAAACATGCCACGTAAATTGTTAAAACAGAATTTGAAACATTTTCAACCACATTCTTCTATTTAAACAAAACTTTTGGAAGTAAAATTTAAACAGGTTCAGATAATAATGGAAAACTTTGGACCTTCATCTTTCCCGTCATTAACTGTATAGAATAACCGTAAGAAGATCTTGGTTTCTGAACTGCATAACTGTGCGGAAGTCAATAGTTAGATTGGGCTGGGTTCAAGGCGCTGGGTCAGACAGCTTCAAAATGAATGCGGGACCAGCACTTTAGTTAACTCCACGTAGTTTTGTTGAGGTGGCACACACATATATAGGTGCTGCTAAGTGCTAACTATGGTTATTACAAAAAAAAAAAGTGCTAACTATGGGTATTGCCATTTTTACCTTTAATATGATCTTATTATTTAAGAATATATAGGTGAACATTCAAATTCCATAAATTTTATTTTAATTAAATATTTTATTAACATTTTTATATTATATTTTGTAATATGTTCTTCACACCAAAGTTTATTATTCTCGGAGAGTAAATAATATACAGGTTTCATGGACATATGCAAAAAAATTCTATACTGTCTAATTACTTATTAATAAAATGAAATGGTAAGGATTGAAGTCACGAACACTTCACAAAAATTAAATCATTAATTAAATTCAAAACTTGAGCTATTAGGTGAAGGTTACATTAATAGTTTTATCTTTTTGTATCATATTTTCTTAACACTTTTGATATATTTTATTATACATCCTTTAATGTACTTTTTGGTATCCATCTATTTTTTTTAATAAGGATATCCATCTATTTATATATAATATCAAATTCTGTCCTACAATATTTTTACATGGCCTTTTTCCCCTAATTATTTTAATTTGTTGCTTTACTTATTTTTTATTAGAAACTTTTTATTTGTCTTATTTGTATCTTTCTTAACTTCTAACACTCTCAATCTTCGAAAAAATTATTAATTGTTTTTCACTTTTTTAATTATTTTTCTTAATTTTTTAAACAAGTAGCAATAAAAAGGGAATCACTTTTAATTAAATCAGAAATAATATATATTATTAAATATGTTGATATTGAATACATAAAAGAATATGTTTTAATATAATACCCATATTACTTTTTACTTATTTATAAATTTTATTGTCTTCAAATCTTTCGTTTATAAGTTATGATGGAAAGAGTATTTAAATAATATGAATTTCATTTAATTTACTTTTTCATTCTTCAATGAACCTTTCATCTCATAAATATAGCTATTTTATTATTAAATATATTTAAATTTTACTGATAATATTAGCATAAATTGTGTCAAAGTTTTTATAAATTTATGTGATGATAAGTTAAATAGTACATGATGAAGTAAATTTATATTTTAATACAGTTTGAATTATTTTATTGGGTGAAATAATAAATTTTCTAATGAAACAAATTTAAAAATAATGAAGTCTGAGTATTGAAAGTTAATTAAATTAATGTTCTTGGATATTCCGGTTTACACCTGATCATCAAAATTTAAAAACCATTGTTCATATAAATTTCCTTAGATATATAAACAAATCAAACGAGAAATAAAATCTTATTACTTTATTTGAATTAAAAGCCAAGTTTAGATATGTGTGTATCTTGAAATGTATTTAACAACACTATTAGTTATTAAGTGAACACTGGTAAAATTATCTTATATTGTATATACATTTATATTGATTTACTTTGAACTAAAACTTTTTTAACCAAACTTTTTGTTTTAAATATTTTGATTATATAATTTTCTTAAAACTTCTGATTGAAGTATGCATTAAATGTTGATTTATTAAATAAAAATCTCATTATTATACATATTAATTAAAAAAAAAAATAGCACGTGTAGTTGATACTGGTAGATATCGAAAGCATATTATTTGTAGGGTTGTATATCACGTACCCTCCATTTATTTTTCTTTACATAATATATAAGTATCCGTTGTTGTTAGGTTTAGGTGCGTTTTAGGGACGTTTTGGGGTGTACAGTTTGAGAGCAGGAAAAGACAATATTGGATAGCAGAAGAACTATCAATGTTAAAGACTGTTAAATGGATCTAAAGTTTTTGAAGTTCTTGGGACTAAAATAATCAGTTTCAGGTGAGCTTTCTATTACATTAAGGGTCTTGTTCACAAATGAACTTAAAACTTGTTATTTAAGAAGTTTGAAGTTTGACCGGTTGAAGAATTGAATTATAAAAAGAACCTGTGGGCTGTTACACAGTCTTTACTTTGAGATGTTACGGAATTTTCAATGTGGTTGTAATGTCATCTTGCGCTTGCCACTAAAGGTTATGAATGGAAATTTGTTAAACGGAGGAACATGCTTGACACTTGACAATGATTGAGTTGCAAAACCAGCTAGGAAAGGATTAATGATTGGATTGCAGCTGGCACTTTACATAGTTTTAACCATGGTTTTTTTTTTTTTTTTTTTCCTTTTTTAACCACCAAAAAGGTATTCGAAGCTTTTTTATTACTGGTTTCTTGCTAGCGACACATCACATTTGTCTTTTGTACTATTTTGAAATCGAGTCATGTACCACGTCTTCCAATTTGTTAGCTTCTATGACAATGAAACGTTGTCATGAATCATATATATAGTCTGGTCCATACTTGGTAAAGTGCTAGCTGCACTTGAAATGCTTCGATGGATTCCTTCTCGTGTACCATCTGGTTTGGCCAAGGGGTTAAAGTGTCAAAAGGGCGAGATCCTTAATGATTAAATTACTTGTGATATATAAAAGAGTTCGTTTTTTCTGCAGTTAATCAGGATAAATTATATATCTGCAGTAAGTCTAATATGACGTCGTTTTGGGCGGAAATTATGGTGTTTTTATAATTTTAATTTATTTCAGGGTTATTATAGTCTTTATAATTATAATTTTTTAAATTTTTAATCCCAAAATGACATCGTTTTGAGAATAAATACAGACAATTTATCTGTAGTATCTGCAGAAATATTTTTCTACATATAAAAAATAAAATTATAAAAAAAAGCTATATGGAAGTCTTTTTTTCCATTTCTTCTTTGTTCTCTCTCTCTTTTAGAATAGGATCTGTTTATGTAGAGCAATGTACCTTTTATTTTCTTTATACTATTTTTTTCTTATGATAAAAATAACCATTAACTATAATCGTATGCAGACAGTATGTGGAAATTAAAAATCACAAGATATGTTGTAATGATTTTTTACGAAAAGGCATGGTCACACAATGATGTCATGAGCCACAAAATATGATCATATTGATTCACATTTCAGTTTATTTTGTTAATTTATTTAATCCTTCATTGTTTAGGTGCCTGAGGCGGTTAGGGAACTGTTTGTTTCGATCATTATCATTATTAGTTCGATGACTAAACAGTGTTCAGAGATTGATTAATCATATTATTGTGGCTGTTTTTATTAATTAATTAATGGTAGAGGTCTAATCAAATCATTATGTTGAGGTAATATTAATCCTGAATGTTGTTGTGTGATTGCAAAATCTCTACAAGGCTAAAAGAAAAATTTTATAGAACAGTATTATAGGAGAATATTACACTATTAAAAAAGTTTTAATTTTCGACAAAAAATATTTTGTCAAAATTAATCACAGTGATTTCGACGAAAAATATATTACGTCAAAGTTTTTGTCGAAAATCAAATGACATCAAAAATCCTATAAAAAATAAATGCTAAAAGAAATAATTTTTATGACTTTTTTTACGGAAAACGAATTTTGTCACATAATTTCAACTAAAATATAATTTCGCCGAAAATCATATAACAAAATAAATTTTATTTATAATTTTTTCGACGGAAATCAGATTCCGTAGAAAATTTTCGACGAAAAATGAATTTCATCGAAAATCTTATTAAAAATAAATCAACAGCGAAATTATATTTATTAACTTTTCGCCGAAAATCACATTTCATCATAAAATTTCGAGGAAAAATGAATTACATCAAAAATTTATAAAAAATAAATCACAAACGCTAATTAGCCAACACACAAGCAACGTGAACATAAAATAAGAGCAGCATAAATGAGGTTACGAAGGTGGCATATTGTCATAATAGGATAAATAAGATAAAAAAATAAAGATATTCGACGAAAGATAAGAATTCCATAATAAAATATATTAAATAAAAAATAAAAATATTTCATAATAAAATAGATAAAATAAAGATATTCAACTAAAAATAGAAATTGTATTAATGAAAGAAAAGATTAAAGAACATAGCTAAAAATGGTTTGGGTAAATTATTCGATCACCTAACATAAGAATTTTTTTTTAATAAAACCATGATACAATCTAATAAAAAAAAATAAGACTCTTATACATAAAAAGAAAGAGCTATACCAAAATTTACTTGGATAAAAATAATGAAACAAGGTTTAATGGAGTGAAAAATAAATTAACTTTTGTCTTAGAATGGAAGGGAGAGAAATTATACTTTTCCTTTTAATTTTGTTTATTTATTATATATATATATATATTTTTAATTCTCTTCCTACAATTTTTTTATTTAAATTCATTGACCGTTTTAATTAGTTTAAGTTAAAAGTGATATTATTTAAAGAATTTTTTTTTCAGTACAATTTTAAAAGAATCTTTTACTTTTTAGATTTTTTGTAATGAAACGAGCATGGTAGTTAAAATTTTGATTTATCACTATATTTTTATAAATTTTTTCATCAAATTTTTTTTACTAATATTCCAAATACTTTTATATTTGTACAATTTGTTTTCCGTTATGATTTGATATTTTATGATTTTTTATTGTCCTTGTATATTTACGTAAAATTTCATTTTTAATTAACTTGGACACGAGAGCTTCTATATTTGGTGCACAAACCGCAGCAGGAGTTGAATAGTAGAACATCTAAAGTTTCGTGTCGCATCTGATGATATCATGTAACCCAAGTAATTATTTAAAAAGTTAATTATAGCACAAATAATTGGGGCAACTTAAAAAATGAAGTGTTCAACTTTTTAATTAATTAAAATAAAATATAAGCTGACCTAATAAAAGAGATAAAAACTTAACTGATTATGGCAGAAAAATGAAAAATAAACATTAAACGAAAGAAAAACATTGAAATGCTACCAAACTCTTTACAATATTTTAATAACTAGTTCACATGCGCTCATAACTTTATTAAGCTCTGTTCTGGACTTTCTCAAAGGAATGAATAACAGAGAAATGAAGTTAATTTCGTTAACCTTTGATTAGATTAGCACTTATTATATTAATACTCTTTTAGTAGTTTGTAAAATCTTGCTTAAAGGGCTTAGCCCCTCTTTATTTACAAAAAAAAAAAAAAAAAAATCTTGCTTAAAAGTTAGTGCTGATTACATTGACACCCTTATAGTTTATGAAGCGTTACAGTTATAAGTTAACGTTTATTACATTGATACTTCTATAGTTTGTGAAGTTGCATTATCTTATTTTTGTTATTTTTAATGGAATTTTGTGTATAATTTATAAAAATAAAAAAGTATGCGGATTTACTTAAACAAAGAAAGTTTTTAGGGAGTAAGAACATTATATTAAATAAGGATTTATTGTGTGTCCTTTTAAGGAATGTAAGTTGTGTCATTTTAATTTTTTACTCTATGTACTTCCAGTAGTACATAGTTATAACATGAAAAATTATTTTTTTTTCACTTTTCATGTCAGCTGATGTGACTGAGGAAAAAGAGAAAAAAAAAACAATTTTTCATGTTATAACTATGTACTACTGGGAGTACATAGAGTAAAAAAAAAACTAAAACGACATAACTTACATTTTTTTAAAGCACAAATAATTTTCCCATTAAATAAAGAACATTGATGCAATTTCTTTAAAAAATGTGTTGATAACTTCAGGAAAAAGGTTGATGTAATTACTCTAGAGAATGTATTTTTAACATAAAAAAAATGAATGTATTAATTATATACTTCATAAGTCACTTTCGCGTAAGAAGAAAATTAAAGTTTGTTTCGATTGGTTTGAAGGTTTCACATTGGTTGAGGGAAATTACATATCCATTTGAAAGAGATGATTGTATAGATATGAAACAGAGAATTAGTTTTAACTTTTAACAAATAAGTAATGGTAAAAAATATTTTTTACTCAAAAGCTTAAATTATTGGGTGGATTATATTAATAGTTTCATATTTTTGTAATATGTTTAGAGTTCATTAGGCTTAAATGGGAAATGATGCTTCAAGTCCAGTTTATTTGTGCTAAGAAACTCTATAATATTTAATTATTTTTTATTAATAAAATCATAACGGTGAAATCAAACTCATTACTACTTAATCGTATTGGTTCTGATACTATATAAAAAAAATTATTTTAATTCAAAAAATTAAATTGTTTAATAAAATTATATTAATAATTTTATATTTATTTTACCATAATTAAGCGAAGATATGTAGATGAAAACGGTCAATGGGTCTTTTATTATGGTGCGGACATCATTAATTAGCTGAGCTATCTCTAAATGGAGTATTGCCTGGCAGTTGGCATGCGTGACAGTAATAACAAAGATCACAGGAATGATAAGCAGTGCGGAAAAATATGAACCTGAAAAAAGCTACTAATAAAGAATCCAAAGAATTTGTCTAAGCTTAGCTGTTTGCAAGACTTTTCACTGTTCCTCATGTACTCCATAGCCACATGTCTCGTGTTGCCCTTTAATCCTTTATCAAATACGAAACTTTTTTTTTTTTTTTTTATCTTATTCCTATTCTCTTTTAATTTCAAAATATATTGGTTTATACAAAAATATTGACCCAACTAGTAAAACAATTTTCTCCCTGATCATTTCTCTCAGTTGAAATCAATACTGATTCAAAAAAAATAAAAAAATAAATAAGAAAGTACTTTTATTTTCTGAACATGTAGTAAATGATAGTCAATGCTGAGAAGACGGAGACGTGTGGACAACCTTAGGATTCAAGTCTAAGAAGGATGCAGAATAATAAGTGGAAGGGTGAAGAAGGTGCAATGTCTAGTCGAAGAAAGGCAAGGAATTTGAAAGTTCTACCACTACTTGTTACCGAACCCAACTGGGGTCTCTGTAGTGTACAATAACACAACTGTGAATAATTAATTCAACTCAAAATCTTAAAATTTGTGAGGATATTTCTAATGATTTATATTATTTTATAAAAAAAAATGATTTGAATACAAAACAGAGGAAACATCAATCACCTCCACTATGGTGTATTGTGATAGCCTATCAAGCTAGCATTATTATTATTATTAAGGGTTTATGTTTCTCGTTTTCTTTCTTCCCCTCATATGAATCTCACATATTTTTATGTGTGTATGAGATAATTTTTTTTTTAATATATTGAGGAATTGAACACACAACTTATTACATAACTACCCACACACCTCACCACTAGACTAACCCTAACAATTTTATATGAGATAAATTTTATCTTCTATAACATGAGTAACGTTAAACCCTATTATTAATAGGTGCCCACATAATTGCCTTTGCTCCAAAACTTAAATAAATTAAATAATTGACTGCATTCTATCCCGTTGCCTTTGTTCTTGCTGATGTTGTTATTAGAAGAAAGAAGGGTATTTTCTTTAAAGCATCTAGAAATATACAGAATCGGTCACTAACTTTATTAACGATGCCATTAAAAAGAATTGATAAACAATTTATTAAAGAAATTGGGAATCTCTCTGAGTCTGCCTTTGAAAACGAAGTTAAAGACACCACCTTCAACGACACAGTTGTTGTTTGCTCTTTTATTTGGCTTTTTCCACAATTTGATTAAGAATTCAAGCCAAATAAAATACGTGTGCATGTGTTTTGTATTGTAGCCAAAACAAATGCCGACGCTTTGTTTAGCTGTTAAAGACAAAGACTTGAAACTAAAATGATAATTTCACAAATTAAAATTGAGTCTATCATATTAATTTGTATTACTTCCAGTAGTGATTGGGAAGTGTATTTTTAATTTAGCCAATGAAAAAATAGTAGGTAGAGATTAGCAAGTTGTAACTATTTCTGCTGATTATCTTCTTCCCTAGAAAAGCCCTAGCGTATCCTATATAGAAGGTTTATTGTGTAGCTTACGGTTTCCTCACCATCATTTAAGAATAAAATTCCACACGAAACTACATTGATGTAACAACAACATCATATTAAATATCACTAAATCCTTTGATTGAAGAAATCTGAATTCAAACCACTTATCGATTGGATCAATTTGGCAAGTTTTACTTCTCCTTGACACACAGATTTTTTTCCATGCAAATTGACTCATGTCCTAAACAAAGTTAATCTTAATGATTAATGTTAGTGCAACACATTTTAGATAATGTTATGTCTGTCTGTATGAGGAATACTTCAGACTAATGAGTAATACAGTCTACGAATAATAATAGTTAATGATGCGTGGAGGAGATTGTTCGTAATGTGGAATTTGAAGTTAAAATAAATAGTAAATATTACACGTCGGTTAAAAAGTGTTTATATGTTATTTGAGTTAGGCAAGCGTATTAGGTGAAGATTTAGAGACATTTGTGACTATGGGAAATAATTATTCCCTCTGACTCCCAATATATATTACGCGTCGGTTCAAAAGTTCTTATATATTATTTGACTAAGGCAAGCGTATTAGGTGAAGATTTAGAGAGATTTCTGACTTCTGACTATGGATAATGATTATTCCCTCTGATTTCCCTTTGTCTTATGATGACAAGGTATTTATTACAAAATATATACATTACACAACTTGCGTTTTACCTTCAAATTTTTCACTGTACCAGTACTACTAAAATCACGAACACGCGATTTAAAAAAAAAAATTGTGTTGGACACACACCGACATGTTTCGACACGCGATCAACGCTCTGACATGCTTTGACACATTTTTTGACACGCGATCAATTTTTTTCGACACGTAGTCAACGTTCTGACATGTATCCGACACTTTTTTTTTAAGATCTAATTTTTTTTATTAATTAAAAATGAAAAATATGAAAAATTACTTTTGCTTTATATTTATGTTATGGAATTTGAATATTTGATTGGTTATATGATTTATTGTGGATTATTTATGTATTAAATATAAATTATATTATATATATTAAAAATATTATTTAATATCAAAACGTGTCCTAACATGTCGAAATATAACATTTTTTAGAATTAATGTGTCGTCGGCGTGTTATATTATGTCGTGTGTCGTATCCTGTGTCAATGTCGGTGCATTATAGATAAAATCTATAAGAGAGCCATAAAAACCCACGATGAAGACGTAACAATTATATGTAACATACAAGTTCTGTAGACTTGGCTTAAAGCAACAGTGTCAGAATTAATTTTGAATTAATTGATTATGCTAGGAATAAAAAGTTAGAAAAAAATATATTTTCCCTCACAAATTAGTATCATTCAAATTGTGACTTTATATTTTTCATTAAAAAAAATATGAGATTGGAATTTACGGAATTCTAATTACACTCTCCATTTTTTAATGCATAGTAATATTTTGCACATACTCTTTGAAGAAGTTGCCCTCTTTACAATACCCTACGATTTATGGACAATTATTTCTTAACACCTCCACTCAATTGGTATATTCACTCATATTAGAATTTATAGCGTACTTTTGGTACCATTCTGTATTCGGGAAGAAAAACCCTACTCTGGTAGCGTAAAATATCGCACCATCTTACCTTTGTAAGGACGAATTGATGTGTACACAATATAATTTTCCTTTATTAACCCGCTAGTGTATTTTCCAAATTTGACAATTTTCCTATTTTTTATATATTATTAGCATATATTTTATAGCACATGATCAACAACGTTCGCATATTTTTATTGTTAAGAGCATATTATCATTGACTTTTTCTTTTCGCGTGGCACATGACCATTAACTTTAATTCAAACATTTTTTTATTTGGTTCGATTCTAAAAAATAAAATACAATTTTAATTTATTTTAATCTTGAAAGGAAACTTTGTAAAAGAATAAAAAACAGATATTGCATAATAATTTTATTCTCCTTTAATAAAATTATCCAAGAACAATTTTATTTATTTATTTAGACGCTACATTCAATAGTTCTAAATTTCAGACGTGTTGCCAAAGAAATAATAAATTATTGATGCCCATTTGAAATTATGTGATTTTTTTATTTTTATTTTTAAGTTTTCAGCAGTAATGGTTGTTGTTAACAAAAGAATTCAAGGAAGGGCTGCCGCTGACCATAAAAGAGATTCGTTGAGTTCGGTTGGTGGACATTTAAGGGCCCGAAAGAGACACCACGAAATACCTTGTTGATGCCATTACATACATCACCACAACTAAAAGTTTCTAATTTTACAAGACTTTTTATTTATTTTTTATTCGTGCTCTTTTTCTTTTTCTTTAAGCTCCTGTTCGAGATATCATTTTCTCAGCTTCTTTTAGTAGAAATTAAGCCAAATAAATTTTAATAAAAACTCTTATAGTAAAAAAATCTTTATAATGAAAAAAAAATTCTCAAGTTGAATTTTTTTTTTAAAGTTGTACCATCTTATTTTTAATTTAAGCTTTTAAGAAATTTTTAATCTAAAAAATTTATATATTCATCAAATCGCTTTTAACTTTTTTTTTAAGTTTTTTTTTTAACTTTAGCTTAAAAATAATTTTTTAGTTAAAAAAAAAACTGTCAACCAAGCTCTAAATCCATTCACAGCTTGAAAAGGTAGAAATATTTTAGGTTATTATGTCAATTAAAATATATATAAAAAAAATCTAATAAAGAAATTTCCTAATCTGCTACTTCCCGAATTGTTAAATAGTCAATAGTAATGTTAATGCTCTGTAGCATTTGGCAGGGAGGAAAAAGCGTGCATTTAAGTTCAAATGCTAATGCGCAATGCCCACTTTATATCATAATTTTTAAACTTGAAAAAGCTAAGGATGATTGAAACATCGTTTTGTGTGTTAATTAATATGATCATGTTATGTTAAAAAATTATAATCATATAAAAATAAATTAATAATGATAAAAGAAGAGAGGAAAAAAATATAAAAATAAATAATTACAAAATCATCATCGTTGATTCTTTTTTAGAATTTTTCCACACGACAATGTCATGTTTTAAGATCAATTTTCAAAATATTTTAAGGTGATTAAATGGAATCGAATATGATATAAGAATTTTTTTTATATTTACTGCATTTAAAAAAATATCATGAAATGAAATATATTTAAAATTAGTCTAAAATAATACATGAAATTAAAATATAATATTATTATCTTATTGAAATTTAACTCTAAGAGATAGAATTAAGTCATAATTTTGTTTTCTGCTATTCCCCCGTGAAACACGTTTTATATTTTGGGGATTAGGTACAAATTAATCAATTCGGTTGCATTTATGCATTTTTTCTATATATATTTTTTTTTTGTAATATCTTACCAAGCAAACAAGCATATTATGTGATTGTGGCATTTAATAAGCTTGACGCGACGAACACACGGTTAAGCCAATAAGCCTTCCACTATGTTGTGCACTTGTGCCACGTGAGGCACATACGGTAATTAAATTAACGGAAAATTATATTTATAAATTTTTTAATTACAAATTTTATTACCTATGTAGCACTGATACTGACACGGGACACGTGACACGATACGACACGACACTCTGACACAGTGTTGTTAAACATGGCCCGACCCGGCCGGGTCGACCCGGGTTCCGTTAACCCAGTTAGGTAACCGGTTTTGGGTCAGCTTTTGGACCGGACAAGTAATCAACCCCCAACGACCCGTATGATCCGCCGGGTTTTTACCGGGTCCTGTTGACCCTCCCGGGTTTTCTGAACCGGTCCGGGTCGGAGTAAAAAAAAAAAATTACAAAAATGAAAAATCACACAATAAGTGAAAAAAAATAAAATTGTTTACGAAATCAGTCCCTAAAGTTTACTAAATTCCTAAAGCCTAAAAGGCTAAACCGTGCGAAATCCCTAATCTTTTTCGTCGCCATTGCGTTGCTCTAGGTGGTCTTCTTCGTCGCCGTCGCGTCTCTCCCGGACTTCTTCGCCGCTGATGTTTGTCACTTCGAGCTAAGTTCGAGTCTCCCATGTCTCCCTCTTTCCCATTCTTTCAAGTATTAGGTTGGGTTATATGTTGCTACACCATCCAAACAAAAAAATCTTTACATATGCATACACTGATCAGGAAGAAGAGCTACTGTGTTCATTTTTCAAGATTTGGGATTTCTTATGAAATCTTTACATATGCATCCAGTGAGCAGGAAAAATTAAAGTTTCTCAAGTTGCACTCACATGTTGATTCTTCATATTTATATACATATATTTATATATATAAAATATATATCCGAGTCAACCGGTCCAACCAGTGACCCATCGGTCCGACCAGTGACCGAGTACTCCAACCGGGTTGATGCCTGGTCTAAGTTTAACAACACTGCTCTGACACGTTAATTCTAAAAAATGTTAGATTTTGACACGTTAGGACACGTTTTGAAATTAAATAATATTTTTAATTTATGTAGTGTATAATATATTTAATATTCAACAATTTAACAAAAAAATAAACTAAACTTATAATATTCATCAATTTTGCAAAGAAACATAAGATGTCCTAAATATTTATATTAAATTCAATAAAATGGTAATTGTAATCCAACGAATCTAATAGTTGGAACTAAACACTCAACACAATAAAACCTTTGAACTTTTTTTGAATTTCTATAACGCGTGTTGAAGTGTCGGGGAGTGTTAGAGTGTCGAAGAGTGTCGGGAAGTATCGGACACGACACGTCAAGATTTTTGAAGTGTCGGTGTTTCATAGAGATGACCGAACATATTTTAATCAAGAGTGTATGATTGGTCATACTTAGTGTAATTTGTAAAAAAAAATTGTAAACGATTCGTTCCCTATTAAATTCATTATTATTTTTATGTATTCTTATTTGATAATTAATTATTTGTTATTAAATTCATGTTTTTATTTATATCTAATTTATTTTAAAATTTGTTATTATTATCGTTTATTATGGATAATGACACTTTATGTTGTTTTATAGTACTTCTATTGTCTATAATTAAAAAATGGGTTTTATAGCTCTTTTGTCACTAAAAAAACTTATTTAGCAACATTATACGGATCCTGATTTTTATTTATTTTTTTAAAAATAAGTGGGATTTATTTTTATATGTCTGCTGCACCAAAAAAAAAAAAAAAAGTGCAATTACTGCAGAAAAAAGACACCCTAAAAAATAATACACAACTACGTGGAACTTTGACTATGAATTGGAACGTAAATTTAAAATCTTCTGTTTAATCTTGAATCTATGACTATTCTGTTCATCTATCATTTCGTCTGGTTGCATTTAATTTTAATGAACTATGCTGTAATATAATTATAATAACCTTTAATTTGAATTTATATATTCATTATATTTAATTTTAAAAATAATAATTTTCGGGGTATACTCTTATTTGATTTTTTATTTTAGTTTTGCTCATATATTAGTTTTAATTAGTATGTGGAATTAATAAATATTTATATTAACAGTAATAAATAGATTGTATAAATTTAATAAAATAAAATTAATAATATAAATGAGATATTATTCAATTTATATTTTACTTTATTTTTATTATTATATATTATATAAAATTATTTTCATGTTATTATTTTGTTAAGGATTAAAATACGCATGAAATAAGTGTGTTTGTCGATTAATGGTAACTGGATGGAAGCATCATTGGTTAAATAATCATAATTTAAGAATTGAATAAAAAAATTAAAATTCATTATATCAATTTACAAAAACGTCAAAGTTTAATGTGATTATGTATTGTTTTTCCTATTATAAACGATAAAAAAAATGAAAATAAAAAATAAATCTAATTCCATATCAGTAGTTGTAATAATTAATTATTAAATAATATATATAAATTAAGAAAATAAAGTTTCTAAAGTTACTTTAAAAAACTTATCTAATATACATCAAAATGACATAATTTTGAGTTGAAAATTAAAAAATTGAAATAATAAAAACTATTACAATTTTAGAATAAATTAAAATTACAAATATACTATAATTTCTGCTCCAAAATAATGTTATTTCGGTGAATATTAGACAGATTTTTCTAAAATAATTTTAGAAAAATCAAACCAATAAATTAATTTATCGATTTAAGGACGAAATATATTAAAAGACTTTTAGGGCCTATAATTATGGAATGACATAATTTTGTGTTAGGCCTTCGTGGAAAATTACTTGGCAGAGAATATACTAAAATAGCAAATATTTTTTATTTTATTTTAGTAAATTATATTTTTTTAAATATTTTTTTGTTCTAGCTCCATATTTCTTTAATATGAGACGCACCAGCATCAATCTTATGCAATAACTGTATTTAGGCCTACAACGTGCAAATTATATTATTTATAATGAAAGAAAATAATAAACCAAAGAATGCCAGTATTTTTTTGGCAAAAAAATATTTGTGTAAAAGAAATATGTAACCACGTAACTATATATTGAATAGACAGACAGAGTGTTGTCAATCTTGCTGTTTTTAATCACATGCCGCTATGGTGCAATGTTTTCAAATAAAAAATATTGTAAAAATTGGATTGCTTAAAATACAAAAAATTTACTATAAAATTAAAAAATATATAAATTTAATAGTTACAAATCATTTAGGTTAATATTTAAACAATTTGAAACAGATAAATTTATATTAAAATATAAATTTATTTCTCTCAATCATCTGAATTTGAATTCATCCGTTTAAAATATTAAAAAATATTAATTTACCTGATAATTAATAATTAATATTATGCATAGCGATAAGCCGTATGGAAAATAATCCTTTCATATTTAATTTTAACATGATAATGATAAATTTCAAACATTTAATAACAGATTAAGAGTAACAAATTTGATGACCAAATTTATAAAATAAAAATATTTAAATTAATTGCTAAGGCTTGATTCACTTGATAAGCAATTTGTTTTATTAGCATCTTGAAAAATTTAACTAGATGATTCAATGTTATTTTTTTTTTTGCATACTATGCATAACATCACTATTCAGACATTAGCCAATATTATTATGTATGTGCATACCACTCGACTACAACACCACACATATACCTATACTTATACCTTAGCGTCAGGCTACAATACGATCCTCTTACACATAAGAATGACAATATTCAACATGATCCATTGACACAATACAAACGCGACACAAAAAATTTGTGTTTGGATTAACCTGTTTTTAAATTAACTGTCTTGACTTCAAGTTGACAAAAATTTATCCGAAAAAATTCGTGTTATATTGCATATCAATATGTGAATTTGAAATTAATCCACATAAATTTTCTTATAGATTATTCGTGTTGGGGTGTATTCCTCCATTTAATATTTGGTGGGCTAGGCATGCACCACATTTATAGATGCTTAATTCAATGTCAGAACAATCACCTCAATGAAAATAGATGTTACCCACCTCATTATTGATAAAGATTCTAGAAAAAAAGTATAGAGATTCTCTTCAACTTTATAAACATAAGAAACATTTTTATAATAGGTTAGCCCAGAGTCTGCCAAGTGAGATCAGTAAAAATCTTTGAAGAGAAATTTGAGTGTGAGACTTCTTTAGAAACGTACTCTATAACCACCATTGTTAGTAAAGTTTGAGTGTACCTCTAGTGTGACTAGAGAAGTTTGAGTCTTTTGTAATCATATTATTCATAGTGAAAGATTTTTTGGACTAGGTCCCATGGTTTTTACTTCTCTTCATTAAAGAAGGTTTCCACATTGAAATTTATTGTGTTTTTCTCTCCATCTTTCATTTCTGCAATTTGGCCGACCTGGTGACCTCAAAGTATCGAGCTATGAGCTCGATCTGCCGACCTTAGAATCGCTTCTGCGATAATTGAGGGACCTCATCCCAACAATTCGTGTCGTGTCGTGCCGTAAACAAGTTATTCTTGTCTGATCGTGTCATGCCAACTTATATAACTCAATTAATAATTAACTTATACAGCCTCAAAATAAATAAAAATTAGAAGAAGAAAATTACCCTACTTTAAAACGATACCATTTTAAGGTAACAAAAAATAATTTAATATCACGTAAAGAGAAACACTTTACCTTAATTTTTTTTTTTTTTAATAATTTGACAATAAATGACTGACCAGAAATATAAGAAAATTTCTATCAAATTGTAATATTTAGTTAAACGAGTTATGATAAAAAAAAAAAAGATATGTTCAATTGATATTATTATTCATATTTTAAATTGGGTTATCATAATTGAGTTTGACTTTTAATGTATTGTAAACGTAAAAGTTTAAACATCTCGTTTAATTATATATTATTATATTATGAAAAAAAGTGTAAAATTTGAGAAAATAGTTGAAGTCAAATTTTTAATAATATGACAATAAATGATTGAGTAATAATATAAAAAAGTAAAGGATTTTTTCAGGAGATAAATTATCTTTAGTGAGTCCAAAACACTTCGTTTTGGAACAGAAATCAAGGTATTTTTACAATTCTAATATATTGTAAGTTATATTAGTCTTTAACTCTTTATCATTATAATTTTATAATTCAAAATAACGTCATTTTGAGTTAAAAAAGATAACTTTATTTCTAGTACCCGGAAAAATACTTTCACCTAAAAAAAACAGTGAAAATGCAATTCATAGTTAAACGAGTTATTAAAAGGGAAATTATGGCAATTAATAATAGTATTTATATTTTAAAAACAGTTTTCATAATTGAGTTTGACTTGTCTGTGTTGTAAAAGTAAAAGTTTTACATTATCATTCAATTATATGTTATTATATTATTAAAAGAATGTAATTTTCGAAGTAATAATTAAAGTAAAGTTTTTTTAATAACATGATAATAAATGATTGATTAATAATAGAAAAACATTCATTGTGAAATGCGATTAATAGTCAAAGGAGTTATGAAAAAAAATAAAATTATGTGGCAATTAGTATTAGTATTTATACTTTAAAAAGGGTTGTCATAATTGAGTTCGACTTTTATGTACTGTAAACATAGGAGTTTTAAAATGACCATTCAATTACATATATATTATTATATTATTAAAAGAATGTAAATTTCGAAGTAATGTAAAGTGAGGTTTTTTTAATTATATGATAATAAATGTTGACTAGGAATATAAGAAGGGATTAGTATTTTTCATGTTGTATCTCAAATACATATAAAAGTATATGAGAGTCATATAAAAAGAAGTGAGAGAAAAAAAAAGGTCTCACATGCTTTTATGTGTACGTAAGAAATAAAATTATCTCCTATAATATGAAAAATATTAATCCCAAAAAAATTTATGGTGAAAATGCAGTGAAAAGTTAAACAACTTATGAAGAAGAAAAAAGAAGGAATCTGTATTCTCTCGTGTTAAAAGAAAATGACATAGTCATATAGAAAATCATAATCATACAAAGATGGATTAACGGTAATAAAGGAAGAGAAAAAAATATATATTGAAATATGTAATTATAAAATTATAATTATTGATTTATCTTTATATAATTATAATTTTCTCACATAATCATATTATATTTATTTTTTAACATAAGAAGATCAGTTTAAAAAAGAAGTTATGTACAATTAATATTAGTATTAGGCTATTCCCATAAGCTGGGAAAATTAAGGCAAATGATTAATACGTTTTTAAATTATTTGATTTCCATGTTTTTTTATAATATTATTGATTTCCCACCCTACCTTACCATGCTGTACTGCAGTTACTCCATTTTGTTTAAGCCGCACACTAGTGGTGTCCGAGACCTGAGGCATTGGGAGGGTAAATCCATTATAAAAGGCAAACTAGAGAGAGAATGCAAGACATTGCCCACATAGAGAGCTCCTAAAAACCAAAATAAAAACATCCTCTCCCATTTCTCTCTTACCTCTTCCTTCATTTCCTCTCTCGTCTTTTTTCTCTTTATTTTTATCATTTGTTTTGTTTGTAATTGTTCCTTTAGTTGCGTTTTCACATTTTCCTCTGTTCTCTGCTTCTGCTTTTTGTCAATGTGTTGTTTTGCTTAGGACTTTTGCTTCTCTCTTCATTTGATTATAGAAGCAGAGCAGGATTTGACTTTTCATAAAGTGTTGTGGTTAAGTTCTGGTCTTCATTTCAGGGGAAGCTCATTTTGGTAGTTGGCCAGTGAAAAGCAAAAATAAAATAAAATAAAAAATTATGTATTTTGAGATCTAGCATGGTTTTTTTCTTTTGCTCTCTTAGCTTTCTTTTGTGGGTTTTTTTTTGAGCTAGAGTGACTGACATTCCAGCTCTGCTTCCATTGTATTACGTGACAAAGAAGCAAAATAACAATTACGAAAAAGAAAATATTCCTACTTCTTTACCAAAGTTGATTCATATTTAAACCCTTTTTCGATCTAATCGTGTTTGTCCTCTACGGTTCATAGCTTGGCCTCAGCTTCCTATTCCTCTCTTCTCTTTCTTCCTTTGTTTTTTTTTTTTGTTTGGCATCCAATTACACAGTAAAAACTATTCAAATGGATCGCCTTTCTTCAACTACTACTATCCCAGATGCATTTCAAGGGGCAAAAGATGACATTACCATGCAGCTTGCATTCATTTGGAGTCAAATCAAAGCACCATTGATTGTCCCATTGCTAAGAATAGCTGTAGTTCTGTGCTTAATCATGTCGGTGATGATGCTCATTGAGAGGGTTTACATGGGCGTTGTCATTACTCTTGTGAAGTTATTTGGCAGAAAGCCAGAGAAACGTTACAAATGGGAGCCAATGAAGGATGACATAGAGTTGGGGAACTCTTCTTACCCAATGGTTCTGGTTCAGGTCCCTATGTACAACGAAAGAGAGGTTCTTGCTTTTTTCCAATTCGCTTTTCTTTTTCAGGTCCCTAAGTACAACAATTTTTAATTTTTTTTTGAACTCTTAAGCCTTGATTTTGAGTTTCCCTTGCTTCTGAGTGCAGGTTTATCAGCTGTCAATTGGAGCTGCATGTGGGCTTTCTTGGCCTTCAGATAGGATCATCATACAAATTCTTGATGACTCCACTGACACAACAATCAAGGTAAGTACTAAAAGCCATCATGGCAAAATTAGAACAATCTATTGAATGGTGTTTGTTATCCTACGAACAAAGCCCGAATTGGACAAACATTGATGATGTGAATGATTTGTGGCAACTGAACAAAATTGCAGGAGTTGGTGCAGCTTGAATGTCAAAGATGGGCAAGCAAAGGTGTTAACATAAAGTATGAGGTCAGGGACAATAGGAATGGATACAAAGCAGGGGCTCTCAAAGAAGGCATGAAACATAGCTACGTGAAGCTATGCGATTACGTTGCTATCTTTGATGCTGATTTTCAGCCAGAGCCTGATTTCTTATGGCGCACTGTCCCATTCCTTGTGCACAATCCTGAACTCGCCCTTATTCAAGCTCGGTGGAAATTCGGTAATTTTCTCTCTCTTTTTAAGTCTCAACAACAACAACAACAACAACTCTTTCCTTAATTTAGATTTCGGGTTCTCTTAATGGCGGCTTTCTTCGGATTAATCGATGTGTCTTAGATTAGATAGTAAGTTCTAAGAACAGAGCTTTGCTTTAAAAAAATTGTCGGTGAGTCTTTTTGGTTTTGGAAATGTTCAGTTTGGTTGGGGTTGAGTAGGTCCCACTTTGTGGTTGAACGAGAACGACCGTGTAAACATCACACAGTCTACCACCTTTAGTCTGAAGCCACGTATTCCTCTCTCATCGTTCTTTCACTTCTTTGTGTCTATGGGACCCACTCTTTCTACTACCCTCCAAAATATTATTATGCACAGAATAAGTGTTACTTCCTTCCTTTGTTTTTGTTGGGTGCATTTCCTTTCTTTGGTTTCTTTTGTCCCATGCTCTAGAAAAAAAAAGTGGAAATGGCAGATTAGTAAATCACTTTAATATTTATGGGGGACAGTCTGTCATGAAAAGTCATCAACGAACTGATAAATGATCAACCATGATATAATAATAATGGTTTTGGCGTATGTTGTCATGTCATGGCTATTGATTTATTTACAGGGAACTATATTTTTCAGGTTGCTCAACACATAAAAAAAAATTAGATGGGATCCATTAAAAATAACAATAATAAAAATAATTTCATCTATATTTTATATGTATATATATATATATATATATAAAATAAAATTATCTCATGTAACAAATATATTTCCCTCCATTTATAGCACAATAGGGTTTGGTTGTGTCTTTGTGTGGCCGAAATGTCAGATTTACACTGCACGGCTGCTTAACGGATGATTAAATTTGGAGGTAAAGGCCTGCGAAGTGCGAACCGTATAATTAATAAATGGATCATTGTGGTTACTTTGAAAAGTATGCGTAAGATTAATAAGCAACTAAGAAGGTAAAAAATTAAGTTTATTTAAGCCGTTAGGATTCATCTAACAATAAATGATTTAAATCATTTTGCATGAAATTATAGATTCCATCTTGTATTTCAACAAACACATATTTAAGTCAGGAGCTCTGAGTACCATGCATGAAATTATAGATTACATCTTGTATTTCAAGATTTAGTATTTGACATCTCTTTAATTGTAGTTATATAGTTATACGAGTACCATGCTATTTTACAACATGCTATACATAATTTTCATGAGATAATGATTATAAAAACATGATTAAAGCATAAATTTAAAAGCAACCATGCATATGATTAATTGAAACAATTACAAAAAAAAAAAAAAAAAAAGCTTTCTTTTTCAAAGAAATTTTATTCTCAAGTATGTGATCATATAATAAAAGAAAAAAAATAAAATGAAGATGATAATGTTTTGGAAAATTGTGCTCTCTGGGTGACTTTCAAGAGTGCTGAAGACTAAATGGGAAGAACTGAAGGACCACACACCACTAACCCAAAGAATGGTTTTGAGCATGTGCACTACCAAATTTTTTCTGTAGATTCGGCGTTTTGCTTTTAGCTAGTAAATTGAAGATTTTGGGCGGGTCCAAACATTATTGTTGTTGATTTCTGCTACCGCATAGGAGGGCAGTACTTGAAAGCTGCGTGTGTATTTCAAAGGGTATTTCTGTCTTATGAGAACAACACCGTTGTTGCTATTACTGTGGTTGTTGATGTTATCATTGTTCTTATTGTGCTTCTCCAACTTCTTTTTTTCCTCTATTTCTCTTCTGCTGCCTAAGGCAGTTGCATGTGCAAATTTAATGGTGGACCTTATTTCCTAGTCATTGTCTATCTCTACTAACCGACAGCTGAATTTATTTTCAACTCTCTTATTCTGCGAAATCAATTTAATTACATGATGACATTGCAAATTTAATGCCAGCTAGGGTGTTGAAGAGGCAATGATTTATTTATTTATTTTATTGTAATTTCAGTGAATGCCGATGAATGTTTGATGACCAGAATGCAAGAGATGTCACTGGATTACCATTTTACTGTGGAACAAGAAGTGGGGTCTTCCATGTACGCCTTCTTTGGTTTCAATGGTAATAAAATGATGGCAAATATTTTCACCTTCTACAATAAATAGTTGAAATAAATTCTGTCCATTTTCCTTTTAAGAAAAAAAAAAAAAAAAAAAGATTTTATGTGCAATAGTGTAAGCTAGCTCATGTTTTCTTGTGGGATGAAGATTTAGCTGATTTTTTGCACTCTTGTAAAATGATATAGGGACTGCGGGAGTATGGAGAATTGCGGCGCTGGATGAGGCTGGTGGGTGGAAGGATAGGACCACAGTTGAAGATATGGACCTAGCTGTCCGAGCCAGTCTCAAAGGATGGAAATTCTTATATTTATCCAACTTGAAGGTTCGCTTTCTTCTGAACTCAGCTATTATATATATTTCAATCCAAGTCAAAATGCTCATTCATTTACATGTTACCAATATTTTCATGTTAGTGAGAATTCTTGTTCAAACCAATGTGTTATCAATTTAAACCACTATGACTGGAGTTATTTATTTGACTAAAGGTTAAAAATGAATTGCCAAGTACTTTCAAGGCATACCGCTATCAACAGCACCGTTGGTCTTGTGGTCCAGCCAATCTTTTCAGGAAAATGGTCATGGAGATTATGAGAAACAAGGTAAGGATGCTTCCTTGAATGATCAGCAATACACAGGACAAAATATATTTGTTACTTACGCTCCAAATTCACATATGTGTCCACTGCAGAAAGTTTCATTGTGGAAGAAGATCCATGTGATTTACAGCTTCTTCTTTGTTCGGAAGGTCGTAGCACACATCAATACGTTTGTGTTTTATTGCATTATATTACCTGCAACTGTTTTGGTGCCTGAGGTTGCGGTCCCAAAGTGGGGAGCTGTCTATATTCCTTCTGTCATTACCATTCTTAATGCAGTTGGAACTCCAAGGTCTTGATCTTTCTCAAGTTTTCCTCTATAATCAAATCACATAAGCCAAAGTTGAGTTTAAAGACAAGGAACTTGTTTTACAAGTAAAACTTTGTTGAATGTTGTGTTTTCTCTGTTTCAGGTCACTCCATTTAATAGTATTCTGGATTCTCTTTGAGAATGGCATGTCTCTTCATCGAACAAAGGCCGCGATTATTGGTCTTCTTGAGGCTAGGAGGGTTAATGAATGGATTGTCACTGAAAAACTTGGAGATGCTCTCAAGGCTAAAGCTGGAGGCAAAGCACCCAAGAAGCCTCGATTCAGAATTGGAGACAGGTATAAAATGGGTATTCTTGGCTCAGTAATTTGATAGCATTACACTGATTTCTGAATAGTACATATTATATTATGACATTGGTCTGCTTGTGCTTACCTACCTACATTTGTGGTCTTGGTGTTCAAAATATGACTAGGATTCACTTGTTGGAACTTGGTGTCGGATTCTACCTATTCTTTTGTGGCTGCTACGATGTTATGTTCGGGAAAAACCATTTCTTCATCTACCTCTTTGTCCAAGCCTTAGCTTTCTTCATCATGGCATTTGGATACGTTGGCACCTTTGTTCCCAATTCCTAGAAGGACTTGGCAATTTCAGTTTCTGTGCCTTCAATATCAACGCGTTGTAGTAATATATGGTGTTTTCAGCATAGTTCTGGCAAATTACAGCTTCTTAGTATAAAACAAAACAAGTGGTGGTCATTCTTTAAGGTTTTTGCATAATCAGAGTCAGTGACAGTGACTCTAAAGAGTTAGTTTTCTTGTGAATATTCAGCAGGCAATTACGGAAGTTCTTCTTATGGAAGAGAAGTATACAGAATCGATCATCAGGGGAGCAAACATCTTTGATTGGATGTATTGTTTATAAGATTTTCTAGCTTTTTTTTTTCTCTTTTTAATTTTTTGAAAATGTTCTTCTGCTTTTCTTTTACATTATATTTGTTTGAAGAAATAAGCAGCTTCAAGAAATGGGATAAAATACACAAAGTTCCGTTTTGCATCTCCTTTTGTGTGTTCCCCCTCTATTTTAGTCAAATTTTACATAATTCGAATTGCAAGACACAGATTCTCTAATAGAAACAACCACCTTGTGAATGTTACACCGAAGAACGTGAATAGTTTTATTGGCTTGATTTATTTGATGAAAGAATTGATGGGAGACTCAGAGACTGAAGATTGGGTTACTTGTTCGCTCTAATCTCCAACCTTGTTGTATTCGCAAGAATACTGAGGAAAAAAAAAAAATTATTATTAGACAAGATTTCTATTTTCTAGTTAAAGGTTCTTGTAATTTCCTTTTATTTGCTTTCACTAAAGCCTAATTCCATATGGCACTAGACAGGAATTTATTTTAGGAATAGAAACATATACTAAATATGACAAGTGCTATTCGTTCATCACATTATAACATTTTTTACATCTCTCCCTCTGATTTTATTTCTAACTTTGAAAAAAACAAGAAATGGTAAGGAGAATTTCCCTTTTTTTCAAAGGAAAAATTATAAAGGAGAAAACGTATAAATGAATTATGAGTTGTATGAATAAGGGAAAAGATAAAAGATTTCAACAAGGACTTCTCAAAGCATGGCTTTTATTTTATTTTATTTTATTTTTATATTTATCGAATAAGGGGGAAAATAAAGATTCTAAACATATTTTTTTAAGGGGCAAGATATACTTATCACAAAAAATGTTTACCATCTTTACAATCAATCTAATCACCGTTAATTTTCATCAATCTAACGGTTATAATTTATTAATAATTGATAATTAATTAATAAGTACAACTCATAATTTTCAATAAGTAGAATTAATAATTAATTAATAAGTAAAACTTATAATCTAGATAAGTAGAATAACTTATCCCAATATAAATATTATAATAAATATATAATTATGACATAGTGGCAAGATTGTCACTCATGTTCATAGTTCATGAGTCACAAAGTGATTTCAGAATATCTCATGATGATTCTAATATTTCAATTATACTAACTTTCACAATTTAACAGAATAATTCAGCACGTGCCAATCATGAGTCAGACAGTACAGTGATTTAATCCAATTACCATTGGATTAACATTTTCTCTCTCTTCAAAAACTTTTTAACATTCTCTCTCTTTGATCCAATGGTGATTTGATAGGTAGTAAGGTGGTAGTTAACACTTTTGGTAGTCAAAATATCCCCCTCTTAATGTAATCCAACAATCTTATGACCGGAAGGTCCGTGTAGACTGTGTACAAAATAATAAAGGCTGGATATACTCAAAAAACAAAAAAGAATGGACGAAAAGGAATCATTTCGTGTGTTATTTAATATGACCATGTCATATAAGAAAATATTAATTGTTAATAATCAAATTGATAGTGATAATTTTATATTCTTATATTTTTTCTATCTCTTCGTTTATCACTATTAATCTATCATTATATGATTAAGATTTTCTCATATGATATAATGACATTAGTTAACACAAAAATAACAGCTATTTACATTCGGCTCAATAAAAAAAAATAGCTGAGAAATATCCACGATTTTATAACCGGAAGAAGATACAAATTGTGCCATGGAAAGAGTTGCTATTGGCTCCAAAACACCGACACGCTAAATTTTTCAAAATGTGTGTATCGGACACGTGTCCGATATGAACACGCTTTGACACGCGTTTAACACACAGTCAATATTTTGGGACACGTGGTCAACGCTTCGACACGCAGTCAATTTTTTTCGACACGCGGTCAACACTTCGACACGTATCCGATATGTTTTTTTTTTACTTCTTAATTTTATTTTTTAAACTAAAAATAAAAAAAAATTATAAATCAATTTTTTTCCGTTATGAAATTTACGTGAAAAATTAAAAAAGGTCCGAAAAATTATTTTTGTTTATATTTATGTTATGAAATTTGAATATTTGATTGTTTATATATTTTATTATAGACAGTTATATATATTAAATATAAATTATATTATATATATTAAAAATATTATTTAATATCAAAACGTGTACCATGTCGAAATATGACATTTTTTAGAATTAACGTATCGGCGTGTGATGTTGTGTCCCGTGTCAGTGTCGGTGTAGGTGCATCATAGGCTATTGGTAGGTGGTTGGTACTAACATTAATAGAAAAAAAAAACATTATGCCAAAAAAAAAATATATTAAAATAAAAATTAAAAACAAAAATACAGAAATAAATTGGGCCGAATGGAGCAGCCCGTCAACAATATTAACAATATTTGGGAGTGAGTATCGATGAGCAGAAAATTTGAATTACAGAACACAAGAGGTTTTTCCACCGCATACAACATACAAGGTGGCAATGGGATTGGGGAGGCGTTCTGCTCTTCATCTTCATCTTCATCTTCTTCCTAATTCACACCTCAACAACTCCGTTTCCTTCTTCTGCTCCCAATCACCCACACTCTCTGAACCCCACCCCCAAGATCACCAACGCCTTCAAAAGGTTCAAAAGCTTCAGTCTTTACTAGACCAGGGTCGCATAACTGCTGCTCGAAGGTTCCTCAAGTCCCTTTTTCTCTCCGGCAAACAATTCTCTTCTCCCTCCCAACTTCACGCATTCGTCTCCAAACCCCTCTTTTCAGACACCCTCTTATGGCTTTGCTCAGTTTCCAAAATGCTCAATGAAGCTTCCGAGTTGTACTCTTCCATGAGAAAAGATGGCTTTCTCCCTTCCACTCGTTCCGTCAACCGTTTGCTCCGAACTCTGGTAGCTTCCGAACAGTTCGAGAAAACTCTCACTCTGTTCGCTGACTTTGTGGAATTTGGTTTTCGACCCGATGTTGTCTCATACGGAAAAGCTGTTGAGGCGGCGGTGATGTTGAATGACCTCCATAAGAGTTTTGAGTTGATGAGTTCCATGGAAAGGGAAGGGGTTTTCCCCTCTGTTTTTGTGTATAACTTGGTATTGGGTGGGACGTGTAAAGTGAAGAGGATCAGGGATGCTCAGAACTTGTTTGATGAAATGATTAAGAGGAACCTGGTTCCCAATACGGTTACTTATAATACACTCATTGATGGGTACTGTAAGGTGGGTAAAATAGAGGAAGCTTTTAGCTTGAAGGAGCGGATGAAAGCTGAAAATGTGGAGCCTAATCTTGTGACGTACAATTGTTTGTTGAGTGGTCTTTGTGGTTCTGGGAGGATGGAAGATGCGAGGAAGGTTTTGCTAGAGATGGAGGGGAATGGTATTTTGCCTGGTGGATTTTCGTGTGTTGTATTTGATGATCATTCAGTGGGTGCAAATGCAAATGATAACGGTTGGTTAGATGGAAAAGGAGCAAGGATCGAAGAACGTACTTATTGTATTATGTTGAATGGACTATGCAGAGTAGGAAGGATTGAAAAGGCCGAGCAGGTTTTGGCCAAACTAGTGGATAATGGAGTTAGTCCAAGCAAGATTTCATATAACATACTGGTGAACGCATATTGCCAAGAGGGTGACATGAGGAAAGCTATACTTACAACTGAACAAATGCAAGAACGAGGATTGAAGCCTAGCTATGTCACTTTCAATACCCTGATTAACAAGTTCTGCGAAACTAGGGAGGTGGACCGGGCAGAGAGATGGGTTAAGAGGATGATCGAGAAGGGTGTTTCCCCCACCCTGGAGACTTATAACAGTTTGATTAATGGTTATGGCCTGATGCGCCATTTTGTTAGATGTTTCGAGATTCTTGAGGAAATGGAAAAGATAGGGATTAAGCCTAATGTCATCAGCTATGGTTCTCTAATAAATTGCCTATGCAAAGATCGTAAGCTTCTCGATGCTGAGATTGTACTTGCGGATATGATAGGTCGTGGGGTTTCTCCAAATGTAGAAATATATAATATGCTCATTGAAGCTAGTTGCTCCTCTAGTAAATTGAAAGATGCCTTCAGATTTTTTGATGAAATGATAAAAAATGGAATAGATCCAACTCTTGTGACCTACAATACGCTGATAAATGGACTCGGAAGAAATGGAAGGGTAACGGAAGCTGAGGATTTGTTTCTCCAAATGACTAGCAAGGGATATAATCCAGATGTAATAACGTACAATTCCCTGATCTCAGGCTATGCCAATTCAGTAAACACTCAGAAATGCCTTGAATTATATGATAATATGCAGACATTGGGCATAAAACCTACAATTGGGACATTTCATCCTTTGATCAATGCATGCAGGAAGGAAGGTGCGGTGACAATGGAGAAAATGTTTCAAGAAATGTTACAAATGGATTTGGTTCCAGATCGAGTTGTATATAATGAAATGATTTACTCTTATGCTGAAGATGGAAATGTTGTGAAGGCAATGTCTTTGCACCAACAGATGGTTGATCAGGGAGTTGATTCCGACAAGGTGACTTACAACTGCTTGATTCTAGCATGCCTTAGAGATAGAAGAGTTTCAGAAATAAAGTATCTTGTTGATGATATGAAGGCTAAAGGACTGGTTCCAAAAATTGATACTTATAACATTCTGATTAAGGGACATTGCGACTTAAAAGATTTCAATGGTGCGTATTTTTGGTATAGAGATATGTTTCACCGGGGTTTGCTTTTAAATGCCAGCATCTGCTATCAGCTGATATCCGGACTTAGAGAGGAGGAAATGCTGCAAGAGGCCCATATTGTATCCTCAGAATTGACTAGTAGAGGACTGAACAACTAGAAGACTGCCAAGGTAAACCCTTGCCCGAAATGTTCAATGAATATGATTGTTAAAGAAAGATAAGTACCTAATTTCATAGGGCCTAAAGTATATGTGTGTTGTACATTATCAATCATTACTTTTTGCTGATATTACATCTAAAAAGGGGGCTTGTTACCTTTGGAGGCGAAATCAGATACCCAGTGCAGAGAAGTTGAATAAACACAAGCTCAAAATGGTAAGGCTATTCTCAATCCTAATTGTTTTTTCACAATTCTTTTTAGTTATTGATAATTTTAATCTCTAAAAGCACGCCTAAATTGTTCTGTTTACACTGTATACAAGGCAATATATATATACATATATGTGTTCTCTCGATTGTTTATGTTCATTCCTAATTGATTTTATTAGATTAACACTCCTGATTAATTTGGGAGCCTCGTGACTGCCTTTTTTCAACGTTTTTTTTTCTAAAACATGTTATTCTCAGAGTAATTATACAAAGTACAAACACACCGAAAGCTTGGTATTGCTTTTTTCTTTTATTTAATTTAGTGTTTGCTGATTACAAGCATAAAATTATAATCATGTGTTTAGTAAAACATTTCATTGATGATATGAAGATTAAAGGGCTAGATCCAAAAAGTCATACGCACATACATGCTTGTTGAAGTACATTGTAACTTCAAGATTTCAATGGAGCGTAATTTTTGGTACAGGGAAAGGTATGAGAGAGGTTTCTGCCATATGCTGAACGGGAAGGTTACAGGATTCTCAATTTGTCTCCTCAAAATGTAGACTGAAGGTGGTGGAAAAAGAAAGGCTGAACCAGTGGACATTTTTAATCATAATTCATTGCTGATTTATGTGGAAACGAGCTTATTAAAGTTGGAGAGGTACGTTAAATAATCAATTTTGACGTTAAGATTTGGGAGTAATTTTTTCTGCTCTCAACTTCAAAGAAATATCGTAGGTCTTCATCATTAGAATAAAGGATCGTGCATCTCTTAGGCGAGTGTTATTGTTGATGGTTGTTTTTGTGAGGCTGAAATTCCACCTGAATTTGCGAAAAGGGAACAAATGGTAATAAATTTTCAGCTCAAACACTGGCATGGTGTCGCAATCTTGCCCGAATATGACAAGGATCAAAGGAAAGTGCTAGAAAGGTTTCAGCAACAAAGAGAATAATTCCAGACCTGTATTTTACATATCCTTACTTCTTTTGCATAGTGAAACGGCGTACAATTTTGTGGTGATTACTATATTAACTTCAGAACTAAGGTTGATATTCGAACTGCTCAACAAATTTAGCAGAGTTTGGTAGACTTGACTGACTCATAGAAACAGGTTGAGTGTGTCAAAGTAGAGTTTTAACCGGTAAGATAAAAAAGTTGTGTGTCGATTTTTGCGGGAGGTTAGGTTGTCTTGTAAACATCATTAGGTTATCTTGTACACATTGGAATGGGACAAATCTTGGAGTCCATTTTGTTCACTCCATCAATTTATACACATTAGCATATAGTTTTAAATAAATATAAGAGGAAGGATATTGTAAAAACTAATTAGTGTTACTACTACTCAATTTTATCGTTAGATCGATTATGTTGATCCAACGGTTATATTTATTTCCGTCTTTGTATGGTTATGATTCTCCATATTTAATACTTTATATTTATTTTTACCTTGTATGGTTATGATTTCTCATATTTAATGTTTTCACATTAAATATGAGGAATCATAACCATACAAAGATGAAAATAAATATAATCGTTAGATCCACATAGTCGATTTAATAGTGAAATTGATTGGTAATAATATTAGTAGTATCACTAATTGGTTATAACAATATCTTACCCCTAAATATAAATATCGTTCACTTGATCGCATATTTATAATTGTTAAGCGTTAACATGATAGTTAAGTATGGTTCATTATTTAACTTCATTAAAATTATTTTTTAGAATAAATGTTTAAATAGTGTAATAAATCGATAAGAAAGCAATGTAAAGAAGAATAATAAATTCTAAAATCAGTTACAAATTTTTTGAAAATTAGTCTACCCTACCCACTAAACTTCGATATCATCACCATTTTAAGTTCTGTATCTAATTTAAATTTGATCGAAGCATCTTGAAAATAACCAAGCATTTCGTGACGACAATGCATCCCAGTTTTCCGCATTGTGAATTCAACAGAGAAAGTGAAGTTTTGTCTACATTATCGGCTTTATGTTTCCGAATTATCGACAAGGGAACTAAGCTACCATCAATAATTGTCATACCATCAATACACAACCCTAAGCTTAGAAGAGATCACCAGTGTCAATCCTGAGTCATCTAACTGTTTGCAGTCCTAAAAAAACGCTTCACTAAAGTTCTTATTTACCCGTTCTTTAAAATATGATCAATTTGCTCAAGGTGCCACCTTCCAGAACCAAGAGTAAGGCAGTGCCCGTGGTGATATTTCAGATTATATTTTCTCAGAGTTCAACGGAATCCAGGGAATTGTTCGCTAATAATTCGAGGATGAAGAAACGTGGACGTGAAGAGAGTACTGGACAGTGGACACGTGTGTTTGGTACAAGTATTTCAAAAGGATTACTGGTAAACTTTCTTTGGTAAACGCAATTACCATGTTTGATAGAAGGATCAAAAATCAATTCCTGAATATCCAAAGATTACTGGTAATTTGATTTATAAAGAAAAGTCACTATTCAAATTATCAAAAATAATATGGTAATTCCGAATACCAAAGAAAGAGAAAACACAATAATAATTTTTGAGACCAAAATACCCTAACACACATAAAAACAACCTAGACCCAATCTATCAATTACAAAAGTAAAAATAGTTTGGAGTTATTTTTGTATATTTCGTGTAATCTTTACCCAATATTTCTGTTAATATTTTGGTGAACCAAACTCTTCTTTCTTAAGATTCCAAATAAAGTCAATTTCTATTGTGTAGAAAACAGGACCTGAAAACTTATGATGGGGAAGGGCATAAGTTCAAAATTGAATAATGAAAACACCAGGGTCATGGTTATATACTTCATAACTAGCAAAGATTACCAATTACTGAAGTTTCATGCCACATAATAGAGAAGAGCAACCAGTTACATCAGTGCATAAGAATTATAATTATGCAGCCTCACTAGATATAAAATAACGCTCAAATTATCAACATGCTATTCCATCAACCACTCAGCAATGTATGCAGACTAGGGTAGCTCAGCACAGTTCCATTAACCCCCAACTCAAAAAAAAAGTTTATACCTTTTTTAACTAAGAAAATAAAATATAAATCACCATGCAAACAAATCACCACATTTTTTCACCAGCACAAAGATATTATTGGCACAGATAACACCACCATAAGGCTCCATCAACATTATTAAGTAAGCCAAAGCTTCCTAAACCGATTTAAAAAAAGGAGTAAGTGGAGTTTGGAGAAAAAGTAATGGTGAGAGAGAGGAAGAAGAAGAAATACAACAACAAATCAGAGAACTTTGAGGAGATCATCAGCACCGCTGAAGGTGAAGGCACCACCTTCCTCCAAATTGAAGAGCTTCACAACTCCATCCTCAGCCAAGAGCGCGTAACGCCTCGACCTAACACCCAACCCAACAGGCTTATCACTCAAATCAAGCTCGCACCCAATGGCTCTGGTGAACGTGCCATTGCCGTCAGACAACAATAGCACCTCGTCGTTCACCTTCAGGTCCTCCTTCCATGCCTTCATCACGAACGCGTCGTTCACCGAAATGCACGCGATTGTGTCCACCCCTTTCGCCTTCAGCTCCGCTGACTTCGAAACGAACCCAGGCACGTGCTTCTGCGAGCACGTGGGGGTGAACGCGCCAGGAACAGCGAACAATATCGCCTTCTTTCCCTTGGTCAGCTCCGACACGGTGGTCGTCTGCACCTCGCCGGCGGAGTCCAAGTAGGAGAAGGTGGATTCCGGAAGCTTGTCGCCGACGCCGATTGTGGCGGAGATGGTGGAGGAGGAGGAGGATGATGATGAGAATCTGAGCGGTTTGGGGTGACGGCGGTTGTTTATGAAGGTTAGGGAGAATTTCGATGAGAGGGTTTTCGGTTGTAAGAGAGATGCGGTGACGGCCGTGGAAGAGAGAGAGTGGGTGAGCCTCGACAAGGTCAGAGAAGCGGCCATTGCAAATTTGGGCGAAGAAATCGAGAGAGAGAGTGAGTGAATGAAATGGTGAGTGAAGAGAGAGAGAGAGAGGCTTCACTCGCTTCAGCCCAAAACTAGGTTAGGTTACTTAGGTGCTTGATTTTTTGCCCAACATTTCATTTAATTTACTTAAAAAAAGATAATATTTTTATTTGGTAAATCCAGAATTTATATTAAAAATTACATTTTCAAATCGAAAGTAAGACGACAAAAAGATAGGGGTTGATATTTTTATAATCATATTCGTTGTACATCGTCGAGGACCCAGGCTTTGGGAAGATTCTTAAGCATATATAGGAGTATCCGTCTCTTTTTGTAATCTTCTTTTTCGGTTATGATATATGGCATTTGATTTTTCTTCTGTATTTTTATCTGAGCATCCTATCAATTTGTGGTCCATCAACCAATGTGCCAAAACCGTAACACCGCCAGCTTTACTGTGCATGAGATACAAAGTTGTGGCCCAATCTAAATCTGTTCCATCTATCCACAGTAAGCTGAGAATAAGAGAAAAATCACACGAAATGAGAGAAGCCAATAATAAAAAAAAAAAAAAAACTAATCTTATGTTAAACAAAATCAGGATTCAATTTTATTTTTTTATTTTTTTATTATTTTTAGGACTCATCTTGATTTTGTTTCCCTAATTACACGATGCTAGTAGTGAAGTTTGATGGTTGGTGTTGTTATTTGTCCCTGCGCTTTGCTTAAACCTTGTTTGCTTTTTGAATGCTTTCTTTTTGTATTTCATGCACCTAGCATCACCAAAGCACGGACACGCTTCATTTTCAAAATTTTGCGTCGTCTGAGGTCAATATTTGAGGACACGCGGTTAACTCTCCGACACGTAGTCAACTTTTTTCGACACGCGGTCAACTCGGACACGTTTTTTTTTTAAATTTTATTTTATTTTGTTAACTAAATATAAAAGAAAAAATTTATAAATTAATTTTTTTATGTTATGAAATTTAACATGAAAAATTAACAAAATACAAAAAATTATTTATATTTATATTTATATTATGAAATTTAAATATTTGATTGGTTATATGACTTATTATGGACTCTTATATGTATTAAATATAAATTATATTATATATATTAAAAAAATTATTTAATATCAAAACGTGTCCCAACGTGTCGAAATATGACATTTTTTAGAATTAACGTGTCGGCGTATCGTGTCGTGTCCCGTGTCCCGTGTTTGTGCATCATAGGCTAGCATTTCTTTTTTTTCTTTTTTTTTAGTATTTATGAGGGGCTCAAGCCCAAAAAACAGAACAAAGCTACATATCAGTAGTCTTCTTCTCTACTAAAGGTCCCAAACCAAGGGGAACACTACGAAAGACCACAAAGTTTTATAAAAGTTAAACGTGGACTTAGCAATCCAGTCTGCACAAGAATTCCCCTCTCCTCGAACATGAAGCAACACAATGTGCCAATCTTTCTCCAGCCAGCTCTAAATAGAATTGTTTAAGGAAAAGCATGCATTGTCGTCTCTCCTGGTAATAAGCGCCTGGATAGCCTGAAGAGAGTCACCATCTACAATGAGGTTCTGGGCTTTCATTTTCCAGGCAAATTGAAGCCCCTTGAGAATCCCCCAGAGCTCTGCTGTCAACGGGTCACAGCTGCCAATGTTGTACATGAACCCAGAAATCCATCTACCTTGATCATTCCTAATGAGGCCCCCACATGAAGCTTGGCAGGGATTTTTCTTCATAGCAGCATCTACATTCAGCTTCCACCAGCTAGTTGGGGGAGGCTTCCACTTCACTAGGTGCCTCTCCAAAGGGGCTGATCTGCAAGAGCCGTTCTTGTCAGCAGCATCCCTTATTTCCATGATGTGATTCATGATGAAAATAAGAGGGTTGGCAGGTCTGACAAAGTGAGCTTCATAAATCTCTTTGTTTCTCCAGTTCCATAAGAACCAAGAGGTAATAGTGAAGATGTCTTGCCAATCAAGGGGCTACGCATGAGGCCACCCTTTAGTCACGTTCTTGCGGATCCACTATTCCTGGTGCATATACAAAAAGTCGTTGGAAATATTACCTGAGAACCAGAATTTCCAAACAGGGATCACTTTTTTACAGTCACGCAAAACATGCATAATGTCTTCTACTTTATCCAGACACGTATGGTAGAAGGGGGACCCTCCCTAGTTAGTTGTGACGTCTCTGGTAAGAATTTGACCATGAAAAGTAAGCCAGATGAAATGGCGAAGACGTTGTGGGCCTTGCCATTTCCAAATAGATCCTCAAATATGATCACTGGTAATAGATTCAAATCACATGATGGTGTTGTAAGCATGTTTAACAATGCTCTTGGTCTTCGAATTGCTCCTCTACACTAATTGATCTGCTTCCCCATCTGCTAAAGGAGGAATGAATGATCTTATTTGATTAACCATTTCCTATGAAGCATTCTTTGAAGGAATTCCAGGTGCCAGCCACCAATGTCCAAGTACACTAAGTCAACAACTTTTGCCTCCAAACTCGTAGAGGGGAGATTGGATAAGCAGTACTCACTGATGGGATATTCGAGTTGCGTCCACCGATCCGTCCAGAAATTGATATCTTCTCCATTATTCACTTTCCACTTCAAACACTCCCGCAAAACATCCCAGATATGGCATAAGCCTTTCCACAAATGAGAGTCATAGGGTTGGCATGATGTACAACGTCTGACGTCTAGCTTCCTTTCATACTCACCCAACAGCACAGAACCCCGAGAGCATGTTTATTGTTCAAGATCTGCCAAGCCACTTTAAACAGGAAAGCTTCATTATGGGCCTTTAGGTTATGGATGCCTAGACCTCCAACCAACACGGGTTTGCACAAGTTACTCCAAGCAACCAGATGGACCTTTTTCTTATCGGCACAATCACCCCAAATGAAGACTCTTTGAAGCAAGTTAGGGATGGATTTTGTAAGACCCCCTTTTTTATTTAAAAAAAGGAAAAAAAAAGATAGACAATATGATGTGTTAACTACTCCCACCATTTCATCTTCACACCACATTTCCCTTCATCGTCAAACCTCCTATTCTTTTTCCACAAGGAAAAGCTTGAATTACTCCATTTCTTTACCACCCCAACCTAAAGCTTCGTTGATAGCTCCATCCTCTAACCAAAATTTTCACTAATCATTATGAGTTCTTCCATGCATGTTAAATGTAACACCTCGTGTATACCCGGTTTGTTATCATGTCATCGTACTAAGCCACACTTAATTAAAAATGAGGAATAAACTTTTTCTTTTCAATTATGACGTCATTAACAATTACCAAGTTGATTACTTAACCTTTTAAAACATTGCATGTATGTAATTGCGAATAAACAGCTATCTACATTGAATAACCTCAAAATATAAATATGTGAGTATCTAAGTCACGGAACTACAACATGTAGTTCGGACCATAATCCTGATACAATTATACAACTCAATACTAAAACAATACAGAGTCAGTCATTCTAGCATGGACAACCCCCATGCTCACCAAATAAGGCAACAAGCCCAACCGAGTATCAACAATAACAACATAATCATAAAGATAGAACATGTCAGCATCCAAGAATAAAAATATAATCAGCAATATCTAACTCAGTTCCGGCCTCCTGCCGCCCGAGGTCTCAACCCCCGAGTTACCTGAACCTGAAATATGTGTCCCAAACGTGGGGTGAGATCTCTAAACAGCAATCTCAGTAAGGCAAGGGGTCCTCAAGGATTTCTCCACCACAAGCTCACTTACATGTGCAATATAAGTTCTAAAAGTAATATACAATATCAGTTCCAAAATAAGTGCAATGCAATAGATAATCATGTCATGTGTGTCAAGATTTTCTACTGGCCAGAGAAATACGGGATTTATATACATCTATTACCCACCTTTAGTGCAAGATGCCACTTGCACCCACCCACAGAATCACCGTATCATATGATGCCACGTACTCAGGCTTACCGTCTAGATGGAACAACACATGCATATTATAAGGCCCTTGCACATAACAACTCAACAGCATTTCAAAATCAATACATGAAAACACATCATGCATATAAACCATTCCCCCATGGAGTATGGTGGAACCAACAATGGCTAAACCGAGAACACGAAAGCTTACCTCGCAAGCTAACTATCCAAGACAAGCTCACACTAGCTCAATGCCCATTAACAGCACAATCATAATTTGTTTATGCAATAATTAATCATCAATAATCATTGCTCAAGATTCCATTAAGTGATTAAGGCTTTCCAACTCATTTTAAGTCATTTCATGCAATTTCTGCATGAGGTATTTGAATACTCCTCGATGAGTATTCGAATATTCCATGCCTCCAGAAAGTATCCGAATACTTTCACTCAAGTATTCAAATACCAAAAGGTATCCGAATACTTTTCCCCCAGTATTTGTATACCACCAGGTATCCGAATACAAAAATCACAGTATTCCCCAGTATTCGAATATTTATTCAACGGTATCCAAATATTTTTCTTCCCAGAAAAGTATCCCAATACTCCTGCAAGAGGTATTCGACTACCACATGACAAGTATTCGAATACTACACGAAAAGTATTCGAATACTCATCAGACGGAATGCAAAAACTCGAACTTCCCTCTGCAAAATCCCATTTTTAAGGGTCCAAACGTGATTTGGAGTCCAATGACTCCATAAACAGATGTTCATTAACATGTTATAGACTCAGAATCTCAGTCATTAGCTCAAATGATCAAAGTTACACTTTTTAATGGATTAAACAAGCTTAAATCATGAAAATGACAAAGAGGTGGTCATGGTATACCTCAAGAGTCTCCAACTCAGAAAAAGACTCCTCCTTGGAGCTTCCAACAAAGCTCAAAAGTTCTGGCTTAGAAGAACCACGAATTCACACCAAAAGCTTAGACCTTCACCATCAAAATGGCTTCTTGGAACCTCAAGTGTTAAAAACAAGGTTCCCTCCCCACAAAACAGTGAGCTCAGCCTTCCCACACTCAACCTAGAGGCTGCAACGACTCAAAACAGGATGGATCTCAACCTCACAAGGTTTACTCTCAATATCTATGGTGATTCAACGAAGAGACTAGGAAGAGAATGGCCACTTGGCTCTTAAGGTGAAGGGAGACAAGCAATGGAACAGTGCCAAAGGCTGGTCAGCCTCCAAAGGTCACGTAGCAAATAGAAAAATGCCTAGGGTTATGTGCAAAATGTGTATATATAGGCACTTAAGTTTTAAACACACTGTATAAGAACTAATAGCTACGATTATCATTTTAATCTCAAACTTGGGATTCTGGACCTACTCATTTTTCTAAGATTTGTTATATTTCTATTTTATTTTTCGCAGTACTTTTCCGGTACGCGCTTTTACTTAGCCAGTATCAGTTCTGGCACCAGTTCTCATTATTTCGACTTAAAACTTGTTTTGCTAGTCCTATATATTATTCTAGTGACATAGATATACTTTTCATAATTTTTCGGGATACTTCATCGGTACACATTTATACCTTGAAGCAGAGCCGGTATCTGCAATTTTCGTGAGAAAAGAGACTTTCAACATTCTTAACCACTTACCATAATTATTTAAGTCTTATCATAATTATTAGGGTCAGTTATGAAATTATCTCATTAATCACATAATTAATTGATTAATTTCCTAAATTAACGGTGCGGGTTCTTACATCAAATATTATTGGGGAGAAATAGACTGAGAAGCTTGCTACTGATCTCTTTGTGGAGGAGAAGACAAGGACCGAAGCAAAGTCGAGTTAATTACAGCCAAGCTACAAGGGAGAAGCAAGAGATAGAAAGTTCAAGAAGGTTGAATCTTCAAAAGGTAAGTTATAGGACTATCTTGTCTACTCTATGAATAATCTTGGAAGTATGCTTTGGTTGAGACATGCAAGCCTCCGATGCTGCAGGGATTGTTTCTAGAGCATAAGCATTGATGTTGCATTAAAGCTTTGTCCATGCATTCATGTATGTAGTGGTGGAGATCATCTTGTATGCATCTGTCGCACGTACATCTCTCATTTAGAAATTGACATGTGGATTAATTTTATTTTATTTTTTGTCCTCCATACGAAAATCACAGATAAAGCTCATTTTTTATTGGTTGGTCGCAACAAATGCAAGGTGCAACAGATGTACAATAGATATTTCAATAGTGGTGATGATAAATCACACATTAGATTCTTGGAATTGTGTAACCTTTAATGCATTCGTGTCTTCTGGACTTGGGAGGCATATTAGCTTTTGATGGGATTGATCTTGGTGGGGTTTTTGGACTTGAGAACCCATGGTAGTTGATGCAATGGAAACTTGCATTTTGCTTATGCTCGCTAACGTTTCTCGTCGTAGCATGCATTTATGTGAGAACATGCTCTCTGGAGTTGTTCATTTAACTAGCTTGCTCTAGCGAGATGTCCCCTGTGACTACACTCTCTCAGGCCTTCCTCGCTGGTGCAGCTCGCTTCAGCGAGCAGCCCAACGATGGTGTCTATGACATAAAAATTGCTAGATTGCCATTGTTTTGAGAATTTTGATATATATATATGGTAAAATCATTTCTGCAGCCGCTTTGCGTACAACAACGACAGGAGTATGGTTATGATTTTCCACATTTAATGCTTTCATCTTTTGTATGGTCATGATTCCTCACATTTAATGCTTTCATTATTTGTATGGTCATGATTCCCCGCATTTAATGCTTTCAAGTATATGTATGGCAAGTATTTGATTACTGCATGTACAGCAGCTGCAGAAATATAAATCCCTATATATATATATATAGTTGTGGGCATATGCCTAACAGTTATCAGGTACCGGTTACAGTTACGAGGGACGCCTCACTATGTTTGAGCTTAATAAACCTACATGTCCATAATGGACGGGCACATACAATAGCTTTCGGGGAGTCTTTAGGACCATACAATAACTTTAGACGATTAGCCATTATATGTGTGTGTGCGCGCGCGTGCGCGTATGAATATCCTCTCTTAAGGAAATCTCTCCAAATCTGTGATTATGAGACAATGTCGATTAGGACATATTTTCGAGTTATCGTAAAGTATGCTTCATAATTTTATAATTTACTGGGATTCACGTCTCATACTATTGGGGTTCCTGTCATTTCAGAAAACCAACACAAAGGTAGCAAGTGACACTTGATTTTAAAGTCCGTGCTTGATGTACTTTTAGTTGTCTTCATGTTGACCTCTTTGAAAAGCACTTTAGGCTGAAAATTAGTAATTAAGAGTTATTTTGCACATAAGGAGCCTTGTAGAGTTTATTTATGTATTTTGTTGAGTTGGTACGTTACAAACCAATTTATGAATGTGCAAGGCAACTTTGAATTTATTGTCATGTGATTTTTCTTCAATCTTGTACTAAGTGTGTAAATTTTGGTTTTTGTATATTTATTCCAAGTGTCTTGTACTTCCTCAACGGGGTGCGACAGATTTTATTGTGCATAATTTGACATTGATAATGAGCCAACTTGGTTTGCATTGATCCGGCTTACAACAAGTTGATTATAAAATTGTAGGATGAGGATGCCTTGTATTTTAAGTGGACTAACAAAATGCGAGGGCTTGCCCAAGTTAGCTTGTCAGTTTTGCAAGATGACTAACCAACGTGTCAAGTTTTTTGGTTTTCCTTTTCTTTCGTTTTTTAAGGGAAAACTTCATAAATCCCCTGAGGTTTGCTTCTAAATCATTTACACCCTTGAAGTATTTTTTTTTATCATCTATCCTCTTGTGCTTTGATTTATAATCAATTACTCCCTCCACTTGTTTTCCATCCAATTTTAACTAACGGTATTAAAGTTTAAACAAAATTAAAAAAAGCCAAAATCTATGACATCATTCATTCAATTCAAAAATTACATAGGTACTGTATAAATCTGACACCGAAATCCCCACACATGTTGCCATTAAGAATAAAAGTAGACTTAATCACTTCTTCCATATGATTTATGTAAAACCCCTGCATTGCATATATAGATAGTCGAAATACATGTAGGTGTTTAGGATGAAAACAACAACCAAAACAAACTCCTGAAAAAAGTAGCCAAATTTTTTGTTGAGAATAGAACATAGTCATATACCATGTTACACCGACACCGACACAGGACAGGAGATACGACACGACACGTTAATTATAAAAAATATTAGATTTTGACATGTTAGGACACATTTTCATATTAAATAATATTTGTAATTTATGTAGTTTATATTATATTTAATATTCAATAATTTAACAAAAAAATAAATCCAAACTTATAATTCCCATCAATTTTGCAAAGAAACGTAAAATATCCCAAATATTTATATTAAACTCAATAAAATGGTAATCGCAATCCAACGAATCTAATAGTTGAAACTAAATACGCAACACAACACAAACTTTGAACCCCTTTTTGAGTCTCTGCAATGTCTGTTAAAGTGTCGGGGAGTGTCGATAAATGTCAGACATGACACATCAAGGTTTTTAAAGTATCGGTGCATCACAGGTTATATACTCATACAACTCAGTATAAAAAAAAGAAATATGAAAATCAAAGTCAATCTACTCCCAAGTCACATCAATAATTATGAATCGAAATTTCTTATAGCTTTTCTCAACTGAAAAGACTAGAAAGTTCATCGTACAGAGCAATTAATTATATGACAGGATTTAACAGAGTAGGAAAATGTCTACAAACTTCAGGGCTTTATAAACTTTATATCAGCTATGAAGTTTGATCTAGAGAACCAAAAACAAAAAACACTACTTAGTCCAACTTTGTTTATACATTAGATAATAATTGTCACATTGCAAAAGTTATTTGCAAATAGTCCCCAAAGATAAGCTTCACCCTTTTATTAAGAAAAGCGAAGGCAACAAAGAACCAGGGCTTAAAGCAATCATCCTGAATTCCTGATAGAAGAGACAATAAATTGTTCAAATGAGGCAGCATTACAAGAATAAACAAAATTGTTTAAAAGATTTGCTCTTGCAGTAAAATTCATCCTCTTATGCGAATGAAACAAAATGCTGGGGCCAAAAAACAAAATTTTGGCACAATTTACGGACTCTCTGCTACAAGCGATCTTTTTCTCCAGTCGCATAAGAAGTTATTTGCATATATATATATATATATGAGTTCGTTTTTTCTACAGTTAATGTAGATAACTTATCGACATTGAGCTCAAAATGACGTCATTTTGAGGCAGAAATCACGGTATTTTTGTAATTATAATGTATTTCAGGGTTATAATAGTCTTTTTCATTATAATTTTTTAATTTTTCAACAAAAAATGACGTCGTTTTGGAAGCAAATGTAGATAACTTATCTACATTCACTGTAGAAACGTTAAAGCCTATATACATATGGAAAAACATTTTCTCATGCTGTATGAGAATTCAATTCTCATGTTGTAATCCTTTGATTTGTGTGCAAAAAGTTTCTTTTCTTTTTCATTTTTTAATAAATGTGGAGCTCACCACTAGTTGTATCATAACATGAGAATTCAATTTTCATGCAACATGAGAGAAGTAAAACCTATATATATATATATATATATATATATATATATATATATATATATATATATATATATATAAGGTTTTACTTCTCTCATATTGTAGAAAATAAGTTATCTTATGTTGTAAGACAAATTAAGTGGGGTCCATCAATTTTTATAATAATAAAAAGAGAGAGGCACATCTTTTTATGTGAGTGTAATATGATAGATGAATCTTATGTAACATAAGAGTATAATTTCTCGTGTATATATATATATATATATGGGCTTCTCTTTTCTCATGTCACATGAGATATCATCTCTCATGTCATAGACACAATAAGTGGTGGGGCCCACCACTTATTAAAAAAGAAGAAAAAGCTAAAAAGATAGCACAAATTTCGATGTCTCACAACATGAGAAAACTATCTCTTATTACATAAGAAAATGATTTCCCTATATATATATATATATATATATATTAAGGGTTATATTTATTTCATTCAACATGATATAAACTAAATTCCTATACACACATAATAAAAGTGGATCTCACCTCTATTTTTTTTTTCTCCAATTATTTATGAGTCTCTCTTATAATTTTGTTTCACACATAAGATAACTATTTCCAACAACATAAAAAAAAACATTTCTCATATATTAAATAGATGTTTAGCGGATTAGTGGACTTACATACCGCTTAGCAAGCCATAACTTGTTTTTTCTGCAGGTTATATGAATTGAGCTTGTAAACCCATGTTTGAACTGGTTTACAAAATACTTGCGTTCGCGGATTAAACAGATAGTTCCTCATGCTATAACAGTTTAACCAAATGTATGGTATAAATAATTTGGGTTTTACTTTTCTCATGTTGTATGAGAGAAGTTATCTCATGTTGTGAGATAAATTAAGTGGGGTCCACCAATTTTTAAAAAAAGATAAAAGAAAGAAAAGAGAGGCACGTCTTTTTATGTGAGTGTAAAATGAGAGAAGAGTATTATGTGACATAAGAGTATAATTTCCCAAATAATTTTGCATATAAATGACAGAAGACAATTGCAAGCATAATACATGACAAGATTTGAATAACTGTGAATGAAAGTTGAAACAGTTAACAACAATTACTAAAACTACTCTTATGCTACATGTGATAAATTTCTTTCCTACACATTATTCGATAATTGTGTCATATTTTTCTTTTCTTTTTATTTTTCAGATGATAGAGCCCATAAATTTGTCTATATGACATGAGATAACTTATTCTTTTAACATGAGATTAATAAAACCCTTACTTCATTGTTGTCTAAACCTAAAATACTAATTTTCATATTATAAAAGTGTGTGAAACTTATGTAAAATTATGTAAATAGAAGAGAGAAAAAAAAAATGAATTATGTATACTTTTATGTTAATATAAGAGATAAAATTATCTCCTACAACATAAAAAACATCAATCCCAATTCCCAACAACTTTTGGCAATAGTAGGTCCAAAAACCGTGGTCTGTTCTTTTTAAGAATGACTTTCTTGTTGTCTAAAGTTAAAATATTGTAATGACCATTATATTCTGGCCTTCGATTTATTAAATTAGGCAATTTCAATATTTCATTTTTATATAGAAAAACGAAATAATGATTAAAATAAAATAATCAATTACAGGCATCATTTGTGGTACCATATTTTTTTTTTATTTTTTTTAGAATATACCATATTTTTTATTCAACGTCGTAAGTCATCGAGTGACACGTGACACCATATTATTTTGCAGTGTTACGACTCCCTGATCAAATTTTAATAGTACGGCAAGTGGGGACAAAAGATTTTGCAGTGGTATATGCGAATATTCCTATATCTGTCGTGTTTTGATAACAAAAGATACTTTGAAGTTTGAAGATATTTAGCGAAAAAGTGTGTATAATGTTAGAGGATATAAAATTGTTTCATTTTAAGTGAAAAAAAAAATAAATTATGGGAGAGTGTAAGGGGAAAGTTTTAAAAGTATGGGTCTCATTTTTTATAAGTGAAAAAATACAAAATGTGTCATTTTAAATGACACATATTTTTTCCTTTATTTAATGTGTTCGATTGACATGAAAATCAAATATACGTATATATATATATATAGGAAAAAATATTTTTGCAGTTAATGCAGATAAGTTATCTATATTTATTTCCAAAATGACGTCGTTTTGGTATTGAAATCTTAAAAAATTATAAATATAAAGATTATTATAACCCTGAAATAAATTAAAATTACAAAAGCACCATAATTTTCGCCCCAAAACGACGTCGTATTGACTTACTGCAGATAATGTATCTGCAGTAACTGCAGAAAAAGTGAACTCATATATATATATATATATATATATATATATATATATATATATATATTACATCAGCTAATAAATGTTACACCACATTTCAACAGTTAATTTTCGTTCATCCAACGGTTATAATTTAGAAAGTCATAAGAATTAATTTATCATTAATTACACTATAATACCAACCGATTATTTCTGTCCATCAATAGTTGATATGTGGTGTAAGACTTATACCAGAGTAAAAAGAATCGTTGATATTTATAGTGAAATTAATGATTAACTAATATTAATTAATTCGTATGATTTCCTAAATTATATCCGTTGGATGCACGAAAACCAGTGGTTGAGATGGAGTGTAAGACATATTAGTTTTACGCCGGTGTAGAATGATCCTGATTTTATATATATTTATGAAAAATAATCCGTTTACAAATATTTGTTATAATTTTTTTTGCAAATTATACAATATACTCTCTGAAGTACATAGTGTAGTTTTTAAAAGTTCATAAACAAAAAATTTATAAATATAACATGTCCCTATATTATATATATATATATATAGGATCCTTTTACACTAGTCTCAGATTTGAAATTTGACACCTCATCTGAGTGTCATTAGATAAAAAAAGATCAATGATGTCACATGCTTACAAATCAGAGTCGTTGATGTTTTTTGATCTAACGACATTCAGATGAGGTGTCAAATTTTAAATTTGACACTAATATCAAAGGATCATATCCCCTCTCTCTCTCTCTCTCTATATATATATATATATATATATATATATATATATATATATATATATATATATGAACTCACGTTAATAAGTACTGACTGAACCTCTCCACCTACATGATTGGCTATGACTATCTCACCCCCAATATTTAGATGGTTTAAGGGTTTGTTTTTTCTGATGTTACTATAAATAACTTTATCTAATGTTCATCAAAACGACGTCGTTTTGGGACGGAAATCATGGTATTTTTGTAATTTTAATTTATTTCAGGGTTATAATAGTATTTATCACTCTGGTTTTTTAATTTTTCAACCCCAAAACGACGTCGTTTCGATGAACATTAGATAAAGTTATCTAAAGTAACATCGGAAACTTTTTTTCCATGGTTTAAATAAGATTTTGTCTTCTCTCTTTTTTTTTTTTTTTGTATCTTTACTAATTTTGATTTTAATTTTTATAGTTTAGTTTTTTATATTAGCTCTATTTTTATTTATTTGAATTTTGGTATCTGCCATTAAGGTGTCGTCATGATATTTTTAATTCATCTAAAAGTTAGAATATTTAATTTTTACTCATTAAGATATTTATTTCATTTTTTATAAATAATTTATTCTTAAAAACTCTACTTATTAAAATATTAGTTTTCGAAGGGTCAAAACGTCAAATAAATAAAAAAATAACAACTGGTATTAAAAATATAATAGAAACTAAAATCCAAACAAATATAAATGATAATATTATATATAATCCTATTTGATCATATTTTAAATCCATTCAAAAAGTCATCAAGTGCCTTTTGCATTTATTTTTAAAACATATCATTAATAATCCACAAATAATTATAATTTGTATCTTCACTAAAATTATAACATATAAATTTAGAGTTTTATTTCATTGTCTAATTATGTTCTACACAATAAAAGAGCATTACTTTTACAGCAACTGTTACAAAGTTTGACGGCAAAGAAATTTATTTATTGTAATTTAATTAAATAATTATGCAAATATGACAGTTTGAGAAATATTTACGCATTTACTGCATACTGTGACGTCCCATTGGGGTGTCTCTCACGAGGGGAAGACGCCCAAATGGAGCGTCTCTCATGAGGTGGTGACACGTGTCACTTGTTTTCCCAAAAAAAAATTTAATTTAATCATAAAACTTCTAAAGGCCATAACTTTTGACTCGAGTATCCAAATCAGGTAAAAAAAATTTTGATTCCACATAACTTTTCAAGATCTACGCAATGACGTATCATTTGATATATTTTATTTCTCACCAACATAATTTAAATTTAAATCTAGTAATCCTTCTTCCTTAGATATTTAGAATATTTATTTAATTATTTCTTTTATTAATACAGATTTATCAAATTGATTTTTGAGTTTAAATCACAAATCAAATCTTTATTTTGTTTTCCTTATTAATAATAATTGTTACTTTTAATTTAAATCACAAACCAAATTTTTTTATAATAAAAATAAAAAAATTATTATTTTTAATTTAAATCACACATCAAATTTTGATTTATTTTTTGTATTAAATCACAAACGCAGAACTCATAGGCTTCTGAGTTTAAAAATGTGACACGTGTCAACACTTGTCAAAACCTAACACATCACCAATCACGTCTAAATTGGGCTTCAATCAAGAGGAAATCACGTCTAATTTAGGTAATTTTATTTTTGAAAAACATTCATAAGCCATCATTAATTTCAGACCACGAATAATAACCCAGAAGCTTATAGCATTAATCATTAATTTTAAAAATAATATCCTTCTTCCGGTGATACCAAAATTTTGTTATAATAAAGAAAATTATTATAAAATAAATTTAAATCACAAATCAAAATTTTTATTTATTTTTTATATTAAATCACAAATCCAGAATTTAGAGGCTTCTGGGTTTAACCGCTCTTATATTACCATTCTTGCAAATTAAAATTGTGTTTGAGAAATAAAATATGTCAAATGAGATGTCATTGCGTAGATCTCGAAAAGTTATGTGGAATCAAAAAAAGAATTACCTGATTTGAATACTAGAGTCAAAAGTTATGGCCTTTAGAAATTTTATGATTAATTTTTTTTTTTTTTGGAAAAACAAGTGACACGTGTCACCACCTCATGAGAGACACCTCAGTGGGACGTCACATGGTGCAATAGACGCGTAAATTTTTTTCAAACTGTGATATTTGTGTAATTATTTAATTAAATTATAATAAATAAAAATTTTTGCCACAAATTAAACAATAGTTTTAAAAAAAGCATACCCATGTCTGCGTCAAATTCGAACTCTTACATATTTTATATGCTAACAAACTCATATAAAACAACATTCATCCGTCACAGTACAAGCTATTTTCTTAATAAACAATGCAAGAAAAAGGGGCATGTGTAATGACGGAGAAACGCATGCTGCCATGTATTTTCCAGAGACGGTCCAGTTGAAGGCAAGAAAATGCGCACTGTGCTACCAACTCTCTCCAAGTTATAACAAAAGTGCAGTTGAATTATTTCTATTTTATTTTATTTTTCAACTGCCACTGACTTCTTTATGATTACTTATTTATGGTAGTCGTATTTTTTTTTTCAGGTTTTTTTTTTTCTCTGTGATATAATTCGTGGCTTTATAAAATATCTGACATATGAACTAGTTAATATATGTAATTTTAATTTGATGAGCAGTACCTAATACAATTTTATATTATGAATGGTTACTAACACCGAAAGTCGCGTAATTAAAGTTTCTTTTATTTTTGAGGAGTCGCACTGCGGATCTAGAAATTTAACAAAGGGTGTGCACTCAATAAGTTTTAAAACATATAGTCTGATCTGAAACGCGACTTGCGAGCAGTTACCGACTGATTGGGTCTGGTTTAAATCTAGATCTGGATGGATTGCGACTCAATTGAAATGATGATGGAGAAAGAAACAAATGTTCCAACTTCCAATAACGGAGATTGAGGTTTGAGAGGAGATGAATGTAGCTCTATGAGTCTGTGCTGTTAGGTTTCACGGGAAAATAAAATTGAATGAGAGAAATTAAAGGGGTCGGATATCGTAACAACCAACCAGGGTTACTACCATTCACTTTCATCGTTAGATCGATTATGTTGATTCAACGGTTATATTTATTTCCATATTTGTATGGTTATGATCCCTGTATTTAATGTAAAAACATTAAATGTGGAAAAGCATTAAATATGAGAAATCATAACCATACAAAGGTAAAAATAAATATAAAGTATTAAATATGGGTAATTATAGCTATATAAACATGGAAATAAATATAATCAAACTAACGGTGAAATTTATTAGTAATAATATTGGTAGTAACCCTAATTGATTGTTACAATATCCTACCCAAAATTAAATTGGGAAAACTTTAATGTTAAGAAAAGGTATTTTCGTATTTTTACATCATATTTCAAGGGTGGACACTTGCCCCACTTCTCATATACCTGGGGCTGGATCCGCCTCTGGTCGCACTGATTGTAACTTGCAAGTTGCTGCAGTCTTTGACAAAGTGGTTCTGTTTAGTGTTGACTCTATTTCACTTTAGCACCATTACCACCTATGATGCACGGACACGGTCACGGACACGGACACAGACATGGGACACGAGACACGACACGCCGACACGTTAATCTTAAAAAATGTCATATTTCGACACGTTGGGACACGTTTTGATATTAAATAAAATTTGTAATATATATAATATAATTTATATTTAATACATATAAGCAGTGTTGAAAAAACCGGATCGGCCCGGCCGAGTCGACCCGGAAACCGGTGAACCGGTCATGTGACCGTTCCGATTTTTATGTTAGATCGGTTAAGTAGTAGACCCGGTGTGACTCGGCCGAATTTTGAGATAACCGGTGACCCGGTCGGTTTGGATTTGAACCGGCGGAGTCATGCATATTTTTTTTTTAAAAGAAGAAGAAAGAGACGAAATCGAGAGGAGAAGAAAAGCCTAGATCTGAAGTTTGGACCATGGAAATGAAAAAAAAAAACACAGCAGATCTGCTTCGAGCGAAGAAGAAAACATGAACCGCGACCACCAACCACCAACCAAGTTCCTGAACTTTCATATAAGCAGAGGCAAAAATATAACTAGCAATCCATGCTAGCTCAGGAGGGTCAAGCAAATCTCTTGTAGCTTATGAGATAGAAACTGAAACCAGCAATACCACAAAACTGAGTAAAACTATCGGCGTCTTTTTGGTTATGTGTGATTTATGTCTTTTTGTGGGAAGAGTGATCTTGGCTGTTGATTATAAAATCATCAACGGTTGAAATTTGTGATATGCGTCGTTTCTGCCTTTCTGGTACATCTCTCTTTTTTCTATTCTTTTTGATTTACTATTATGGTGCTTCTTATTTTTTTTGTCCTTTTTGGGGACCAAACACTAGTGCTTTAGGCTCTGTTTGAATACTGTTTTCAAAAACAGTTTTTTAGTTTTTAGAACAAAAAAACTCGTTTGATAAGGTCTGTTTTGTAAAAATAGTTTAAAAAACTGTAACTGTTTTTTTGTTTTTAGAATCAAATTTAAAGAACATGTCTGAGTTGTTTCTATTTTTTGTTTTGGTTTTTAACTTTCAAAATAAAAAAAAAACATAGAAAACAATTGTTTTCGTAATTATTCTACAAAACAGTTTTAAGAACAAAAAAACCAAAACACAATCAAACAGACCCTTAATTTTGAGCCATTTGTTTTGGACTATGTGCTCTGCTCAACTTAACTACTGCCACAAACAAAGCAAAATAGTGCAAATATCTAATGGGCTGGAGTGCTTGACGACATGCCAATCCAGGATAATTTCAGTCGCTATCCAAACAATATAAATTTAGTTAGTGTAAAACTATTGGTTGTACGACATGGGCTGGTTTATGTGTGTATATATATATATAGGGGCAGGATCATCTTACACCAGTGTAAGAATAATAAGTTTTACACCAAATCTTAACCATAGATTTTATGCATCTAACGTTAAGATTTATTAGGTCTCATTCATTAATTAAATTTTAATTCCAAATAAATCTCAATTGTTAGATGTACGGAAATCAACGGTTAAGATTTGGTGTAAGATTTATTGTTCTTACACCGGTGTAAGTTGATCCTATCCCATATATATATATAAAGGATCCTTTGACATTTAATTTTAATCATTGATCATTTGTTGAACAATGGTGTATAATTTATTATTTTTATATTAGAGTATTTAGAATTGATATTAATTTTTTATAGGTATTTGAATATGTTTATAGTTTTTTTAAATATAAATTATAAATTTATATATATTTACCGGGTCATGCGGTTAAACCAGTGACCCATTAACCCAGTGCCTCGACCGGGTCGATGACCGGGTCGAGTTTAATAACATTGCATATAAGAGTCCATAATAAGTCATATAACCAATCAAATATTTAAATTTCATAACATAAATATAAATAAATAATTTTTCGTACTTTGAAAATTTTTCATGTCAAATTTCATAATAGAAAAAATTAATTTATAAATTTTCTTTTATATTTAGTTAACAAAATAAAATTAAGATTTAAAAAAAAAAACGTGTTCGAGCGTGTCTAAAAACGTGTCCGAGCGTTGACTGCGTGTCGGAAAAAAGTTGACTGCGTGTCGAAAAAATATGTCGGAACTTGTCAGAAAGTTGACCGCGTGTCGGACGCGTGTCTGAGTGTGTCCGTGCTTTCCAGATTACAACCTTTAAGAAGTTGTAGCTAAAAGGTTAAAGAATATATATATATGTGTGTGTGTGTGTGTAATACTTTTCTTATCCATAGAAAAATATTATCTCTTACCCAAATAATAAATATAAGAGAAAAAAAGTTAGATGTGATAAAATAAATTATAGTGGACCCATTTTAAAATATGAGTGTAGGATATTAGGGGTGGTAAACAAACCAGGGGCCTTACAGGGGTTTTTGGCTCGGCACGTGAAGGCCTGAACTAGGGGTGATAATAAGGCCAGGGGCCTATTAGGGGCCTTAGGCCCGGCCCGTTTCGGCTCGACTCGGCTCGCCTTTTTTTATTATGTCCAGACTTATACTCACACAAAACCTTTTTATTTAAAAGGTCTCAGGCTTCCATAGCCAAGCCCGGCCTTAAATCCTTGGAGGCTGGCCCGTATACATTAAATTTATTTATTTTTTATATTTTTATATTAATCATTTCAACATCCTTTTCTCGTTTTTCTGTCTCTGCTCTATCTCTTCTCCCCGATCTAAGTCATCGTCCCACCAACAGGTAAATGAAGTCATGTTCATCATCTATTTTTATAAGCCATGCGGATTCCACGGCTTATAATGATGCTTATGGCGGCGACCATGGAAGAAAATTTAATGTAAAATGTGAAAGAAAATTTATTGGTGGGGTTCAAATCTAGTGTAAAAAATCTAGAATATTAAGGAATGTGGAAGAAAATTTAATGTAAAAAATCTAGAATGGGGAAGAAAATTAAGGAAAAACAACGTAAAATAAAGTAAAGTTGCTGTTGTTATTTTGATTTTTTAATATTAATGTTTTTTTATTATAAAAGAAACAACTATTATTTTCTTACAAAAAATACATATCAGTGCATGATTAATGGGCTAAATACTGCTACAAATTGGAAGGTAAAGTTTTTATTTTTAATAAATAAACAGGCCACAGGCTTGAGACAGGCTTTTATTTGTTGTAAACGAACCAGGCCACAGGCTAATATTATATTCGTAACAGGTAACAGGCTAAGGCCAGTCTGACACGTTTAAATACAGGCTTGGCCTGTTAAGATCGAAGTTCGGCTCGGCTCGGCCCGTTAACACCCCTAGCCTGAACCTAAATGTCTGAAATTAGTTATTGGAACCAGGCTTAGACTTGTATAAAAGCTCGTTTAATAAAAAGGCCTGAGGCTCCAATTCAAAAGCTCGGCCTTGGAGCCTCTCAGGCCGACCTAGTATATTAATTTTTATTTTTATTTTATATTTTTTATACTACTTGTAATAGTCTTTTCTCTATCCTCAATTCATTTCACCCCTTTTTTTTGGTTAAACAGATTTTTTGAATAATTTTGTTCTATATTATGCTGTTTAGATATACATTGAATTTATGAATATTTATGGAATTAATAGTGCTGTTGATTGTATATTTTGTTTGGATAAATTTTTGTTGTCTTATTTTTTTTAAACAGGCTAACAGGTCAAACCAGACTTTTATTTTTTGTAAATAAGACAGGCCAATGCCGATAATTATATTCGTAACAAGTATCAGGCTAGGTCAGGCTGACACATTTAAACGCAGGCTTAGCCTTTTAAGACCAAAGCTCGGCTCAGCCCGTTAACACCCCTATAAGATATAATATATATATAGGTGAGGATATTCTAACTACCAAAAACTCTCACTACTAACTTACTACTTATTACATCACCACTAGATCAAAGAGAGAGAATGTTAAAAAGTTTTTGAAGAGAGAGAAAATATTAATCCAATGGTGATTAGATAGGTAGTAAGTTAGTAGTAGAAAATTTTGGTAGTTAGAATATCCCTCCTCATATATATATATATATATTTTTGAGTTAACTCATTCTTAATTATCTCTTCAAGACGAGTTTACTCCCCCCAGTATCCCCACATCTATGAGTACTAAATGAATGGGGGCCTTTCAGGGACCTTTGGCCCGACTGGTGAAGACCCAAGCTAGTATGTCGAAAATTGGATTTTGGAACCAGGCTTAGACTTGGCCTCAGGCTCCAATTCAAAAGTCCGGCCCTAGAGCTTCTCATGCTGGCCTAATATACTAACTTTATTTTTATTTTTTTTATATTACTCATAATTGCCCTCTCTTTCTCTCCTCAACCCATTTTAACCCATTTTATCGGTTAAATATAATGTTTTGAATGATTTTGTTGTATATTATGTTGTTTAGATATACATTGAATTTATTAATTTTTGTGAAATTATTAGCGCGGTTAATCATATATTTTGTTTGGATAAATTTTTATTGTCTTGTTTTTTTTATGAGGCAAAACCAATTTTTTATTTTTTATAAATAAGTAAGACTACAAGCCGATAATTATATTCATAATAGATAACACGTTAGGCCAGACTGACATATTTAAACACAGACTTAGTCTTTTAAGACCAGAACTCGGTCTAGCTCGGCCCGTTAACATCCCTACCCACAAGCTTCGACTCTTTGAGCCGGCTGTGAGACTAATTTGGAGTGCGGTGCTAGTCAGTGATGGAGATATTTAAACCCTCCAAAGGTGGCATGTAGGGATCGAATCGAGACCATTTCCTTTCCACTTATTTAGCTCCCTTGTAACATAAAAAAAATATTACCCTATATATATATACGATAAAATCATTTCTGCAGTCGCTTTACGTGCAGCAATGACAGGTGTATAATTATGATTCCTCATATTTAATGCTTTCATCCTTTGTATGGTTATGATTCCCTGCATTTAATGCTTTCAAGTATATATATGGCAAGAATTTGATTGCTGCACGTACAACAGCTGCAGAAATGTAATTCCCTATATATATATATTGAGAAATATTATGTTTACAAACTTTTTGTTTACAAAATCAACTCTGTATTCTCAAAAATAGTCTCGGTTAGAAATGTATTCGCGAGAATATATATAGTAATTTATAAGAGTTTGTAAATAAATTTTTTATAAATATAACACGCCTCATATATATATGAGTTTAATATTTTTATATTATAAGATATAAATTTTGCTCCTATACACACATAAAAATATGCGGAATCCATGTGGACCCATGCGAGAATAAGAGAGAGGAAAAGAAAATATGAACCCCGCACACTTTTATATATGTGTGAAAAATAAATTACTTCTCATAATATGAGAAATAACAAACTATAACTTGAAAAAAGGTATTCTAATATATTATAGAATTGTAAATAATCTGTACAAGGGGTTCTCTATTTATAGAGAATACTTGACCTAATTTTGACCTAATGGGCTTGGCCCCATACAACAAATAAATGACTAAATAATAACTAAATAATTATTATTTACAACACTCCCCCTCAAGCTGAGGAATAGATATTTATCATTCCCAACTTGCTAGTAAGTTCTTGAAATCTGTCTGAAGGAAGCCCCTTTGTTAATAGATCAGCTAATTGACGCCCAGTGGGAATGTATGGAGTGATAATCAACCCGCTATCAAGTTTCTCTTTAATGAAATGGCGGTCAACCTCAATATGTTTAGTCCGATCATGTTGAACTGGATTACGAGCTATATAAATAGCGGGCTTATTATCACATAATAGCTTCCTTCAGACAGCACTTGAGCCACAGTAACTCACAAATGCCTTGAGCCATAGCTCAAAATTCAGCTTCTGCACTTGATCTGGCAACCACATCTTGATTCTTACTTCTCCATGTCACCAAGTTACCGCAAAGAAACATGCAATAACCAGTGGTAGAACGACGGTCAGTCACGGATCCAGCATAATCAGCATCTTTGTAGACTTCTAAAGATAGATTGCCATCACGTCGGAATAACAATCCTTTACCAGGAGTACCTTTAAGATACTGAAGAATTCTCTCTACTGCCTGCATGTGTTTTTCTTTTGGATCGTGCATAAACTGACTGACAACACTAACAGCATAAGCTAGGTCTGGTCTAGTATGGGCCAGATATATTAATTTCTCAACTAGTCGTTGATATTGTCCTTTATCAACTGGAGGACTCTCTTCTTCATAGCCCATCTTGTGATTCTGCTCAATAGGAGTATTAGAGGGTTTACACCCGAGCTTTCCTGCTTCTTTGAGAAGATCAAGAACATATTTCCTCTGACTGATAAAAATTCCTTTGCTTGAATGAGCTACTTCTATCCCTAGGAAATATCTCAGTTTCCCAAGGTCTTTGATTTCAAACTCAGAGGCAAGCCGTGTTTGCAGAATCTGTCTCTCCACAAAATCATCACGTGTGATAATAATATCATCAACATATATAAGGAGCACAGTAAGCTTCCCATTTTGGGAGTGCTTGAAGAAAAGAGTGTGGTCTCCTTGACTCTGTCTGTATCCTAAGGTCATCATAACCTTAGTAAATCTTCCAAACCAAGCACGAGGTGACTGCTTCAATCCATACAAGGCCTTTTTTAATCTACAAACTTTATTTTCCCCTTCACAGAATCAAAACCAGGCGGGATTTCCATGTAGACTTCTTCTAACTCACCATTGAGGAAAGCATTTTTCACATCAAATTGATTTATATCCCAATTGTAATGGGCAGCAAGGGATAACAAGATTCTCACTGTATTCATCTTTGCAACTGGAGCAAAGGTTTCTTCATAATCAATGCCATAGGTTCGAGTGTAACCTTTGGCCACTAATCGAGCCTTATATCTCTCAAGAGTGCCATCAGAATTATATTTCAGGGCATAAACCCATCTGCACCCTACTGCTTTCTTTCCGTTGGGTCTATCAATAACCTCCTATGTTTTATTTTTCTCCAAAGCATTCATCTCCTCTTGCATGGCTTGAGCCCAATTCCTATCTTTCAAGGCTTCATGTACTGATTTTGGGATTGCAATAGAATCTAGTGCTGAAACAAAGCTTTTGTGCTGCACAGAAAGATTAGCAGAGGAAACAAAGTGGAAGATAGGGTATTTAGTACAAGAGGGACATGAGGAACAAGTTTTCTTGTGACAAGATCTTTTTCCTTTTCTAAGAGCAATAGGTAAGTCATCAGAAGTAGAAGCCATGGGTAAGTCATTAGAGATATCAGAAGAAATAGACAAATCATGAGAGGAAATAATATTAGAATCAGAAACAGGAGATTCAGGAGACTCAGAAGAAATAGGAGATTCAGGACTTACCAGTGGTTCAGACGATTGAGGTTGCTGGTGAGACAGTATGGGTTGTATCTCAGGTGTATTTGAAGGTTCTGACACACCAGGAGCAGACACACTAGGAAGAGAGAAGATTGATCTTGACTCAAAGAAGGAAGGGGACGAGTCTTCTGAAGAACTGTTCTCCCCTTGACGATGAGGACCCAGGAAATAAGATTCAGATTCTTGAAAGGTGACATCCATAGAAACAAAAATTTTCCGACTTGGTGGATGATAACACTTGTACCCTTTTTTATAAGGGTTATAACCAAGGAAGACACACTTAAGAGCCCTAGGATCCAACTTACTCCGATGTTGTTTATGAACATGGACAAAGGCAACACATCCAAACACTCTTGATGGAAGGCTCTGCAATATGGGAATAGAAGGAAAGAAGGAAGTCATGGAATGAATATGACTGATATTGTTAAGGACCCGTGAAGGTAAACGGTTGATCACAAAAGTTGTAGCTAATACTGCTTATCCCCAATAAGAACTAGGAACAGATGTCTGGAAAAGTAGTGCTCTAGAAACTTCAAGAAGGTGACGATTTTTCCTTTCAGCAACCCCGTTTTGTTGAGGGGTATCAACACATGTGAGCTCATGAATCATACCTCTGTCTGAAATGAATTGTGACAGGCGTTGATTGACGTACTCAGTACCATTATCAGATCTGAGTCTTTTAATACCCTTACCAAACTGAGTCTCAACCATGTGATGAAACTGAATAAATATCTCTGGTACTTCAGACTTGTCTTTCATCAAGTATATCCATGTTATCCGAGTACAATCGTCAATAAAAGAAACAAACCACCTTGCACCTGAAACACTGTGCACTTTAGAAAGCCCCCAAACATCAGAATGGATAAGAGAAAAAGGTTCCCTGCTTTTAATAGTGCTAGAAGGAAATGACACTCGATGGTGTTTTGCAAATTCACAAACATCACAATGAAAGGTCTCAACCGACTTATTGAGAAACAGAGAGGGGAACATAGACTTCAAAAGACTAAATGGTGGATGCCCCAGACGCTTGTGATGGAGCCAAATCATAGACTCTGCAGTAGAAGGATGACGTGTCATTAATAACTGATTTTTGCTAGCATGGTCTGGAAGGAGATGATACAACCCATCCTGTTCATTAGCAACTCCAATTGTCTTCTTCGTGGTAAGATCCTGAATAAGACAATGAGAAGGAAAAAATGTGATAGAACAATTCAAATCAGTTGTAAGTTTTTGAAAGGAGATAAGATTAGTAGAAAGCTGAGGAACATAAAGAACATTTTTAAGAAACAAGGAATGTTGAATTTGAATGTTACCAGAACCAATAACTGATTTATGGGATCCATCAGCTACGGATATAGTATGACTACCAACAGTAGAATGATAAGAACAAAACAACTCAGTACGACAAGCCATATGATCAGTTGCACCAGAATCCAAAATCCATGAGATTTTAAAATCAGTGCAAGAAGCAAGAAGAGATATAGAACGTGTGCTCTTACCAGATAAGATCGAAGAACTATCATGCTCGGCCATTCTTTAACAAAGAAGTTAACAACTAGCGATAAAATCAACCAAACAGAATTTCAAATGACCTCTGATCAGAAAAATAATCACAGATCCAGACAGAAGACAAGAAGACAAGAAGAATGGTGGTGGTTCGGTCCAAAAACACGGCCGCACGCGCCTCCACGAGCCGGAGAAAGGAGCTGCGCGAGGGATTCACTCGCCGGGAAAGGGGCGGCGCGTGAGAGCGCGTGGAGGGGCTTCTCCGGCTGAGATTTTTCTGGTGTGGTCGTCCGGTGAGCGCGCACCTGTCTGTGGGTGGTCGCGGTTGAAAAGTTGCCGGAAAGTGGTCCAAACGGTGAAGACAGATCTGATTGGAGGCAGTCAGAGGTGTTTTGGTCGTTTGTGGCGGAGGAACAGTGCGTAGAATGATAGAACGGAGGAAAAATAAGGTCAACAATGGTCCCCTTGGTCCAAAAGGTCCCCGGAAAAATTTTCCTGTGGCGGCAAGAGGCAAAGAAATTAGGGTTTTGTTAAAAAGAAGAAGATAATATGTGCGGAAGCAAAGCCCTCAGATCGAGAGCTCTGATACGAAGTTGAAAAAAAGTATTCTAATATATTATAGAATAGTAAATAATCTGTACAAAGGGTTCTCTATTTATAGATAATACTTGACCTAATTTTGACCTAATAGGCTTGGTCCAATACAACAAATAAATGACTAAATAATAACTAAATAATTATTATTTACAACACTATATATATATATTTTTTCAATTCTAATCGATCCGAATAAATAGTATCAATCATGAAAACCAAATACATAAAGAATATTTTTCGTGTACATTAATATTAAATATCTTCACATTTATAAGAGATGGTGACCTCTTGTTATACTTTGTATCTTCTACAATAAGATTGTTAATATTCCCATATTCGTATTCCATCGAATGTCTTTATCCCTAGAGCTACTTTTTAACAAAAAAAGAAAAAAGAAAACTATAATATAAGATAGGAGGAAAGAGAAAAATATTTGTCATTTTAAACGACACAATTTATATTATATTACTCTCACAAAAAGGTAGGACTCACATCTTTACTTTTTTTTATCCACTCTCTTTTCTTCTTTATTTATCTCTTTCTCTCACTTAAAATAACACAACTTTACATCATTTAAAATGATATATACTTCTGTTATAAAAAAAAAAAAATGATATATACTTCTCCCGGGAGAAATTGAAGAAATAAACAACGAAGTGATTTACCATTTTGGAATCATTCATTATCTAATTATGGCTTTATACAATAATTATTTAACTAAACACCTAGTGCATTAATTAAGAAAAAATAAATCAGGTATCGCCAAAATCTTCCCTCAAGCAGTTTTTTTTTTCTTTTGTATAATTTAAAAATTTAAATCAAAACTTACACAGGAAAGTTAACAAAAAAAAGAAAAAATTATAATTTATTGCACTTTGTAGACTTAATTAATAAAACTACGTTTCATCTTTATTTTAACGGAGTGGCATCTTTGACTGTATTTGTACTTCCCCAAAAAAAAAATTAATAGCTTTTTTACTCCAATTTATATCGGCTTCTTTCTTTAAAACAAAAATAATATTTATGATTTTTATTTATTTAGGTTTGATTTTTATAATTTTTGTAGGTATCAATTCTAAATTTATTTATTCAATTTTTGGTTTTTACCGCTAATGTATTAACTATTAAGTAACCCCTACTGGTGTCAAATAAATCAAGTTCAACAAGCTAGGCTAAATAACTTTACAAAACATGTTGGTTAAATATTTAAAATTAAAGTATTTTTTTTCCAATTTGGGTTAACTCAATATGAGCTGGGTCGGTTTAGTTTGCAAGCTTGAAAATGTTATAAATATTGAGGTATATTTACAACTTTTTTTTTACAACCTCTTACAATCATATCTTAACACCGTTGATTTCCGTCAATCAACGGTTATGATTTTTGCAAATTAAATTCATTAATTAATTATTAATTTACAATAAATGATAACCGTTGATTGGCGAAAATCAACGGTGTTACTATATGATTATAAGAGGTTGTAAAAAAAAATTGTAAGTATAACCTTCCTCATAATTTATTTTTTTTGGTAAACAACCTCATAATAATTTATTATGATTATTATTAATTTTTTACAGTTTACTTGAATATTATTTTAAAACAAATGTTTAGTTATTTTTAGTGACAATTAATTTAATTATTTATTTAAAGTTAGCATTTTCAAATTTAATTATACAAAATTACAAGTATTTTATGCATTGCATGTATAATTTTAAATTTAGATTGTATTTAAAATATACATTAAAAGAGTAATATATTTTAAGAAAAAATGTTTAAAATTGTAGTAAAGATATAAATAATCAATAAGTGTATAAATTAAAAAATAAAAATTTAAAAATGTTATTTTTCTTTTTCAAAACAATGCATAATCAAAACCTATTGGATCAGGCGAAGATTGTCCTAGTTCAGGGATTTTTTTTTAAGGGGACGAGGATAAAAATACCCTAAAACAGATGTGGAGACATGAATAATACATTTTGTGGAGTTCACGTCAAATTTACAAAATTATCTCATACATTCGTAGGGGATGATCAATTCACACCAATCTAAAAAAAAATAAAAAAAAATAAGAAATAAAAATAAAATCTTTTAATTCATACGCTATTTTTACTTGCATTTAATGATTCAAACTTATTAAATATGAGATTTGAGGTGAACTATTAAATGTAAGTAGAACGTGATCTGGACTTAGACTAAAGAACGTGAAAAGTTCACTTCAATAATAGTTCAAGGACCTAAAAATAAAAACTTAATAAGTGAAAAACGCCCGCTAAAATCAAATTAATTGATTAATTGATATGCCGGAGAAATTAAAAAAAAAATATTCCTTAAAAGTTATTCATAGCAAATAACATTGTTTTAAAACTTTGACTCTAGCATACTTTAAGGCAAGAAATTTTCGAGCTATCAATTTATTGATAAACCAGGCTGAATTTTCACATATTAAAGTCATTTGTGCATAAACTAACTCGATATATAAATACATAGGTACACTTTATTGAATAATAGTTAAATTAAAAGTATTTAAAAATTAATTACGTTTGCTAAAAAGTTTGTTTTCCTAATTTTTTAATTTAATATTATAAACAATTAAATTTTATATATGTTAACAAATTTAAGTAATAAAATATTCAAGCCGGGTTTTAATCTTTTATATAAAATTCAAATTGTAAGCTTGACCTGTGTTATTTTAAAAGAATGCAATTCCCTATCAAACCTATAAAGCTTTGAAAAATAGCAGACTGTAATTTATAAAATAAAGGTTATGATTATTTTTTTATTTTACTTTTTATATGTTTAAATTAGTAAAAAATCAAAATAGTACAATAGATTAAAATTAAGTCACAACCCAAAATATTATTTTATTAAAAATAATAAAATATTATTTATTAAAAATATAAGAGGCTAGGTTTTTTATTTCCAAATCTGTATTATTTTTAAAACCAAATCAGTTTAAAGACAAAAGAGACGGTGAGCCCCTGACGAATTGTCTAGGCCATGTACACCCTTAATTCAGTGGACATTGAATTGAAATAAATAATTCAATTAATTTTTTTTTTTTTTTTGTATATCTAATTCAATTAATTTCGATGTATTGTTTAGTTGGTTTTAGTTAGCTACGGTCTAACCTAACTTTAGTCACTTCTTGTCGCAATGTCGTCACATTAACATCCCCGAACGTCCGGGTTTGAATAGGACTTTGGATATGTGGTGCATGCACCCACCAAACCTTTCAACCAACAACAATTTCAGTTGTACTCGTTGGCTTCGAATGCTCACCTTGTTGGAAATTTAATTAAAAAACAATTGAAGAAGAAGAAGAAGCTACTTTATTATATCAAACTTGACAAAACTCTCATTTTCTTTTTCCTACACAGTGCTTCGACACTTTTCTTTTTTTCTCACATACACAACTTCTATTTCTTACTCCCCCCCCTCAAATCATTCATGTTACAAACACATACTATATGTGGCTAGCTATTTATATAGCTTCCGCCACGGAACATTGTACATCCATCGCTTACTAACATGACACCTACTAACCGATTCGATTTATTTTGACACATATTCATACAAGTGCAGCTAATTAAGCCACATGGCTGTGTACCCAAGTCTTGTAGATTCTTTTAGAAGCGGTGGAAGAGTTTGTATTTTCTAACACACTTTGCTTCCGCATAAAGCAAATAGTAGAGCAAAACACAGAAAGAAAAAATATCTTATGAGCAAAACAACAACATCACCAATTTATTTCCTTGGATTAGTTTCAAGAAGATAAAAATCAATCAATCCGGATACAAAACATCAAGTTTTCATCATTTATCATGACATGAAAACACCCCCGTGAAAATATATTTGTCACATAAATTAAAATGTTTTTCAAAAGGAAACTTATAAATAATATCTTATTTGTGAAAATACGCTAAGTGGAGTCAATTTTAACATTTTTTTTCAATTAATTATTTTTTCTAAAAACGGAAACAAATGATAAATAGTTAAGTATTGTAAATATTTTAATTAAATACTTCTTTACTAAGATTAAAAATAAGTGAGAGTTATGTAACATTAAATACGGAAAATATTTTCATTAAATACAATGTGTTAAAATAGAATAATTAATATTTACAAATGAGATTAATGTCATGTTATAGGAATTTTTTTATCTTCTATAATATTTAAAAATATGTGAAATTCTTTTTTTTTTTCTCTTTTTTTTATCTGACCCATTTTTTTATGTATGTATAAGAAATTTATGAATTTTCATTTTCTTCACGTGAGAGGTTTAACTGTTTAAGTTCCCTAAACCTAAAAGTGAGGTTGTCTTAATCGGAGCTATAAATAAACACACTCATTCATTTGGGCCTCATTCATACACAACACAGAAATACTCGTTCTTCACTCACTGCAGAACAGATCTCAATCCATGGCCACCATCGCAAGCATCAAGGCACGTCAGATCTTCGACAGCCGTGGCAATCCAACCGTCGAGGTTCGTTCCCTCTTCCATTTCGATACCTTCTGTTCGATCTGTCCGAGCTCACTTTTCTAATCACTCCTTTGTTGCTATATTTCAATTTTTTTTCCTGTTCTGCGAGCTCTGATGAATATTTGGATTTTGTTTATGTGCTGAGTTTTGTCGACAAAGTTTAGGTGGATACGCCTCCAAAATTTGAACCAGATGTTCTCGCGTCTTGCTCACGCTTTTTTTATTTTTGTTTAATTTTATTTTTCAAGATTGAATTTGAATCTGATGGCTAGAAATGGTTCTGACACGGTGGATGATTACTATAGGTGGATTTGTTATGCTCAGATGGTACTTTTGCTAGAGCTGCTGTTCCAAGCGGTGCATCTACTGGTAAGCTTCAGTTTTTTCTCTCATGTCTGATTTATCACTGCAATTTGTTGGTTTCGTTTTCCTTAAATGTGCACGCGCGCACGCGCCTATGTTTTCTCAAATAATATCGTTTTATTTTATTTTATTTCTTTTTAATATTCTAATCTCTTGCTCATTTGGCCTAAGGCATGTAGGGACAGTGCGGAAACGTTTTCTCAAATAATATTGAGAAAGTGTCTAAAATATCTTCTATATTTTTAAAATTTTCCCAGAAAATTTAGATAGTTTTTCATATATGGAGACTTGGTATGATGGTAGCTTCCTTACTCGAATTAGTCCTGTGAGAAACAATTTTTTTTTTTTTTTTAGGGATTTATGAGGCACTTGAATTAAGAGACGGGGGATCTGACTACCTTGGAAAAGGTGTTTCAAAGGTAAGTCTCATCCATTATACTAAATAGCGTGAAAGTTTGCCACGTTGATTGATCCATCAGTGCGTTATGCTCACCTGATTTTTTTCTTGCACATGCAGGCTGTTGGCAATGTGAACTCAATTATTGCCCCTGCATTGATTGGCAAGGTTGGTTAAATTCGTTTTTTTTTTTAAACTAGTGTTGTTACTGAACAGATTTTCCTTTAAGTTAGGATGCATCTACTGTAACATTTAAGCTTAATCCTATACGGAAGCTTCTTTCGCTTGATATAATTTTTCTGTTGCTTTTGTGACAATGAACAGGATCCAACTCAGCAGACAGCTATTGACAACTTAATGGTTCAACAGCTTGATGGAACCGTTAACGAATGGGGTTGGTGCAAGCAAAAGGTGCTTAGCAGATTATGTTTGTAATCTTGCATATTTATGTGATTCATATGATCCTAATGCATTCTTTGTTGTTTTAGCTTGGGGCAAATGCCATATTGGCTGTGTCTCTCGCTGTCTGCAAAGCTGGTGCTAGTGTTCTGAAAATTCCTCTTTACAAGGTATTTATGCATGAGCTATGGTACTAAATTATCTTAAATTGAAGCTGTTTATTTTATCCATTTTTGTGATTGCTTATTTGGCCTTCCAACTACATAAGCTACTCTCTTTTTCGTTTTGGAAAAAAATTTCGATGTTATTTTCCTCAAATACATACATATAGGGTTAGGATCCGTTCACTGTTGTAGATTGAAATCATTTTTACAAAATATACCAACGGATTGGAAGTATATTTCATGCAAATCGTGCTTATGAAATTGCACATTAATTCTATATTGTTTTCTATTCCATCAACTAATATCTTAGTTTATATAAATGTGACTAATCATCTAAATTTTAAGTAATTCATAGATCAAGTTCTGCATGGTAACTAGGTGCAATTCTATGGTCGGATTGGTTAAATTCATTTTCCTTACAATTAATTATTGGATTAGATGGTGCAAGTGTGCTAAGTCTTACACCAATGTCAACAGAATCCTTGTATGTGTGCTTCATTTTAGGGTGAGTTTGTTCTTTGTTTTTGTATTTCGTACTTCATCATGGCAATTCTTTTGGTGCAGCATATTGCAAATATTGCGGGTAACAAAAAGTTGGTTTTGCCTGTTCCCGCTTTCAATGTCATTAATGGTGGATCACATGCAGGAAACAAACTTGCAATGCAGGCATGCTTTCAAAGACCGTTCTTCTGTGTGTGTGTGTGTGAGTGATAGAGAGAGTGAGGAATAATAGACAGTCTTGATACATATGTATGTGCAGGAGTTTATGGTTCTTCCTGTGGGAGCTTCCTCTTTCAAGGAAGCAATGAAGATGGGCGTGGAAGTATATCACCATTTGAAGGTCAGTTTACATTCATTTACGTCTTCCCCTATGTTCTCTAAATTTTGTTCAAACCAGGATAATGCCATAATGGATACATTTACATTATTCAGTTGCTAAGCTTTGGTTTTTTACCACTAAGTGGTGCTTTTACTGGAAAAAAAAAACCTTATGAAAGTTTTCTGTATCATGGCTTGCCAGGCCTGGTGTCCATCTGCGTATGCTTCTATGCCCCCATGGTTCTCCAACTTGATTGTTGAACTTTGCTACTTTGTTTTTGTTAGTTATTAATGGTCTGTTATGATATTGTCATTTCAGGCTGTGATTAAGAAGAAGTATGGTCAAGATGCTGTAAATGTTGGTGACGAAGGTGGCTTTGCCCCTAACATTCAGGTCAATGATAGATTTTAACTCTTCTTTTTATGCATGGAACATGTCTTTTTTGGCCATTTACTGATATGATCTCTTGAGTGTTTAGGAAAATAAGGAAGGTTTGGAATTGCTAAAAACTGCCATTGCCAAAGCTGGTTACACAGGCAAAGTTAGTTTTTTCCCTCCTTATCAAAATTCTGTTTGTGGTGCTGTGGTTTTTCAAATGTCTTCATTGAGGGACTTTGACAATTTCTATTATGTTCTTAGGTTGTCATCGGAATGGATGTTGCTGCTTCTGAATTCTTCAAAGAGGACAAAACATATGATCTGAACTTCAAGGAAGAGGTGAGCTCTTTATTATTTAGTCTAGTACCGCTGACTGCTGGTCTAGTTTTAATGTGATAGGAACCAGATATCTAATTACAGAAAAATGAGAATAATCCCGAATTACAGAAACAGATTCATAGCACAGAGATTAACACTCAGCAAGAAACAGAAAATTAGAGGAAAACACTCAAAAATAGCTAAGGAAGATGTAAAGATAGAGCAGACTTCGGGGTCTGCCGCCCATCTTTGAACTAGAAAATGGTGTAAAATTGTTGTCTTTATTACTGGACGATCAATTTCTGAAGTGGTACAGTGTGATACAGAACAGAGATCAAGAACATTGTATGATTCAAAAGTATAACTCTCTCCCTCCGGGTATTTGAGGGCATGGTCTCTCCCTCAGAAAACAAACTCACTAATTAAATGCCTTTACTTGCATTCTCTGTTTATATCCTACCTCTTCTACTACAGTTAGAGGACTAACTAACTACTCTAACAACTCCTCAACAATTTAATCACAAGGCCTATCAGAGGCTGGGCCACTGGGCTCTTTGGTTGCATCGTTATTTCTTTTGACATATACTTTCCTAATTGGGGGCCTGTTGCTAACACGTTCCTCCTGCTCAAAGGGCCGCAAAACCTTTACCCGGTTTTTGCATGCCTCTACTCTCCTTTCTCTTCACATTTATTCTTACTACTCCCCTTCTCACTCATTTACAGCATGTCATTATCTTGAATATTCTCCATTTTAACCTCCTTGCCCACCTTTGCTGATCCTCTACTTGCCATCTCTTTCTTGTAGCAGCTTACACCATAGTACCAGGGGGTCTATAAGAAAGTAAGCCTTAGCAACAATGAAAGTAATTGTTTTGGAAAACACATGTATAAAATATCAGTTTCTAAGAATGGTTGAGACCTTAGTTTTTCTCTGACTTTTGTTCTTGGTAGCTTCACTATTTCACTCTAATATTCATGTTTACAAATAGATCATTATCCATGAAAATAAATGTTGGAAACATATGCTATAAGCTGGTTGCTATGAAGGCTTGAGAATGATTTATCCTACTTTACTGTATGAGTATATGACAGTACAAAGAGATTTTTTACTAATATTGACTCAACTAATGCTTATTTAGATTATTTATTTCTTGGCATTTTCTGTTTGAAATCCAGAACAACGATGGCAAACAGAAGATCTCGGGGGTTGCTTTGAAAGATCTCTACAAGTCATTTGTGTCAGAGTACCCAATTGTTTCAATTGAAGATCCTTTTGACCAGGATGACTGGGAGCACTATACTAAGCTAACTACTGAGGTTGGAGCCAATGTACAAATTGTCGGTGATGATCTCTTGGTTACCAACCCCAAGGTTTGAAAGATTGCTTAAACAAAACGAACCCTACCCTGCCCCCTAAAAAAGTTTTTATTCTGTTGGGAGAGACTAGGAGGATTGTCCTTTGACTTGTTTCTTTCGATGTTATGTCCTCAGAGGGTTCAGAAGGCAATTGATGAAAAATCATGCAATGCTCTTCTGCTCAAGGTACTCATTCTACTCATAAAAATTTTCTAGAGGAAAGTTATTAGAACTAAGTAGATGTATATATACACCATTACTTGACACAAACCTGAAACAAACAGGTCAATCAAATTGGATCTGTGACTGAGAGTATTGAAGCTGTCAGGATGTCCAAAAAAGCTGGATGGGGTGTCATGGCTAGTCACAGAAGGTTTGAACCTTTCCTTTAAATGAAGATGACATCTTTGAAATATACTGTAATGTTATAACAAGCCAATCACACTCAATATACTGACATTGTTCTTATATTTTGTTTGCAGTGGAGAGACCGAGGATACCTTCATTGCTGATCTTTCTGTTGGTCTGGCCACGGTATTGCCTTATTTCGGTTCAACTTGGTGCTATCACCAGTTCAAAACCCATGTTCAATATAATAACGTTTCCTTTCTGCTAATTATCTCTTAAACAGGGTCAAATTAAGACTGGAGCTCCATGCAGGTCAGAGCGTCTTGCAAAATATAACCAGGTTAGTGTTGTTCATTACACTACCATCAGCTTTCATAGTTGAGCTTTTTCTAAATGTTGGGAGCTCACTTGGCAGCTCTTGAGAATTGAGGAGGAACTTGGTGCGGAAGCAGTGTACGCTGGAGCAAATTTCCGTACCCCTGTTGAACCCTACTGAAGTTCGTGAGTGGAAAAACTGGAGATTGACAGGAGTTTGAACAATGAGATTTGGCTGCGGGGTTTCAGTTGTGATGAATAAGTTGATAACTAGAACGTTAGTCTTGTTAAAAAGACTTTTTGCCAATAATTCTCGAGTTTTGTTTTACCCTGCTAAGACAGTTCTGCCCATATCGTTTTGAAGGGTGTTTAATGATATTTATCTTTAGCACTAGTACTTTCAGTTTATTCCAATTTTATTGGATATCCCCAAATAACATTAATGCTCGCTGGGTAAAAATCTTTACATGAACGGTGGTGTTCCCAATACTAGGACATAGGGGCGGATGAGACCAATTTTATTTGTCTCGAGAGCCAGTGGCATTTGGCATGAACGTTTAATTTTATTCTTTCTAAACAAAACTGAGCAAAGTTGGTTAAGGGTTTGATTCACATCCTATAAGGGGTGAGTTTAAATTTTGTTAGTTGTGAGGATTTTGTTGGTAAGTGATATGTAGTTTTTTTAAAAAAAAATTCAAAGAAATTGAGGGGTCTTTCTTGATTAAACTTGTATTTGTACTAAAAAAAATCTGCCCGTATGTAGATAGGAGAAATTTTTTAAGAGAATCTATAGATGACTATGTCAGGCGTAACAACGTCACTAGTTGTATCTAATCAAATTATTGTCTGTTTAATCCGTTTTAATTAGTGCGGTAGAGTTGACCACAGGATGAGTGGAATGTATTACTTATAATCCCATTTTTGTGTTAGCCTTGTCATGACTAATGAGTTCATTGTTCTTGTTCATTCAGACCAAGCCTAAGATTGTTGGCCCATGACACTTGTTGACACACGACACACTTTCAGTGTCAAATTCTAGACATTTGGATTAATGTACCATCGTTTCTAACACAATGCTTCGATATCTTTGTGGCCCATTGATCATGGACTCCACAGGGGCTTCCTCCGGATTATATATATATATATATATATATATATATATATATATATATATATATATATATATATATATATATATATATATAGAGTAAATATCGGCAAAAAATTAAAATAATGTTTTTTAATTAAATAATTACACATTTATTGCAGTTTTGAGAAAAATTACGGATCTATTGTCCACTCTGACATTTCTTTTGAGCGCCATTTCTGTACATTCAATGTACTCTACGGATAGAGGAATACATAGAGTTGAACATAGTACCAAGGAAGCACGGACACTTGTAAAAACAGGAAGAGTCGGGTCCGACACGCTCCGACACGGCGACACGTTCCGACACGCTCCGACACGGTGTCGGACACGCGGTTGACTTTTTCCGACACGTGAATTTGACCGTGTCTGACACGGTCAAATGGCATTTTCGTAATTTTTTTTATTTTAATTTTTAATTTTTTTTTTAATTTTTTTTTTAAAAGTTAAAATATATTAATAAAGCTTCTACCTGATCATATCAATTTTATCTTTTTGTCTTTTTTCCTCTTAAGTAAATAAGAGATCATCTCAGCATCATTGTTGTCAATTCCTATCACGCTCTTGTCGTATCTTCTTCTCTCTGATCTCTCTCTAATATGATTTGATCTCTCTATCTGATATTATATCTCTCTCATCCCAGTTCTTATTTTTTTATTAAAGCTTCCATCTTTATAACGTGTTGATAAATATTATTAATTTAGTTTCATTTTTTTGTTAAATTATTAAATATTAAATGAAATATACACTATATTAATTAAAAATATTATTTAATATTAAAACGTGTCCCAACGTGTCGAAATCCATAATTTTTTAGGATTGACCGTGTCAGAGTGTCGTGTCGTATCGTGTCACGTGTCGCGTGTCGTATCGTGTCACGTGTCGCGTGTCGTATCGGTGCTACATAGCATAGTACAATAAGAAATTGAAAGATTTCGTTGAAATTGTTCGTTTGGAAATTTCCCGAAAAGCTAATCATAAGTTCTTCTCTCCATCAGAACAATAGGGTCACTATGCTCATCACTAAGCTTGTTGAAGAGATAAAATAGAACCAAGATTTCTCTTTTTGATCAGAGGTTGTAACGCTCCATTGGGGCGTCTCTCATGAGGTGTTGACACGTGTCATTTTTTTTCAAAAAAAAATTAATTTAATCATAAAACTTCTAAAGGCCATAACTTTTGACTCGAGTATCCAAATCAGGTAATTCTTTTTTTGATTCCACAAAACTTTTTGAGATCTACGCAATGATATCTCATTTGACATATTTTATTTCTCAGAAACACAATTTTAATTTGCAAAAATAGTATTATAAGAGCGGTTAAACCCAGAAACCCTTGAGTTCTGGATTTGTGATTTAATATAAATAAATCAATAAAATTTTGATTTGTGATTTAATTTTTTTTTAATAATTTTTTTTATTATAACAAAAACATGGTTTGTGATTTAAATTAAAATTAAAAATTATTATTAATAAGGAAAACAAAATAAAGATTTGATTTGTGATTTAAACTAAAAAATTAATTTGATGTTATCAAAAAAAAAAAAAATAATTTGAAAAATCTGTAGAAATAAAGAAAATAATTAAATAAATATTCTAAATCTCTAAAGAAGAATGATATTATTTTTGAAATTAATAATTAATGTTATAAGCTTCTTAGGTTATTATTCGTGGTCTGAAATTAATAATGACTTATGAATGTTTTTCAAAAATAAAATTACCTAAATTAGGCGTGATTGCCTCTTGATTGAAACTCAATTTAGATGTGATTGGTGACGTATCAGATTTTTTTTTTTTTTTTTTGATAACAACGTATCAGGTTTTGACACGTGTTGACACGTGTCTCATTTTTAAACTCAGAAGCCTCTGAGTTCTGCGTTTGTGATCTAATACAAAAAATAAATCATGATTTGATTTGTGATTTAAATTAAAAAATAATTTTTTTATTTTAATTAGAAAAAATTTGGTTTGTGATTTAAATTAAAAGTAACAATTATTATTAATAAGAAAAACAAAATAAAGATTTGATTTGTGATTTAAACTCAAAAATCAATTTGAAAAATCTGTATTGATAAACGAAATAATTAAATAAATATTCTAAATCTCTAAGGAAGAAGGATTATCTGATTTAAATTTAAATTATATTTGTGAGAAATAAAATATATCAAATGAGATGTCATTGTGTAGATCTCGAAAAGTTATGTGAATTCAAAAAAAGAATTACCTGATTTGGATACCCGAGTCAAAAGTTATGACATTCAAAAGTTTTATGATTAAATTAAAAAAAAATTGGAAAAAAATGACACGTGTCAACACTTCATAAGAGACACCCATTGGGGCGTCTTCCCTTAGGATGAGACGCCTTAATGGGGCGTCACATGTGACGCTCAAAAGAGGCGTCACAGTGTGCATTAGATTCGTAATTTTTCTCAAAACTGTAATAAATGCGTAATTATTTTATTAAAAAACATTAAATTAATTTTTTTGCCAGTAAATATCATTTTCGGTCCCTAACAAAAATTACGGTCTCTATTTTAGTCCCTTAAAAAAAAATTAGTCGTTTGGTCCCTATGAAATTCAAAGTCGATCCATTTTAGTCCTTTTGAGGGACTAATGTGGGTCTTTTTTGAATTTAAGAGGGACCACGATTTCAACTAAATGGGTCACTTTGAATTTGTTAGGAACCTAAAGACTAATTTAGATAATCATCAAATAATTCCTAATTAACTAATTTAATCATTTGGGTTATTATAATAAGTTTGATATTTATGGGAGATAAAATTATCTCATGTGAAAAACATTAAACTCATATTAATTTTATTAGAATTGATACAAAAACAAAACACAAATCACCAAGAATATAAAGAAATAGGAAAATTGATACTAAAAGATCCTTTAGAGTACTCTAAGTGCGCGTGACAACCATTGTATTCCCCAAAATTGATTCTGAGATTAAACATTTTTTTTTTCTAATTCTGTGCTTTAAAAGTGTTACGAGAATCAAAATTATCTTTGTTAACACAATTTTTTTATACTGATAATCAGAATTACATATGATAACATAATACAAATTTATTTCTTTACTTTTTGTTTACAAATTTCATCCATTGTATAAAATAACAAATTGCAATAGATTTTTTCTAATTGCTGTTCAAAAACGTTACGTTCTGTCTTTTAGAAAGATTTGGAAAGCCATTATCTTCAAAGTTCATATGTTCCGATCTTCGTCGTTTTGCTCCATTGGAAAGTTTAGTCTCTACTGCTTTGCGTTTTCAATGACCTTCCAAACTAATAACATAGACATTTGTCTGTGATATTTGGCCCTCCCAAATGTAGACTAACCCTAGCCATCTCCATTTTTTATTAAAGCATTGAACAATAAAGAATTTAATTTTATAATTCACTATTTGGACATTTGTTTCCTTTAAGCTTCAATTTGAGGGAGAGAATCAGGGATAAATGCAGCCTGCTCCATCTGCCTTTTGTTCTATATACTTTGGTTGAGTCTTATAAATTTTCTTATGGTTCAAAGCTTCCAAATATTGTATGGATTTATTGTTTCTGTTTATCATATATAAAAGCATAAAAGTGATTCTTTTTTTTACCCTGAAATTGAGAAGCAATTTTTTTTTTCTTCAAACAAAAATTAAACTAGTTCATCATGGAAACAAAAAACTAAACCAATTAAACACTATCTTATCCATTTTTATTCTCGAGAATAAAAATTAAAAAAAAATTGATTCTCACATGGTTGTTATCATACCCTAAATTATTTTAAGATAGAGTTTTAACATTATATTATATCTTCTAGAGATTTTTAATATATATATATATATATATATATATATCAAAAAAATATTTCTGCAGTTACTGCAGATAAATTATCTGCATTTATTTCCAAAACGACGTCGTTTTGGGATTAAAATATTAAAAAGTTAAAATTATAAAGACTATAATAACCCTAAAATAAATTAAAATTACAAAAACAGAATGATTTCCGCACAAAACGACATCGTATTGGGCTTACTGCAGATAACTTATCTGCAGTAACTGCAGAAAAAGTGAACCCTATATATATAGTAAATATCATTTTTGGTCCTTAACAAAAAGCACGGTATCCACTTTAGTCCTTTACAAAAAAAAATTAGTCTCGAGGTCCCTAACAAATTCAAAGTGGACCCATTTAGTTGAAATCGTGGTCACTCATAAATTCAAAAAAAACCCACATTAGTCCCTCGAAAGGACTAAAATGGGTCCACTTTAAATTTCCTAAGGACTAACCGACTAACCTTTTTTTGTAAGGGATTAAAGTGAGGATCATATTTTTTGTTAGAGACCGAAAATAGTATTTACTCTATATTTTCTTGGGTAAAAGAGTTTTTTCTCCCTTTTAAATCATATATAAAAGAGTTGTTTTTTGACACTATGGGCATTTGGTAGAGGAAAAATATTTTTTTGTCCGGAAATTATGATTACCAAGAATATGCTGGGAAAATAAATTTCTTGAAAATGTGACAAAAAACTGTTTGGTAGGTAAAATATTACTGAAAATATTGGTTGAAGTTTACTGATTTTATTTTTGGTTGATTCTTAAATATTACTAGGAATGTCAAAATTTCCTAACACCCCAGGATTCCAAGAATACCACCCTTGGATGTCATTTTACTATACAATTGTTTACAAATCAAAATCCCGAGAAATTTTTTAAAAACTTTTTACCAAATATAAGTAGGAAAGGGTTACGTTTATAACTTTTTTTTGTTTACAATTCTTACAACCTCAACTATGTTCTCCCGGGAGTACACTTTCCAGTAGTGTACTCCCGGGAGAACATAGTTGAGGTTGTAAACAAAAAAATTGTAAACGTAACCTGCCCCATATAAGTAAATAGGATTTCAAATATCAGTTTCCTGGAAATTCAAAAAAAAAAAAATCCATGTACCAAACTTGATAGAAAAGAAAAAAATTTTACCTGAGAATCACGATTTCTAAGAATATGGTAAGAAATTAATTTTTTTGAAAATGTTACAAAAAAGTTGTTCGGTAGGCCAAAATATTCCAGAGAATGTTGAATCGATTTTCCTGATATTATGTTTAGTTGATTGAAAATATTACTTGAAATGTGTTAAATTTTTCATTTTTTTTTGGAATCCAAGAATACCATCCTATGGATGATATTATTGATTAAATTTTGCCCACAAAATAAAATTATGGAAAAATCATATTCCCAAAAATTTTATCAGAAATCCTCAACCAAATTTAGGTAACTTAGATTACCACCCTCAATCTTCTATAAAATGTAAACGAAAACCTTCTGCCAAATGTTATGTGCATCCTCATATTTGCAGTATTAGGATAGATCCAAATACGGTACAAATATTCTCTGGACCTTTCAAATGTTCAAAAAAGTTCGACAGATCGAGCAATAACTTTTTTTTTTTCAATTATATTTTAAGTTTAATGTAATTTTATCTTTAATTTAGATATATATTATTAATGAGAAAAATATTTATCCTTTTAAAAACACAAAATTATGTAATTTTAAATGAAAAAAACTCAAATTAATATTTTTATTTAAAATTTAAATTAAAAACTCATTTTTTCACCCATAATTTCTATTAATTGTGTATTTCTCTCACTTAAAATGAATGAATTTTATATTATTAAAAAGGACAAACATCAAGGCCAGTATTAATTTTACAATTAGTTTTAAATTACCCAAAATATAGATTTGAATTTTCATATATTTTAGTAAATTAATTTAGATTTATGAGTTTGATGTTTGTCATTTTAAATGATATAAATTATGTTATTTTAAGAAAGACATAGACATAAGAAATGAAAATAGAGAAAGTGAGTGAATTTTTTTAATTTAAATTTTAAATAAAAAAAATTATTTTGTGTGTTCCTAGATATTTATATATAGGGGAAGGTTATAATTACAACTTTTTATTTTTACAACTATATATCATAACCGTTGATTTTCGCCAATCAACAGTTATCATTTATTATGAATTAATAATTAATTAATAAATTTAATTTGCGGAAATCATAACCGTTGATTGGCGGAAATCAACGGTTATGATATATAATTGTAAGAGGTTGTAAAAAAAAAATGTTGTAAGTATAACTACCCCTTATATATAATGTATTTTGATAGAAACGTAAACAATATAAAAAATTATAACCAAAAAGGCAAAAACCCAATCAAATCTGAATTTAATCAGTCAAGAATTATCTTAGGACCGACGCAATTTAATCCTGTGGAGAGTGAGGAGTGTGCATATAAAAAGTTAAAAAAACGAAGAATTAGAAAGAAGGCATTGAGGGGGCTGTGGAAAACAAACCCTAACTATGGCGGAGCATTTGGCATCGATATTCGGAACAGAGAAGGATAGGGTTAACTGCCCCTTCTACTTCAAGATCGGAGCTTGCAGACATGGCGACCGTTGTTCCAGACTTCACACTAAGCCCACTATTAGCCCCACTCTTGTTCTCTCCAACATGTACCAGAGACCTGACATGAACATGAACATCATTCCTCAACCTAATCAAAATCCACCTCAACCTCAATCTCAATCCCTCGACCCCGACAAGGTCCAGGATCACTTCGACGTAAGCACGGCTTTTTTCCTCTTCTCTCTCTCTCTCTCTCTCTCTCTCTCTCTCTCTCTCTCGTTACATTACCTCTTTCTCTTACTTTGATTTCATGCCAATGTAGGATTTCTACGAAGATCTATTCGAGGAGCTCAGCAAGTATGGCGAGATCCAAAGCTTGAATATTTGTGACAATTTGGCCGATCACATGGTTTATTTCCCTAATCCTTCTCTTTCTCTCTAAACCCTAATTTATTTATGTGGAGTTCAATCGTTTAATTGTAGCGTTCTTTCGTTGTTTTTGCTCAGGTTGGCAATGTGTATGTTCAGTTTAAAGAGGAAGACCATGCTGCCAATGCCCTAATGAATCTCACTGGAAGATTTTATTCGGGTTCTTCATTTGCCCTTTCCTCATTTTTATTTTTTGCTTTTTAACCATTTTTTTGATCTTGAGTGCATCGCGTGGTTTTCTTTATCGTGCTTTTTGTGTCATTTGAGTGTTTGCAACTGCAAACTAATTACCGGGATGTTGTTTTGTATAACAATGATAAGTCATTTTTCTGTATGGTTGCTTTTTTTAAATCTTTGCTTAAGTAAAGTTAATATAAGGTCAATAGATTGGTAATAGCCAACTGGTTTGGAATTAACTCCTTATGTTACCTTTCTGTGGGCACTATTCTTAGCCTTTGTTGAGCTTTATCTGATGAAATGCATTTGGACCAGGTACCTGTGCTCTGTCACATGGTAGCTCTTCTTTCCATTCTTCTACTGTCTAATTTTAATTGTATTTTAGAGTAGTTTAGAGTATCTTATATGATTCCTTTGGAATACTTTTTTTTATGTCTTGGTTTATTTCCTTGTTTAATTAGGATTTGAAGTCTAATGTTAGTATAATTAGGGATTAGTGTCTTGGTATCACATCAATTCAATACCAATTTCATATTCAGGTTTTATTCTCTCTTTTCTTCCTTCCCTACCTAAATTCCTATAATTTCAACAGATCTAGTTAGGGATAAGATTGGGATCCTATGGACCTTGATATTTAGGTGCGTGTGGCAATAATTTTTTAAAATTACAATTACTAGTTTACTATTGAATTGGGTTTTGGTTGACATGAGATGAGTCCATTGTATAATTCATACTCACGATTACACAAGGCTGTGATGATGATTGCAGGCCAGACATAAATATATGTAGGAAAATTAATTCTTCATGTAACACCTTTCTTATGAAACTCCAAATACTGTTGTATCATTGCTTGACACTCTCACTCAACCGGTCAACCCCCATCCCCAAACTGTAATTATTGTTATTATGATGAAACTTCTAACTTATTGATCCCTCTAGGTCGACCCATCATTGCTGACTTCTCTCCTGTTACGGATTTTCGAGAAGCTACTTGTAGGCAGTATGAGGAAAATGTATGCAATCGAGGTGGCTACTGCAACTTTATGCATCTAAAGAAGATTAGCAGGTTGACTTCTCAGCATAGCTATTCTCATTCTTTTCAAAGATTTTGCACTTGCATTTATACATTGGCTGTTCTTGGCTTAAATCTAAACCCTGCTCTTCTAATTTCAGGGATTTGAGAAAGCGGTTATTTGGAAGAAATAGGCGATGGAATGGCCGCAGTGGAAGCAGAAGCCGGAGCCCTCCGAGGAATCGTAACTATGAGGAGCGCTCACATGCTGGTCGTAATCCTGGTAGAAGAGATTTTGACAGGCCTCATGGCGGCCATCATGGTGGTAGGAGGCCTAGAAGCCGGAGTCCTCCTCGGTATAGAGGGAGACGAAGTAGAAGTCCAATGGGCAGGGATAGGAGTCCAATCAGAGAAAGTAGCGCAGAAAGGAGAGCTAAAATAGAGCAATGGAACAGGGAGAAGGAAGTAGAAGATTCTGGTAACAAGACCAATACGAATAGCAATGATTATGAAGATCAGAGTGTTGCACAAAATGGTAGTGAATAACCATCAGATATAGCAGCATCATAGTGATTTGGTCTTAAATGAAAAGAAACCCTGTAATAATAATGTGTGGTCAAGTAATCTGTTTTGTCTGGTTTGCATCTATTGAGTTGGTTTTAGTTGTTACTGTTATCATTTGTCTTATTCTGAATTGTTAATTTAGTTATAGAACTCTGTAATATCCATATCAATAACAGTTTAATTTTCCGCTTTAAGTGTGATGTTCCTGCACCTTGAAGGGAGAAAAAAAAATGGAAGAAAACGGAAAGATTTGACTTGTTGCGGATGATATAGTGTTAATTTGATGAAGTTCAGTTATGGAAGTTTCATAACCCAAATGGATGATATAATGGTGGAGGATATTTGGATGGAAAAGGAGAATTAATGTTTTTCTTGACATTAGGTTATGTGAGATTATCTCTAGATAAATTAGGGTTATTTTTTTTTTACTGTTTATTTTACATTTCATAACTGTTTGACATGTATATGGATGGGTGAGATCATTTTATATTTATTTTACATGAGAGGATCCAGGATATGATGTATGAATTTAAACTGCAAATATCTAAAGATGAAAAATAATATTACAAAAAAAAAAAAAAAAAAAGATGAAAAATAAATACATGGACAATTTTCTTTCTTTACCAGACATAAGTTTATACATAGGCGAAATGCCTCTTCAGATACACGATCCAGAATTTAGTTTCATTCCAGTTCAGTGCTTGCCAAATCTCGAGTCCTCATTTGCACCGTGTCCTTGTGACGATACGTACTGTGTGTAATAGATGGCCGTAGCAATCCAGCTGCATTATTCGGCTTGTCATATTTTTTTCAACTAAACACGGGTTCCAAGCACTTCATGTCTTGATGGAATAAAATGAAAAAGGATGGGGTTTCACTTCTGTTTGGGAGGGTGTATTTTTTTTATTTTTTAAATGATGGGAGGCAAATGAGGAGTAATCATGCCTTCAAACTCTCTCGTTAATTTTTATGAACGAGTTTAAAGTTTTTTCAGTTTGGAGGACTCTAGAATTCTTGAACATACAAATCTTTAGATTCCTTGCATTTTCCTCCCAGCTCCCAAACTTGCCTTGAGAAAATGCAACCCCTAAGATAGGGGTCAGAAAGGGACAACCTTATGCACACACCTTATAAAGGCCCCAAGTATAATTAATCATTGTTGGGTCAAAATTTAAAAATTTGTTTTGTTTATGGTATGTTACTTTTATTATTTTAAGAATTTAGGGGATGAGATTAAAATTTAAAAATAAAAAATAAAAATGATTTAGACCATGATTAAGTGTGCAATGGCCTACTATGTAAGTTTGCATCCATCTTTCCCCAGCCATCCGATGTAAAATCATCGGATACTAATGGAGTGCACAAATGTTAGGCTGAACCTGCCACATTGGATAATAATATACCCAAACACACCCTCGATTCCCATTAGCTACCTTACTTGAGTATAAAAGAGAGGAAAATATTATATTCCAAAAAAAAAACAAAAAAAAACGAAGAAAGATAAATGTTTCTTAGGTACGGAATTTTTTTAAGTGATCCGGCACCACCAATTGTTCGACTAATATATATTGTCATACGTATAAACATGACATTAATTGTTCGACTTAGCTCTTGAGTGGCTGAATAATACCCGGACAAACTCCCTAATCAAATGTGACGTGATATGATAAATAGAATTTCAATTATTGTATGTGCTTGAACCGAATGTGGGTGTGATTGATTATGTATTGTGATGGACTGGTGGTAATTACTTATGTGTGTTGTGTGGCAAAAAGGAAAGATCCCTAAAAGATAAAAAGAGGAAGGGGATCTAAGTGTCGCTGCCTTTGAGGTAGTAGAGTTACTAGTTGTAGAGAATGTTCTAAGGTGAGATAGCTCACTTCAACTAGTTTTTCTGGCACACAAGGTTGATATACATTGTGTGAAAGGATTCCGATGTGAAATCGTGGATGTGGTACTAGCACTTTTGGCATTGATTATTTTGTTTGCTAACCTTGTACGGGAAGACAAACCCAATTCCGGGGATGGAACCATGATAGTACCACCCAAGAGTAGGAATAGGTCTAGTATTCTCCCTGTTTACTGAGATTCAACGGGTACAGTTTGCAGGAACAAACGAAGAAGGTGCAGCTCCAGATGAAAATAGCTTAGCATTGAAGGAGGAGCGATTTTGAAAAAAGCATTATTAATAAATTACATGTTTTTATGTTAGTGTTTTAGCGGGACTGGTTGGGTGAGTGTAATGTATTATGTATTGGGATATTTAAATCTCATGAGTTTCGTATTGATCGGTAATAAACTAAGTGAAATCCGTATAAATAGGAGAACTCACAAATCAAATGTCTTAAAATTTGGGGTTGAGATATGGTGTGACACTGGTATCATAGAATCAATTATCAGGTTAGCTCAAGTCCAACCGGTTTTAATACGTAGAAAGTAGAAAAAAATACAACTTTTTTTTTTTTTTGAGTAAACTCATGACTGGGACCAATCCCTTCGTGGCTTGGAGCAAGAAGGTTTTTACCACTGACCCTAAAGTACTTCTCGTAGAAATCGAACTCATAACTTCATTAGCCACCAGAGCTTTTGAGCTGCAATCCGCTTACCAATTGAGCTATATGTTGGAGTGAATAAAAATACAACTTTAATATTATAACTATGTACTCCCGAAAGTAACTAAAAGGACAAAAAGTTTATTGCGGTAAACTTTGAGGTGTTACACCACGATTAGTTAGAAGTGACCGGTTCTTATACATACATGCCTTTTATATATATATATATATATATATATATATATATATATATATATATAGGGTTTTATTAATCTCCTTTTACATAAGATAGGTATCTTATGTTGTAGAGAGAAACTAGGTGGGTCCCACCACAAGAAAAAAAAAAGTGAGGTACGAAAATCGAAGTGAAAAAAAATGAGATAAGCTACCTCATGTAAAAGGAGATTAATATTTTTCCATATATATATATATATATATATATAGGTTTCGGAAGGATATGGATGTCGTAATTGATCAAAGGTAGGATGTTTCACTTGTTATTGTAGAATATAGCTATGCGTTGGTTTTGAATATTTGACAAATGATACCCTTTGAGTTGAATAATCGCTACAGCCTAAACATGTACATAAGAATGAAGCAGAAAGGCAATGTTCCATATGTCAAGGAAATTCATAATTGAATCCACGTATCTTAGATAGACCCAACGTTTGGCCAAATTGTCATTGTCTAACCGTATTTTAGGACCCCAAATTATGTGAAGGTTGGAGAATTAATCATAGGTAGCCTAAACGTGGAGAAGTTGGGTCAGTCCCGCAGTCCTAAAAACTTGGGACAGAATTCACTGTTACCCTTTAATAAGCAGACTGGACAGCCATCTCCTAAATTCAATAACTCGAGCTAAATTCAGCCAAAAATTATAAAATAGGAGTCATTTTGAAACTTGAGATGTCTAGTTTAATTATGTAAAATTTTGGGATTTTTGAGTTAACGGATTGCTCCCAATTTTAAGAAAAATCAATGCTGCCTGAAATCTCATTTCTTTCCTCCTCGTGTTTAATGGTTTGCCTAGTAAAAATCATAATTCTCTCAATTCTTAACCAAACTTATTAAATAAGATATCAATTTAAACCTAGATGTGTCTATTTTCATGTCCTCAAATATCAGGATTTATGGATATTAGATACATTCTCAGTTTTAGATTGTTTTAAGTACTGCCGATATTCTGCTTTTCTTGTTTGTCGTCAAAATTTCATAATTGTTGGATTGATTATTTGAGCTGCTGGTTGAATGATGATTTATTTTAAACATGCATATTTTATCCTACTTTAATGTTAGTTGTAGCTTGAGGCTCAAGCGAGTTTTCTTGGATAGTATTAGCTAATTTAGAGGAAAATATGATGCTAAAGCTTCATGATGTAGTGTGAGTTTCTGTCTAAATTGTATGTCACTATTACGATATGATAATGATTCATGAATAATGAACTGGGTCGACTCGGGGCGTTATACACTTACATACTCTTGATAAGACCTCAAGTAGAAATTGACATCAACCGTCATAAATGACTACATTTGCTGACAGGTTAAGTTGTACTCAACTTTTACTTCCATTACTGGTTTGATTATCGTGTAACATTTAGGAGAAATGTAATGTGATTAGGAAGAACCTTTTTAAAGTTAAAAGATTCGGTTAGATTTGTCCCAAAAAAGGAAATAAAATCAGTGAGATGTCAAATTAACTAAATCAATTTCATTAACAGAAATGCTCAGACGGTTTGCGCGAAACTGTTACGAATGACATGGGGTGATTTGTACCAAACAGCTTAATATTATTTATTTTAATTATTGTTTGTTGGTTGAAATTTCAACGAATTTGTGAGCCACGTAGTGATTTAGTACGAAATGTGTGTTCAGTCAGGACCATTATAGGGTATCCAAATCTCGTGGTATTTAAACAAGATTTTAAATAAGGAATATTTTTTTTTTAAAATTAAAAAACTTGAAGATTTTTTGGGTTTTTTTTTTTTGTAAACTGGGGTTTTTTTATTAGTGTCATTTTGTGTGACATTTTAGTGGGAGGTATCGCATCCTAACCCCTTCAAATTTCTCTTTTGTTTTGTTTTCCATAGCATTTAGTGTTATCCTCTTCTCAAACTCAAGTGTTATCCTTTTCTCAAACTTAATATATGTTCTCTGTATGATTTTTTTGTTTATTTCCTTTCCACAAAGTATCTGTTTCCATTTAAAATACAAGCAGAACTTGTATTAGTATATGTAACACAACACAATTTTCTTTGTAAAAAATATCGTTGGATGAATTTTCAATTTAACCAATAGACGATATTGATCTTAAACATCACTGGTTAATCAAGAAGATAATTTTGAATCAATGGTTCCAATCCAAGAGAAAGAATTAAAAGATACTAATGCATAGAGGGATAACATAGTTTTGATATGCCGTAAACTGCTAATAAGAAGAATATGAAATTACATTAAATTACAATAAAATTGAGAAAATTGTATTAAGCTTTATTTTTTTATTATATCATTATGTTTTTTTCTTTTTTATTAACTCTTGTAACTTTGAATAGTTGTTGAAATTTATATGATTATTAGAAAATTTTAAATCCATCTTACCCTTTCAAATCTTATAAATTCTAATAATAAGTTCTTTAAAATTTAATTTTATAAAATCTTTTAAAAAATCTTTAAAATCTAAAAAAAAAATTAATCTCAAAATATTCTTTTAAAATTTCAATTTAATACACCGCTGAATGAAGCATCTGATTCGATTGAGTAGTATTAGACTAGTATGCCTCAAGTATTTAATGAAGGATATTAAAAAAAAAATTATGAGAAAGTGATAATAAATGAATAAAATTAAGAATAGATACTCCCTGAAACTAGCAAGCTAATGTGGCTACTATACTAGTTTAAAAGATTATATGCTAATTGCAATATTAGTTTTTCTTTCACCAGATCGTATTAAGTTTTTTTTTTAAATTTTTATAATAGGTCAGACCAGATCTATAAATCAAACCTTTAATAGACTAAATGTCATTATAAACTCTAAATATTTTATATAGACTTAGGCAATCAAAGTCTAGCCTAACATGGCCCATTTATACTCCTATCCACTTATATCCCAAAAAATAATAATAATAAAATTAAATATTTGTTTGGTAAAAAAATTGGGGTAGAATATTGTAATAACCAATTAGGTTGCTATCAATGTTACTATCAATCAATTTCATCGTTAGATCGATTATGTTGATCTAACAGTTATATTTACTTTTATCTTTGTATGGTTATGATTTTCCATATTTAATATTTTATATTTATTTTCACCTTTGTATAGTTTTTCATATTTAATATTTTATATTTATTTTCACCTTTGTATGGTTATGATCCATAGTATGGTTATGATCCATAACCATACAAAGGCAGAAATAAATATAACAATTAGATCAACATAATTAATCTAACGGTAAAATTAATTGGTAATAACCCTAATTGATTGTTACAATATCCTTCCTAAAAACATTATAATATTAATTAATAAACAAAAAGCATTTATCTGAATTTTAAAATTACAGAAATTGCAAAACGAATTTTTTTGATTTTTTAAATGATGACTTTGAACAAAAAGTATAAATTTTTGTAACTTGTTATTAAAAAGACAAACGTTTTCCTATTTTACAAAGAAAATAATTATAAAATTTGTTTAATTAAAAAAAATTAAGAAACAAATAACTTTTTTCTTGGAAATTAATTTTTATAAAAGCATGTTACATATATCGCTTTAAAATCTCATGTGCTAGACATATCATTAAATACAATTATTTGTTCATTTTTTTATATAAAATAAAGGAAAAGTGTTTCTCATTTTAAATGACAGAAAGTTATATTATTTTAAGAGAGATACAGACACAGAAAATTTGAATTTTAAATTAAAAAAAACTATCCACTTTCTCTCTCCCATGATTTTCGTTGTTCCGTGTCTATCTCTCTCCTAAAATAACATAACTTATGTCATTTAAAATGACAAATACTAAACCCATAAAATACATCGTTTTCTCATCTTGTTTTATACAAAAAAAATGTGAAATGTTTGGGCCCTTTCAATATCTTCGATTTCAAATAGAGTCAAACTATTTTTCATTAAATAAAACATTTTACTTAATTATTTAACATCATTAATATACCTCAAATAATGAATGAAAGATTTTTAAAATTTTGCATTCAATAAAACATTTTACTTAATTATTTAACATCATTAATATACCTCAAATAATACATAAAAGATTTTTTTTAAAAAAAAGTTAAGGAATATTGGCCATAAAAGAATGAAAATGACAAAAGACACTCCCTCTAATTGATTGTTAAAGGATTACTCTCAAAGACCTTAAAGGGACGTTTAGTTGAGGAGAAACTTTTATGAATAATAGAAAAATGTGATTACTAAGTAAATAGTTGGAATGTAAGTTTGGTAGAAAAAATGTGAAAAAAGATTTTTGGTTGGATAAAATGTTGATGGAAAAATTAAGTAACTTTTATAAAGTCTATATTTGGGTGTAGGTAAAATATAAATGGAAAAAAAAATTGTTTTTACCAAAATAACCCCGTTTTTAAAATATTTTGAATAACGCATTGTACCCCTTATCCGTAAATAGGTTGTCATTAACGCAACGTCCATATGTAAAAAAAGTGTGTTCCAACGTCCATATTTATTTATTTATTTATTTATTTTTCTTTTATTTTTCTTTTTTTTTATTTTTTTTATTTCAGCCACCGTCCCACCCCCAAAAACCACCATCTCCACCGCCGGAAGCCACCGCAGATGCCATAGCCACTGTCCACAACCTCCCTCACTGATTCAAGCCAGCCAAGACTACACCACAACCACCGTCCCATCTCCTTCTTCACAACCCACAATCACCACTGCGGCTGTCAACCGAGAAACCCCAACCTCTATCTTTGGACCACCATAGCCATCAGCCTTCACAAACTCCAGCCAACCTCCTCAGCCACCACCACACACCACCGGTGACCCAAAAACCCATCCTCATTTGAAGACCAAATCGGTCCAACCCTTACCCACAACCACCATCGGACCACCGAACCAACCATCTTCAAATCGAGGAACCCAATTCCATAACCACCGTCGGTCAAACCCATCACCATCCACACTTCACCAAATTTTTTGACAATACCCACAAGCTCACAACCGACCACCATCACCGAACTGCCCTCCATTAACAGCCACTACAAACCCACATCATCCTCCCTTCACCAATCCACATCCTCCCTTCACCAATCCACAACCATACAGCCACCACACCAAATCAGGGGGTACGCTGGTCATCTGATTAGTAAAAGCACTTACCATTTAGGTAGATATTTAACAATACCACATGTCAAGTGGGTTTATGTTGGCCGGCTATTTTGATCAAAATGACATGCAAACGCCGGTGGCTGGCTATATGATTTTGGTAGGCAAGCAAAGAAACCGTTAAACCAAACATGGTGATTAAACAATCCCACTTCTCATTTGCCTATCTATCTCATCAAAATCCTCCAACCAAACACACCCTAAAGCAAGAGTTCGGTTCAGAGCTGGTCGACTTAAGATCAAGGTATGCTCAGCAAACAACACAAATACCAGTAACGAGAGGAAAATATAGCCACAAACCCCATAAATTACAAGCAGAGTTCCGCTATTGAAAATCCAAGCTGAATAATTCTCTTAACAACAAATCACTAGACCAGATTTCCTACATCAACTAAATTGTTTTCTCACTGTCATCCAAAATCCAAAAACAACATGATGTTCACTGCTCACATAAAAGTTACCGAACCCTTCACTTAGCAGCAGTGTGCTTGGCCCGATTATGAGAATTTAAGGCATCTTCTGTCTTAAATGACCTGCAAGCCAATATAAATATATTTGTCGTGACTGATTATTTAGAAAGAAGAAAAATGAAAAAGGGAAATAAGGAGGTTAATAAATATAAAAAGACAACTCCAATCACCTGTTGCAAGGCTTGCAGCTGTAATCCCCAACTGACTTGGGAGTCTGCAGCTTCACCGGCTCTCTGTTATTTGCAGTTGCCTTACCAGCTTGCTTAGAAGGGTGAGGAGTTGCAACATGACCTCCATTCTTGCCATCTGAACAGATCATGAATATCATCAGTTACACACATGCATACACAGACAGGTAAATGAATCAAAGACTAATCCACCAGAAAGACAAAATTGTGACTACTTGCTTTAACCATGAGTCAAAAAAATATTGTAGATTTGACAACTATTTCAACCCCATTTTTAGCTCAAGTATGATAGAATTGCCCATGAATCACGAATCACATGGTAGAAAGGTACTAGGATCACCCCACCTCATATATCCATATCATTCACCACCCCTCACACGGTTGTCAATCCCAAATAGCAGCGCAGAACAACTGACCCCAAAAATATGGCAGGATGACCATTATACCAAAGATTATATAGATAAATCATTCCCATTAAACCCTGACTAGCAAAGGTAGAGGTGAAGACAATTCTTGTATGCAATCTTACTCATACAATTAACCAAAAAAAAATAAAAAAAAATTTATCAATCACAAAAGAACAATTTTTCTGTGATCGCCCTTTTGCCAAAGATTATGTATACAAGATAAATAATCTATAATACACACACATAAACATCCAAAAATAAAAAAATTACCCAAAATTAAAGATATATTCATCATTAATAATCAAAAGTCGTAGTGGAATTAAATTTATCAAAAAATGCACTTCTATTTAAAGATATATTCATCATTACTAATCAAAAGTCTAAGTGGTCCTTTATCTTATTGCTACCTTCAAAACAGAGATGTCTCTAGTTTCGAATAAAATGCCAAATTGTTTAAGTGTTATCTACCTCTTCTTCATTTGTACTCAGCCTCCCAATGCATTTATCAATTCCTTCCATCACTTTTGGATCAAAATCAGTTTTTGAATTACTATTGAAAAACTCAAGGTTCAGATAATGACATACTGCCTACAATGAATGATGAATTTCACATTCCCATCTCCTATCAATAATAACAAAAATGTTCTTATACATGTCTTCAAACCTATCCATTGCTTCATATTAGTAAATGTAATCCATTATAGGCTTTTGTTCATTATCAACAAACCTAAGAACATGCACAAGATTGACAAGAGGCCCCATAGCTTAAACAAAGTAAACAACTTCCAAAAGGTAGGCATGATACAGTATGGTTGCCTTTTTCTCATAGTCTTTAGTCGAGTTAGACTTTATAATGACCCTAAATGGTAAATCTTAATTAGAGATTTAATTTAAGGATTTAAATGTCATAATTAGATTCAGTGAGTGATTCCGAGTATTTTGACTGTAATCATGACTTTGTTATGAACAGTGCGTTCTGCCGGAGAATTTACAGTTTTGTGAATTAACCGGTAGAGCTTAAAAGAGAAAAATGATTTTAGAGACATAATTTGACAATTCTGACGACAAATATGAGTTCAGAACGAAAAATTGTATAGTTTGGCACTTTCCGTGAAAATCACATGAATAGTGTTTCTACCGAGTATTTTGTACTGCTGTTTAAGCAACCGGTAGAGTCCAGAAACGAATAATTGATGAAATAAGAATAAGAAAGTCCAATATATGCCAAGCAAGTCAATATAGGCCCAAGAAAATGACAAGTGTATAAGTCTTAAGTTTCAAAAATAAATAAAGTACAGTTAGTGGTTCACAGTGCATTTCGTCAAAAACAGTGCAGAAACGGTACTGTAAATTAAGAATATTTTTCCTTAAGAAATAAAAATTAAGGTAAATGAGTTTAGAAAAATAAAAATATATCCGTAGCTTTAAGTTAAGTTACGGGTCAATTAAGTAAAAATACGCGATAGAAAAACAACCGGGTAAAAGGGCCACATGTGCTTAAAAGCTTAAGTGACTCAAATGAGCACTATTCAAAATCAGCTCTCTCTCCTCTCTTTCTCAAAGAAACCGAGCAGCACTTGGTGAAAAGGGGGGGTAGGGTTTGGTTCTTCATTTCTTTGATTCTCACTCAAAAGTTCACCAAATCACAAGTCCCACTACTTGAAATCGATGGGAAACCACCCAATGAGTCCATCCCACCCATTCATTTGAGCTATCATTGGTTGTGTGAGGAGATATTTCCTTCCCCAAATTCGTGCACTATTCATCAAGAGGGCAAAATGAAATTTTTTATGGAGATTCTCTTGGTGTAGGTCTTCTAGGATTTGGGTAGTTGATTTAAGGTAACAAACCTCTATTTCCATGGTATTATTTTGATGATTTAAGTTATAAAAGTTATGAGTATGTTTTGGTAGGAAAGCATTGTGTATTAAACTTTGATTTAATGATGAATCTTTGATGTCTTGGATTTAAGAAATGAAAATAAGCATTTGTATGTATGTAAAAAAATTAGAAAAAAATCCTATGCTTTCCTCTACATGTTCGGCCATCATAGGTGAAGAGTAGGTTGTTGTGCAAAATTTTATCTTAAGTATTAGGAAGGTTTAATGTGTAGGAATTAAGTGGAAATTTGATAAATTAGTGAGAATGCCAAAGTGGGAAAAATTATATGAAATATGCCCTTAGGTTTAGGCCTTGTGGGGCTTTGGAGGGACTTTATGCTCCAAAAATTAAGTTGGAACCTTATGAAAACATGTATTTGTATGTGTAAGTTACATGTAAGTGAAGAACAAGAACCTTTGTCTATGTCCTTGTAGTGTTCGACCTAGAGGGTGGTATAGGGGATATTTTGTTACATTTTATTGTAAATAAAATGTGTTGTAATTCATTGTATAAAAGTGATGAGTTAAGAAGTGAAATGACTTGAAAAATGGTTGAAAAATACTTTGATTTCCTAAGGGTATGTCCGCGGCTTTTGAAGTAAAATGGCATGAATGATGTTGAAAATTCTCAAGTGAATACTTGATTAAAATTAAAGAATGATAACGAGTATAAGGTGGTCTAGACTTGTGTATTGGCATAACATTGGCAAAAGTATAAAGAAAGGAAGATAAGCGATAAAATGTATGCCTTATGGAAAGTCTAGGCATGATAGCATTTTATTGATTTGTATTTGTGGTTCTTGCTCTAGGTGTACCTAGGGACTAAAAAGGATCGGAATCTCTTGAAGACATATAAGTAACTTGTGCAACAAGTAAGCGTATTGGTAAAGCTTCAAGAGGTAAGCTCTATGTTTAAGGAGTCTTTTCCTGCTTGAGTGCTTCACCATGGTTAGTGAACTATGGTTGGACTGTATGACTGTGATTTAGATGCTTTGTATAGATGCATTCATATAGAGTTATTTGATAACATGATATGTTTTGCTCTTATATGACTTCTGTAATATGATTTCTGTAACAATCTCTGGCCATTGATTGTATAGTACCCTGATGTCCGCTTTGGGGTCCTCCCTCGGGACTAATGGTGTACATCTCTGATATGTCTGGTTCCGCTTTGGGGTCCTCCCTCGGGAACACGTGCGTTGATTTCCGCTTGGGGTCCTCCCTGGGAATGACAGCGCACATCTCTGATATGATATGGATATATGCTCTGTTCTGTTATGATATCTGTTATATGTTGTATTTGTATACTCTGTATCTGACTTTCATGCAGGAGTGAGCCAGGGGTATGGAGAATTCTCTATAAACCTCGAGCTTATTGAGATTTGTAATCTCACCCCTCGTTGGGAACATATTTTCAGGTGCCCAGATTCCCGGTGAGTCCTCCTAGGCAGGGACGCGACACGTGGCTGAGGCAGTTGACGGATCGGATTTTGAGTGGCTGTAGGCTACTACTTTTTGGAAGTATATTCATGTCATTTTATATTTCCGCCTTTGATGGATCATGACATTGATCCTTTATTTTAAATAGGCCTGTATATGTTTTGTACATGTCTGTCAGTTTGATGCATGTACATTTGAGTATTCAGGCACGTTATATGATGATGTAGTATTCCGATATGTTTACGTGTTGGATTGCATGCTGTTAGATATAGTGGCACTGAGCCAAGTTACGCATGCGCCCTTGAATGGGCATTTGATTATATTTGTATAAACTGTTTATCAGGAAATGTTTCTGAGTGGGATTGGAAAATCCCCAGTTGTCCGATTTATATAGGAAACTCTGTCCGATTTTTCGCTTACGACGAATGAGAATTTAAAAAGAAAAAGTTAGCTCGTATTTTCATAAGTTAAGTCTTCCGCTGTTTTCTGTTTTATCATATGTATGTTAATTGAACCGGCTCGAGACGGGGATGTTACAGACTTCAACAACTCATTTAAGTGAACATCTTTAAAAGTTTTTTTTATTTTATTTTGGTTTATGCAACCTTTGCAATGTGAGGGACATTGTAGCAAACCTTGTGATTCCATACATAATCTTGTTTGTGAACTTCCTTATCATGTTCAAGGCCAATGAATGGTTGTAAATGATGCCTAGAAGAGTGACACCTATTTGTATTATGCTTTAAACTCGTAAAGAATCTTTCCAACATACTCAATTAAGTCCGCACTCCATGTGGCACATGGAGTCTAAAAAGGATTCATTTTCTAGGCTTATGATAATTTAATAAAGACCAAATAAAATGAACTTAAATGAGAGGCCATTGTCAAAGCAATCAATAGGCATTTTAACAATTAAGAATTAAAATTGTGAAACTACATTAATTTTCATTCGTACTAGCCAATACATTGTTACTACCATTATCGGTCATCCCTTGCAGAAACATAGTCCTAGATGGACAATTCACCAAAAAAAAAATAATCAAAGTCCTATTCTTCTTATAGGTCCTTACATCCAACCTAATTGAACATCCAAAATATTTCCTTTGTTTGCTCCGATTCCTTTTTAAGGAGTGAAACTCTCAGAACTTGAAGCTTTTAGAATGCACAACACTAAAGATATTATGTTCCTATAAAAACATTGTGCTATGGGCTGAACATTTCTAGCCCTTGTTTCTTTATCATAAGCATCATTTATGTTTGTTTGGCTCCTGGCCTTTCCTAATTTAATAGTTTTAGATTTCTAAGAAAAACAACTCCTCGGGACCTTTACCACTTCCGGCTTTCTTGGCATAAGCAGAGGTTTATGACTTTGGAACTCTTTTTTAACTTTGAATATTAAGAATTTCTTGCACCTCTTCTTCCTGCTACTGAACAGAGTATGCATCCTTCCAGACTTTTCTGCCAGGCTTCCTTAACTAACTACATAATTTCATGTGGAATTCTCTAACAAGAATTTACAGCTCCCCTCACTCCCATTTTGTCTTTTTGCTCTAGAAATCTGACAAGTAGCAACTTTCCCACAGAAATCACATGTCACACCCTTCCTATTATTGATGTCTCCCAAACTATTCCATGGCCATGCCATATCAATATATTCACCAGTAAATTTTACTGGTGCACAATAAGAGGTTGAGGTTGAGGCTGAGTTGCTTTATCGAGTTCATTGTGGCTTAGAAAATGATGCCAGCATGGTTGTGAAGAGCAATGAGAATGGAGGAATAAAGTTTGTTTAAAAAAGGAACATGATGGCTGATGCCACGAAACTAACAGAAAGCAAAGCAATGAAAACAGAGGAATGAATTAGTAAGGTAAAAAATAGTGGGCTATGAAGTACACAAATGAGTGGATGAATAAAATGGAGAGGCCAAAGAGAGAACAGAGGGGAGTTATTTTAAAGAGCACAAATGAGTGGGTGAATAAAATGGTGAGGTCAAAGAGATCGGTTGGACAGTTTCTAAAGCTCAAACTGGAGGGGAAGGGAAATGATTTTAGTTGAAGAAGGTTTCCAACCCTAAAACATTTCTGACTATAAAAGTCATTTAAAATCACGCAAATCTCCTCAAAGTGGGTTTTTTACCCTTGATCAAAGTAGCATCTGTGAATGCGCTATTTGGCATGGTAGAAGGCCATGATAGCCGCTCCAAGAAAATGCAATGAGTAGACCATTGCTAGGAGGTCAAGCAAGGCGCCATGATGACAGGATAGTGGTGTGAAACGCTGGTATGAACTACCCTGAACTTCATGCATCCAAATTACATTATTCACATCTTAATTGCATCCAGTTTAATGTAGTCAAAATGAGCATATGTATCCAATTAGTGTACCCAAAAATGAGCATAAAACATGCAAGGCTCTGGGGGCGAAAAGAAAAATAGACAATTTACATAGACAAATCTCACATAAGAAATAGAGTACGAAAAGACTAACCAGTCTTCTGAGGAGTAACAAATTTTGCCTTCTTCACAGGAACAGGTGTTTTCTTGGAAGAGTCAAGAACCCTCTTATTGCTCACTTCAGCCTATAAAAAAATTAAAGTTAAAATCAAAATCAAGCACAAAAATAAGCAAACACATAGTCCCTCTTTACCTTCTTCGGAGTCTCCTCATCATCGGATTCTTCGTCATTGTCACTATCATCTTCATCTTCACTACTTTCTTGCTCACCATTCGCCATGGGCTAAAATAATATATTATGAATAATAATAATAATAATAATAAAAAAAAAAATGAGTAATAAAGTCGCCTTAATCCAAAATTCACTAATCAGAATTGATAAAAAGCTCACAACAGATTAAATAATATCATGAAGAAATGCAATGCCCCTGCTATGATCATTCAATTAACAAACATGCAGAATAGGCAAGCATATTTCAAAATAAAATTTGGACCACACAGTTGATGACTATTATCATGACTGGCAACCAGAACAATGAGAAAGGGAATCTGAGGACAAGTAGGGCAACAGATAACAAAACTGAATTATAATAATCATAAACAAATCCTATACTCACAAACTGATATCTAATAGCATAAAAAATCATTCAAAATGCACACTTAGGAATCAAAAACAAATGAGTAAAAATATGTGTGAAAACAAATTCTCTTATAAGTGGGAATGTGCACATGAAAACACTACATTGATGCATATAAAGGTTTATCCCCATAGGAATGCTTTAGTGCCAAACAATCATGTTTCTCTCATATATCTAGCAGTGGCACAGCCATGCATGTTTGGCACAAACATCTACACTAAGTATTCTGCCTTTTTCTGGCTAATCACCAGTACTCTGAATTCCATTTTTCAAAGCAATTCATTTTATTCAATAACAGCAGCCTAAAAATTAGATGACATCAAACAAATCTTGCATCAGCATCCATTCACTTTATAAGAGTTAAGACAACAATCCATTAGATATTACAAGGCACTTTATACATTATATGAATACCTCATCTTCACTAGAATCCTCATCAGACTCAGATCTGGACGAATCTTCTTCTTCATCATCATCATTTGCATCCTTTTCATTGGCCTTCTCATTCTTTCTGGGATCCGCTATCTTCTCCTTTTGTTTAGCTTCATTTGCATCAGGTTTGACACCATTCTTCAGCTCAAACTCAGGTCTCCCTATGAGAATGTTTAGAATATATATTAGAAAAACCACTTTATGACAATAGAAATACACGAGACGGACATCTTTACCATTGGCAGCACTAAGTGGAAAATCCTCACCATCGAAATCTGAAAGAAAGGTGATAGAATAAGTTGAGATGCAAATAAATTGTAAATTAATAATAAAAGCAAATCAAGAAGGGTATCTCACCATCAGAATCTTCATCATTATCAGTGATAATAAAAGAAGAATGAAGTTAAGGACATCTATATACGTGAGAATACAATAGAATGCATTATTGACTGTTAAGAGAAAATGTGATCACATATCAAAGTAAAATAGTATTAAAAAGGATATGATTCCAACTGAGATTCGGCTTTATATCCAGTAAAGAAGACACTCCCATTTTTCCAGTTGTGGGATAGCTCAAATTCCTTCTCAAATATCAAATCATAAGATATCTGAGGAAATTGATGAGAAGAAAGTGTGCCAATTGCAAGCTTCTGGTTATCAAACTTCACATACAGGGACACTGGTTCACGCACATTGACCTCACCCAGACATGCCTGTCACATGATGATTTAATCATTTAAACAAAAACCATTATCAATTCCTAGTAAGCAGAATGACTGAAGTTTATTTGTCATCATCTAAAGACATACCATTGAAAGGTGGACAATCTTGTCGTCTCCTGGATCAACCTTGAGAGATTCTCCACTTTTTACTTCAACACCTGAAAAGGATTGTGAATAGACATCGATGTTAATTTAATAATGCATGTTAGATTATCAACTTTATTGTCTCCAAGAATGTAACATCAAATACATTTTTTCCTCCAAATTTGGTATTATATGCTATGTTTCTGTCACACAAAGATTCTTAGTTACCTTCACTTCTCATCGCCAACCCAAGGTGTCTTTCAACATAATGCAAAAATCCAAATAGGGAAACAAATCAAATCATGTTTGCAACTGTAATAGTTTAATAATGCACAACACAAGACCCACTTAAAAATCCCATTATTAAATTTTAATATAAAATAATACACTATATTTTCTTTACAATAGAAACTTAGAGTCAAATATTTCAAGGGAAGACATCATCAAACAGAATTATCCTTTAAAATGCTTAAAAATTTGGTACTGTGATGAGTTCTTCGCAAACTCCATTACTGGACGAGTGACCTGTGAAATGAAAAGCTATTATATCAGTGAGGATGGAAAATGCAAGGGTATTCTTCCTACAAGGTGGCGGCCAATAACCAGCGTGGTTGATGGTGATGATAATTGTTGAGAGTTGAGTAACGGGAAACAAGTTATAGAGATTTTGCTCTCATTTCCGCAAATTTATCCAGCAACCAAAATTTACAAAACCGAGTGACATTAATCATACATAAGATAATACACATTTAAAAAAAAAAAATAATGTGCATGAAGAGACATGATTATGCAATATACATAGCGAAAGCACGAGTACAACACATTCCAATATAATTGAAGAAATGATTTCATCCCCGAAAATGAAAAAGAAGAACAATCACGAATGAGTACAAGATTAATGTAATTTTACAGTAAAAAAATAGAATGGAAATTCAAAATCAAAACTCCGAACATAAGAGGCAGAACAAGGCTAACGAGAAGAAGAATCACTGTGAGAAATGAGAAAGAGATGACGTTACCCCAAAACTCCATCGTTGCAGAGAGAGAGACAGAGCGAGACTTAGGAGAAGAAGAGAGGTTTCTAAAAAAAAAAAAAAAAAAAAATGAAAACTCAGTAATCTAGAGAAAGTTGAACAAATGCATTATTTATTTAGGGTTCCATTAGGTGAGGAAATATTTTACATTTTTTATAAATTGTTTTTGTGCATTCTTTCCATACATTTTTTTTTTTGTGTGTCTCTTGTATTTTTATTTTTTTTGGTGTCTCTCAATCAAATGAACAAGAAACATTCAGTTTTTCATTTAAAATAAAACTAGTTGATTACTCGTGCGATGCACGGAGAAAAAAATCGATTTGTTTGTCTCGTAAAAGTTAACGTAAAATTTAAATTAGATTGTTAGTTGGAATTTTATAGCGCACAATAATTCAAAAAATAATTTACCGGGTAGATAAAATATGTAAGAGAGTCATAAGTTAATTTTGATAGTAGTCTGGAAAAGACTTTAAGAATGTTACATTAATGACATAGAATATTGAAATAATAGTTTATTGGATATGTGTTGCACAAAGAAAAGAGCAATTCTGATAAACTGATTTCAATGTAATGTCAAATGATGTCTGTAATAGATTCAAATCGTGCATCATACGAAGAACAAAAAAATTGACATATTGTGCTTGACATCAAGGTAAATTAAAGATAGTCCAACCTACGCTTGCAATTCTGATAAATTCTGAATAAAAAAAAATTATATCTATCAGCATTTTATATAAGCATGTAATAAGTTTTTATATCTATCAACAACAAAAAATTCTTATAGTTGCATCTAAATTATTATCTATCTATCTATCTATGTTTTCTATATTTAGACAGTAAATATAAGAAGAAAAAAAAGTGTTGGCGGGCGGGGTGGGCCTGCCGTCCCGGCCGAACCCATTTTACCACCTTAACTATCAGCATTTAATAGATTTTTATATCTCTACAAAAAAAGATTCTTGCAGTTGCGTCTAGATTATGTTTTCTATAGTTAGACAGTATACATAACGAAAAAATATGTTGGCCGGGCTAACTCGCCTTTTTGGCGGGCAGGAAAGGTCGGCCCGAGCCCATTTTGCCACATATATATGTCAGCATTTTATACCAGCATGTAATAGATTTTTATATTTATCCACAAGAAAAAGTTTCTTATAGTTACTTCTAGATTACTATTTATCTATGTTTTATATAATTAGACAATAAACATAAGAATAAAAAACAAACTGTTGGTGCACTGGGTGGGCCGAGCCTAATTTGCCAACTCTAACTGTCATTAATATATATTTTTTCCAGTTTTATAATTAATTCTAATAGGTATAATAATTAAGCTCAATAGACATAATAATAACTATCATTAATATGTTTAATAATTTCTCATGCAGAAAGTAGTGAGCAATATTAAATGCTAAATCTTTTCTCACCTCTCAAGTTCAAAATTCAAATTTAAAAAGTTTAAATTTTAAGTATTAAATATTTTCCCTCCGAATAGACATAATAATAAATTAATAGGCTTAACAATTTTCTATGCAAAAAAATAAAGGGAAACATGCTCAGAAGTCTGTGCACATTCTCCAAGTAATAGCTTCTAGGTAAAATAATTCACGATATAGAAAATTGTATTAATTATACTCTTACATCAAAATAATGAAAGTTTGACTTCTTTCTAATATATTTTATTTTAAAATTTAAAATTCAACATGATAATAGAATTAATTATACATACTTTTAAAAAATAATTTTTTCCTCTTTTATTTTATATTATATACATATATATATATACATTAAAAATATTTATCCGAAGTATTTTTTTAAAAGTTTCTTGTACGAAATTTGTTTCCTTTTTGTATCATTATTTTAAGTTAAGATTTTAATTTACTTTATTTTAAAGTATATTTTTATAATTTTAAATAATTTTTTTCGTTTAATTCGTAATTTTTTATTAAAATTAACTTTTTTTATACATATCTTTTTTTCAGTTATATAATTAATTCTGATAGATATAATAATTAAGCCCAATAGACATAATAATAACTATCATTAATATGCTTAATAATTTCTCATGCAGAAAGTAGTGGGCAATATTAAATGCTGAATCTTTTTCCACCTCTCAAGTTCAAAATTTAAATTTGAAAAATTTAAATTTTAAGTATTAAATATTTTCCCTCCCAATAGACATAATAATAAATTAATAGGCTTAACAATTTTCTATACAAAAAATAAAGGGAAACATGCATAGAAGTCTATGCACATTCTCCAAGTAATAGCTTATAGTAATCATTCACGACATAGGAAATTGTGTTAATTATACTCTTACATCAAAAGAATGAATGTTTGATTTCTTTCTAATATATTTAATTTTAAAATTTAAAATTCAACATGATAATAGAATTAATTATACATATTTTAAAAAATAATTTTTTTCTCTTTTAATTTATATTATATACATACACACACACACACATATATATATATACATTTAAAATATTTATCTTAAGTATTTTTTAAAAAGTTTCTTGTACGAATTCTTTTTGCTTTTTGTATCATTATTTTAAGTTAAGATTTTAATTTACTTTATTTTAAAGTATATTTTTATAATTTTAAATATTTTTTACATTTAATTAATATTTTTTATTAAAATTAAATTTATTTTATATATATATTTTTTTAAAATAATTTTTTTCTCTTTTAATTTATATTATATATATATATATATATATATATATATATATATATATATATATATATATATACATTTAAAATATTTATCTTAAGTATTTTTTAAAAAGTTTCTTGTATGAATTTTTTTTCTTTTTTGTATCATTATTTTAAGTTAAGATTTTAATTTACTTTATTTTAAAGTATATTTTTATAATTTTAAATATTTTTTACATTTAATTAATATTTTTTATTAAAATTAAATTTATTTTATACATATCTTTTTTTCAATTTTATAATTAATTCTAATAGGTATAATAATTACTCCCAATAGACATAATAATAACTATCATTAATATGCTTAATAATTTCCCATGCAGAAAGTAGTGGGCAATATTAAATGCTGAATCTTTTCCCAACTCTCAAGTTTAAAATTCAAATTTAAAAAGTTTAAATTTTAGGTATTAAATATTTTCCCTCCGAGTAGACATAATAATAAATTAATAGGCTTAACAATTTTCTATGCAAAAAATAAAGAGAAACATGGATAGAAGTCTGTACATAATAAATATTGTGCAATAAGTAACAGTAACAGTTTTGCATTATTTTTATTTAATTTTTTTATTTTTAAATTTTGGATATTCTAGGAAGGGATAGGATATCGTGACACCCAAGTTATCTTACACCCATGTGACACCCAGTCAATCTCACCGTTAGATTGCTTATGTTGATCCAACGGTTATATTTATTTCCATCTTTGTATGGTCATGATTTTCCAATTTTAATATTTTATATTTATTTCTACCTTTGTATGGTTATGATTTCTCATACTTAATGCTTTCACTTTAAATTTGGGAAATCATTATTATACAAAGATGGAAATAAATATAATCGTTGGATCAACATAAGCGATCTAACGGTGAGATTGACTGGGTGTCACATGGGTGTAACATAACTTGGGTGTCACAATATCCTATCCCTTCTAGGAAAACGTAACAGTTTTACGTTATTTTTAAAATTAATTCAATCTACCCTTGTATATATCTACATTTTAATTCAAACCTAACTGCCAATAAAGAAAATATAAATTTATTACTGTGCAATAAGTATTATATATATATGTATAAATTTTGGTTGCTGTAGCCATATGCGCGCGTTTTCCCAATACACCCACTCGTATTTGATTATCCTTCTTGGAACTTCCAATGTAATAATGAAGTCTATATCTGATAATAACTTCCAAATCTTCCCAAGAACAAAAACATTAAAAACAAATTTATTACTTTATATTATTTTTGTAAAAAAAATTAATTAATCATAATAGGTATAATAATTAATTCTAATACACATAATAATAAATATTATTAATAATTTTAATAACTTTCGTTGCAAAAAATAGTAGAATAATACAGTTGTTTGCCAACTATATTATTGATAGATTTAACAATTTTCCAAATAAAAAATAATGGAAGAATATAGTTGTTTGCCTAACCAAAGAATGTTGAATTATTTTTCACACCTATCGAGTTACTTTAATTTTGAACATAGCCTCGGACACACTTTGAACATCCTTTAAAGAAATAGATGATGGTTTTATGAGGTCGAAGTAGTATCATTCATATCAAACTCATCATTTCCACCACCACGATAAACATATCTGTCAAGAACAAAAATAAATTAAAGAGCAACAACAACAGTGAGAAACAAATTATGTATGGTCAGAAAAAATAAAAGAAAAAACTCATCTTGCTCTTGTAGGTATTACAAATAGAAAAAATAAGGACTTTAAGATAAAAGAGAAATTTTTACCGTGTTGAATTCTGAGATGGAGCTCACAAAGCACACACAATGAAGGCTAAACATAAATATTTAATCATTTAAAGTAAGAACATTTTATTATATCATCTCGTTCATGATATTGTGTTATGGAAAAAGTACTTGTAGAAGAAAAAAAGTTAGAGAATTATACCCAAAAAAAAAATAGAGAAGAATGTCATACCTTCCTATGAGGAAGTAAAGAAATTCATATTCTAGTGATTCCAAATCATCCCGTCAGCTTTACTCTACAATAGTGCTACAAAAAATAAAAAATATTATATGTTCATCAAATAGAAGAACAACTTAAGAAGATGAAGAAAATAAATAAACAGAGAAGAGAAGAAACATATGCATAAAAGCTAATTACCAAATGAAAAGACACAGTAACACTGACACATATCATATTTATACACAAAATAATTTTGTTTTTTAATAATTACCTATGCATAAAGTAGTGAGATATTAATGATGAACTATTTTATCACCTTTAATTTTAAATTTTGAATTTGAATACTTCTCCACCTACCAATGCAAAAAGTAATGGGATATTATTACTTTTCCTCTTATCCATGCAAAAAATAGTGGATCATTAATACAGCTGTCTTCCACCACATAAAATTTAATTATTTTTCCACCCATGAATTTAAAAATTCGAATTTTGAAAGTTGCCAAAAGAAGAAATATTTCAAAATCTGTCAAGTGTGAACACAAACCTGAGAAGCAAGGACAGATTGACACGTCAGCAAAGTTTCCAAAGTTTGGATGAAGATTTTATATATTAAGATTGTAAGTAATGCTTCAGTTTTTATTGTTTATTTATATTTGGGGCGGATATACTTATTACCAAAAAAACTTACTACTCTTACAACCAACTTAATCATCGTTGATTTTCGTCAATACGATTATAATTTATTGAGAATTAATAATTAATAAGTAGCTCAATAAATGTTATTAATTCTCGATAAATTATAATCTTTAGATTGACGGAAATCAGTGATTAGGTTGATTGTAAGAGTGGTAAACTTTTTGGTGGTAAGTGGATTCGTACCCTTTATATTTTATTAATTGTTTTAAATTACTAAATGATAATGTGTTTTAAAGATATCTTCTGAACAAATATGTCTTGGAAAATGTTATATTTACTACTTTTTTTCTTATTACCTCTTACTTTTACTATCAAATCTTAACCATTGATTTTCGTCAATCTAATTGTTATAATTTATTAAAATTTAATAATTAATTAATAAGTGTGACCCAATAAATTATAACCGTTAGATTGATGAAAATCAACAGTTAAGATTTGATAGTAAGAGGTAGTAAGAAATCTGTTATATTGCTAAACCTAAACTTAATGCGGATTTTCTTTATTTAAAGGTAGTTGATGGGGTTACAACTTATCATTCTAGCAGTTGTTGCAAAGAGAATTCAAGATGGTATTTTGGGCAAATTGATATTCTCTACCAGTTATGTTAAACGACATAATCTAAAAAAATTGCATGTTGTCTTTCATTCATTAACAAAATTTGCATACTTGACTAATCGAGTATTTTACGCGAACAAGACCTACTCGGGTATACTCGACTATTATTTGTCTTCTGAGTTTATTTTAGCATTAAATACTCAACTATCAGGGTCATATAGTCAAGTATTTTTCGTGTGTTAAGTTTTTTATTAAACCCTCACCTCACACATCCTGGACCCTCATATACTCGACTATCAACTCGAATAGGAGAAATTTTTTCATGCAATCACCCTCACTCAACCACTGCATTTGACCGGTCATCATCCCGTTCTTCTTCAACCGTTTAGAATCCCATTTAGGTATGTATTTAGGTTTATTTTATGAACCTTATCCTAAATCCCCATTTTTTCCCTCGAATTTTGTCATTATTTGTTTATTTTTTGGGTTTTTCGGTTGATTAGCGTGTGAAACTTGTTATTAATTAGAGTTGTGAACCCAAATTTGTGTATCCTAGCTTTTCCAATTTGGGGTTTAAGGTTTAGCCGAATTATTCATTATTTTTTTTGTTGTTGTTATTTTCTATATTGTGTTGTTGATTTAGAATTTGTGTTTTATTTTCATGTTTAAAATTCTGAAAAATGACTGGAAATCATACTTTGAAGAAATTGGTATCTACCAAGCTCCGACATGATGGTACTTCATCCTCTCAGCCAAGGCCTGGTGTGGAGGAGACTATTGACCTATCTTTTTGTCATTTATACAACAAAAACCAAGAGGCACACACCAAGTTTGTCAAGCACTTTATGAGCCGATCGATATGAGAGCCTAAGGCACTGGATTCAGCATTTTTCCAGATGCAAGGTTTTGAGATTCTTAGATTGCTGGACCATAACCATTTGTTGGTGCTTGCGGAGATGAAGTGCAAATATTCGGAGGTTATGGTAAGGGCGTTCTACCAAAATCTCCATTACTCACGTGTAGGGTTGACAAAACGGGCCAACCCGGCTCGACCCAGCCCAACTCGCATTCAACCCGTAAAAAATGGGTCGGGTTAGCTCGAAAAAAATAAACGAGCCAGAAAACCCAACCCAGCCCGACCCGAGCCGGGTTAGGGTTGGCTCGATAATTAGCTCGCGGGTTGGCTCGAAAAAAAGCTCGCGGGTTGGCTAAAAAAAAGGTCGCGGGTTAGCTCGGAATGATGCCAGTGGGTTGGCTCGCGGATTGGTTAGCTTGAAATATTGGCTTGCGGGTTGGCTCGCGAGTTGGCTTCCTCTTTGGTTCCTGACCATATAAACATTAATATAAAGAAATTTCAGTCAACTGATATAGTAAACCAGAAAAAGCATGCATGTATGTGCAATGAAATTATATAATTTAGAGCAATTTGCAGATGTGTAACGCTAATTCACTTACAGTTTCCAACCAGTAAGGCTTGTATGTTCGATGAAATTAAGATCTCTTGACAGATTAGAGAAAACATGAAGCAAATCTGCAAAAGCAGGAAACAAATATCAGTTGACTTCACAAAGCATCTAGAAGATTCAAGGAGGAGTAAAATTCATGCACGTTTGACTTGATATATGTATGCAATTCAATCAAACTGACAAACTCTGAACAGCATGGTATGAGCTATATGAATCTTGATTTATACTAAGATAGAATATAAATGTATTTGCAGCACAGAAGATGCTGACACCAGAAGACTCATAGTTATTGACTACATAACACTCCCAAGCAAATTGTTATACACTTATTCAGGTGGGAGGGATTTACTGGCTTGGCAAAAACTCAACCCTGATATTCAGGAATCAAGCTTTTTTACTTCTGATGTGTTCTCGTTTCCATATTTGGACAAAGTTAATGCTAATTACATAACACAGGTATGGTCAGCTATTCATATGGAAGCATCTAAGTGGTTCCTATTAAACTTTTAACTTCATGGACTTCAGATTAAGCCACATGTATAGCTGTGTATTATTGTGCATCTAACTACTATTTTTTTTCTTCACAAATTAACTTCAATTAACATGTCAGACGACAGCTATAAAGATGGTGCTAATCCGTCTAATTTTAAATAATTTGACCTCGACACCCTCATTTAAGATTAGCAAAAAGCTATATGTAACTAATACCAAAAAAATTCAGAAAAGCATAAAACAAAAGACCCTAAAATGCAGAAAAGCATATATCTTGATCTGAGATCTCTGTTTTTGGTAATTTAATTCAAGATTTTATCACCCCTAAAAGAAAAAAAGGAAGATTTGAAGATTAAGACTAAGAAGAAAAAAGAGAATACCTGAAAACACAGAGGTGGCGGTCGGTGGAGAGGAGGAGCACGGTGGCTGCCAAGATCTGGAATAAAAGGGGGGGGGGGAAATTAACAAAATGCCAAGATCAGTAAAACAAGAAGAAAGGGAAAAAAACCTTAAAGTTTGTGTTGAGGAAGAGAGGATGTCGTCGCCATCGGTGTGGGTGGGGTGGGGGACCTGGGGTGACTGGTGGTAGTGGTGAGTTTGTGACTGTTGACTGTTGTGATATCAGATTCTCAAATCTCAATCCGTCGGTGCGTGAGCGGTGAGTCATGAGTGTGAGTCTGACTGTGTGACAGTTTTTATTGTATTTTATTTATATAAAAAAAGAGTAACCCGCGAGCTGGCTCGTTTGAGCCCGGGTTGGCTCGGGTCGGCCTGAATCGAATTGGCAGCTCATTTTTGCCAACCCAACTCGGCTCATTTTTTGCGGGTTACGAGCCAACCCGACGGGTTGGCTCATTTTTGCCACCCCTACTCACGGGGCGACCTGACATCCCGGGTTTGCGAAATTGACATTATCATAACTGCCCCAATCTGGATGGAGCTCTTTGACTTTGATTTTGATGCGCAGCGAGATGCCTACATGTATGGCGTAGACTCCTTTGGTATTCTAAGGGTTATGATCGGGATGCCATTTTCGTGGAGACTAAGAAGGCTGATGTAGAGGCTGGCCAATTTGCTTAGTATCCTATATGTAATCTGTCAATGTCTTCCTGCATATTGCATTACATCATGACACACATATTGTTCCAGCACCGGCATAATCATGCGAAGGTGCTGGAGGGTGATTTTGCTATTATGTGGGCCATCCTTCACCAGACTAAGGTGAACTTGAGGCATTGTATATGCATATTGATGCATAAGTCTGTGAAGTCTAGAAAGGCTAACCTTCCCTACACATACTCGGTGCATAAGATATTGCATAGATTTGGTGAGCCTATGCATATTGAGACCCTCAAGACTTGTCGGATTGGAATGTCAGGTTTGGCAAGCGTCTACTAACTCAAAGTGGGATTATGGAGAGGGCTGGGGGTGTGTGGCAGTGGAAGACAACACTTGTGTTACCTGAAGTCCCCCTTCATGATGATGCTGAGATGGAGGATGCTATTGTTGATGATGATGATGATGTTATTTCTCTTGACGATGCTGGTTCAACTGTACCTCTGCCCTGTATCCGGCCACCACCAGCTCCGGCTCTTGAGGGTGGATGGGCCATTGATGATATTATGACATCCATGCATAACTTGATGTGGGACATAAGTACTATTACGAGATCCATTGGCACCTTAACCATAGAGTTTAGGGGACTTACACAGGCCTAGGGCAGTTGGCAGACTGATATGGAATTGAGGGTGAGACACCTGGTGGCAGGGTACAGACAGGGTCCACACCCTGTGGAGGAGTATGCTGCTGAGGAGTCACCTGATGAGGAGGAGGGGTGATGAGATACAATTAGATACCGGGCATTAAGGTTTTCTTTTATGTGTCTAGGGTTTTATTTTTCCGCATTTAGGTTTTGTTTCCCCCCATGTATTTAGGGTTTATTTTGACTCAGTTAGGGTCTCGATGTATTGAGGGTTTATTTTGTACTTGAAAGCTGATGTAATGTCATTTTGAGAATGTAATTATTGTTTGTTAATGTTTAATGACTTTATGTTTACATTTTAGTAGTATTATTGTTATTTTGCAGCATAAAGTTGATCCGGGATAAAGGCCATTTTATTTTACATGCACAAACCCCTTCCTCAAGTCCTAAATTATGCCAATTCACAATGAGGTCTGGTCATTGTTTGACCTAAATGGCAATTTGTTATGTTAAAACCAAGTTGCCTTTAACATACTCAAGTATACCAATATAGGTCAACTCCTATAATTTAGATTTTTTTATCAAAACTGATTTGTTTTATCATATAATTATACAGTTGGACTCGGGGAAAGGGTTCCAGGCTTCATAACATCTACAGATGGTCCTGTGCGTCACGGTACAAAACCATTAAAGGCAACTTGGTTTCAATATACCAAGTTGCCATTTAGGTTATACAGAGACCAAAACTCATGCCTTTCAATATATAATCATACATTTGGACTTGAGGAATGGTTTATGGGCTTCATAAAACCAACATTGCTTAAAATTTCCATTGTTGTGCATGAATTCAAGATCTGGGTTGGTTTTAGGGTACCAATGGGTCATTCACCTACGAGAATGACATAATGACTTACTCAATGTATTGTATTAGTATAGTTGGACTAGGGATTAGTTCCATCAACTTGTGATATAAAAAAATGCATATAAAAAATAAACTGATAAGTAAGTAACCATAACAAGCTTGTCTGTGATATACGAAATACATTAAATCCATAATACAAGACACTTCTTAATTTTGAGTACATCTTACAAAATAACATATAATCAAGCTTGTCTAATCCTCATTAGACATGTATGTATGTTATAACCAACTTGCTTGCAATGCCTACATCTACTCTGGCTGTTTGAAGAATGAGACTCAATCCAATCCATCTCATTTTATATCCTTGAAGACTTTAGTCTTCCCTTTGTGTGTCCCAAATTTGCATCTGGGATTACAGTTAGGCCATCGCTGATGGAATCAACAACTTATTGCCGATTAGATACCAGTGTGTAGCATATACCTAAGCAATGTATATGATGGATAATATAGGGTCAACACAATCATATTGGTTCAACTTTGCTGCCTCGTACACTACTAAGACATGACTGCAGGGATGCCTTCTTGCTATGAACTTGTCACATTGACATTTGCGATTGATCAAGTCCACCCTCATTGTGTGACCAACATCATGTGTAGATTGATTATATGCGTCCTCAACCTCAAACGATTGTAGATTTGTATTATAAACCCACACAACATACATTACTATCAATTGGTCAATTTTTCGTATTGCTTCCCCAACCTTTTTTGAAATTCTCTTACTTTTTGCCATATCTTTCTGTATCTCATCACGTCTCCCAATGAAATATTCAACAAGTTTACCGTATGTCATCTTGACCAATGCCATTATCAGCAGATTACGCGCACCGTTAAGGGCCTTAATCACACGCTCAAATATGTTAGTCGTCATGTGACCAAATTGGCATCCCTCCTCATCTTTGAACTCGTGTACCTTGCAAAACAAAGAGTTTCAATGCATTAACATATCTACCATACAAAGAATCAAAATTCACAAGAAGTTCATATTAATGAAAATTTATACCTAGTTACATCAACGTTTTCTTCAATTTCACATTCCTAGACCTAGTATTAAAGTTGTTTCTAATGTGACGTAGGCAAAACACGTTATAAGCTAATGGAGGCTGCCAACCAGCATGATCTCTGACCGCCCTTATGATGCTGAGGTGACAATCAGATATTAGACAAATACCCTACCTCTGTGTCACATGAAAATGTAGAAGGATAAGAAACCACGACCAATCTTCTAACTTATCAATGGAGGAACAACGACAACAACAATTGGCAGCATATATCCATATTCATCCTGTGACGTTACAATCAAAAGAGTTCCTTTGTATTTTCCTTATAAATTAGTGCCATCAATTTAAAGTATTGGCTTATAGTATTTGAAGGCCTCGATGCACTGGTGAAATGTCCAAAAACCCCTATGAAAGATGGCCTTGTCATCGTAAAATTGATATTCGTTAAAATATTGATGCGTATCAAACTTGAAGACAAGACCCACATTACACTGCGTCATGTACGTCAGCCAATTAGGAAAAAATGCATATGTTTGTCCCAATCACCAAATAACTTCATAATGCCCTTCATTTTTACCTTCGAAGCCTTCCTGTAGGTTATTTTGTATCAATATAGATGTTGTATCCTCTTTTGTATCAAAATTGGTTTTAAAGTTGGATCTTCCTTTAACATACCTATAAAAAACAAAGTAAGTTCTCAATATTGTCAATGAACATTTTTCACTAAATAAATAGCACAGACAAACCATATGTAACTGCACATCATACGAAACATATTCATAATGGCTGATTGGCTGCACATATAACCTTTGAATCTAGCTGTCTATGATCCCAGGCAAGACCCTGGTTAGTCAGGTGCGATTTTTACCCCATTTACAAACCACATATTTATTTCCATTATTAGGCATGATTTCCCTCACACATCAAGGGCAACCATCAGCATGGTTTCAGCACTTCATCACAAATATATGCTCATCGCTTTTTGCGACTATGGTTGTACGATGTTCCTTCGTACAATGTAATTTTATGGCATGTTGCATTTCAGGTTTGGAACCAAACTCCTGTTGCACATATGACGGATCCCTTAATTTTCAACCATCGTGCAAGTCATCGTCACCATACAATATCTCCAACTCCTCATTGGTGTGCATCCAATTAATGAAGGAATGGTGTTGGCTTTCATTTTAAAATGACTCAATCTCAGGCCCTACATCTAAAGCATTATTTTTTTGTCAGAAGCAATAACAACACAAATATAAAATGTTCAATAAAAATTGAAATTTACTAACTTACCTGTACTATATGGGTCAACAGAAGTGGTGACATAGTCGGGGAACTCAGGCTTACTGCATTCGTGTCAGCGTCAAAATCACCCTCTGTGTCATTATCTGATGTGTCACCTGTGGAATAACACTTTAAGGTTCTCCCTCCTCATCGTTGTCCTCCTCCTCTCCCTCCCCCAATATTATCTGACTTAACACCTGTGCAGGTGCACATAAATCGACAAATGTGCCTTTTTGACCAAAATACTGTGGAGTGCTTGTATGCGTGAGTAAAGATAAAAATGACCATAATCAACTTCAACATATATCTCAATAAATTTTAGTATTTTTCGGTGAACAAAAGCATTTGTGACAAACTCCACATCTTTATCATCGTTGATATTGTTACCAATGTAGTATATTGTATCCTTATCAACTAGAGTCTCTAATCTGGTTATCATGCGATGAATGCATTGGCTGCCTTGTAGCCATAACTTTTGTTGAATTCTCCCCTTGAGTTCATCGTTTGATTTTCATTGTTTTAGGTTTTCCTTTAAATCAGATACCATTGGGACCTTCAGAATTGCCTCCCATTGTGGCAGATAATTACAGGATATGTGTTTGAACTTTAGCTCATCGTTCACATGAAATTGGGTCCAAGGTTTGTTTTGGGTTCAAATTTGTGAAAATGTTTTGGAATATGTAAATGTAATAACAATTATTTCAATAAATTAAGACTTTAGAGATTGTGGGATAAAATAAAATCTTAATGGGTTAGAATAGAGATGAGAAACGAGAGAGACTTTGGTGTAGAAAATGGATAAATGACAAAGGAGGTTGAAACCCACTAATATTGGGGTTTCTAGCCGAAAAATACTCTTGTATCATGGTATGATACTCGAGTACATAACTACATACTCAAGTATAAGCATATGAATACCTTCAATCCGCAAAATATACTCGAGTATATGAGTTGTATATTCAAGTATCAAAGTGATCAACGATCAAACATGAGTAGATTGATGTTATGTTTAGAGAAAATGTCAATTCTTTTAAATAGTTTAAAACAGTGGCATTATGGTATTTTTTTAATTAATTAAGGGTCACAATGGTAAAAAAAGTCAATTACTTATCTAGGGACTCAAATACACAAGATCATCAAGTCGAATGAATCCTTCGTAAGACAATGATCAAATTGCCACACTTTTTGCAAAAAATTACCTGAATGCCACACTTTGCAAAAAAATTTCAAAATGCCACGTCATCTAACTTGCAACAACACCTAGCGAGTCAGTGTTGACACGTGGCAGAAGGTGCATGGCTACGTAAACTGCTGCGCAGTGCAACAAGATTACGTGGCATCAAACATGCTATGCAGTATAGCATGTTTAGTCATCTTTTTTGACATGTGGCAAACGTGTTATGCAACATAGCATGTTTAGTCATCTTTTTTGACATGTGACAAACGTGCTATGCAGCATAGCATGATACATGTGTGTCATGAAATTAAATAACGCTCCTAAAAGTAATTAATTAATAATTATAATTTATTTAAAATAATTATTCTAGTTCAATTCAGTCTATATTAATTTAAATTATTTTATAACTATTAATTAATTATTTTTAGGAGTGTTGATTAATTTCATTTAATTTAGTTTAAGTTATGTTAATTTTTTTGAACTATTAAGTACTTTAATTTAATTAAGGAGTGTTAATGAATTAAATGTAATTTATGTTTGTTAATTATTTTAGTTTAATTCAGTCTATATTAATTTAAATTATTTTATAACTATCAATCAATTATTTTTAGGAGTGTTAATTAATTTTATTTAATTTAGTTTAAGTTATGTTAATTTTTTTGAACTGTTAAGTAATTTAATTTAACTAAGGAGTGTTAATGAATTAAATATAATTCATGCTTGTTAATTATTTTATTTTAATTTAGTCTATTTTAATTTAAATTATTTTATAACTATTAATTAATTATTTTCAGGAGTGTTAATTAATTTCATTTGATTTAGTTTAAGTTAAGTTAATTTTTTTGAACCATTAAGTAATCAAATTTAATTTAGAAGTGTTAATGAATTAAATGTAATTTATGTTTGTTAATTATTTTAATTTAATTTATATTAATTTAAATTATTTTATGACACACACGTAACATGCTATGCTGCATAACACATTTGTCATGTGTCAGAATTGCCACGTGTCAGAAGCTGACTAAACATATTATGTTGCCCGGCATGTTTGATGCACATAATCTTACGTGTCAACACCTAACTCGTCAGATGTTGTAGCGAATTAAATGACTTGATATTTTAGAAAAAAGTTTACAAAATATGATATTCAAGTAATTTTTTGCAAAAATATGTGACACTTTATTCGTTGTGGCATGCTTCGCGGCATCAAAACTGCTGATGCAGAATGAGTATGGCTTCAATGCTGTGAAACAGAATAGAAAAAGTGAGAAACAAGATTCCTTCATTCTTAAAATAAGTCATGATATTAAAAAAAAATAAAAAAAATCATGAGCCCCAACATCATAAAAATTATACGTTGCTTTCATTCTTTATCACACTTTCTTTTGTTATTCTAGTTCTTCTGTTTTGTATTTTCTCTGTCCTTTTCTTTTATCAAGCTATGTACTGTTGTTAAAAATACTGATTAATCGGATTTGAAAATAGAAAGTTAAAGGGGAGAATAAAAAAAAGCTACATATGCTTAATGGATCAAGTTGTATTTAGTATTTCAATTTCTAAAATAACATATATATTTTAAAAACAATAATAAAAATTTCTCAACAAATCAGGTGCTTCATCCTTTCCTCTTCTAATTCTAATAGAAGACTACTAATTACTGAACATGCACTCGTTATTTGGACTAAGTATATATATTTTTTCTTGCTTCATTCAAAGGTTGCCTAATAAAGTTAATTTTAATATTAAAAGAAATTTCTTTTTTAAAAGCTAAGTAACTCAATGTTTATCTTATTATCACTATGGCACTACACACCTGATTGAATAAATCAGTAGCTTCCTCACGTTATTAATAAATAATAAGCAACGGTAATTAGATAATTTTGAATTGCATAAATTGCGGTGCATCTTGGAACTGACAAGTCAAACAATTAAAAGCTTCACTTCAGTGACACGAGAACATCATTCATGTTTCGATCACACACGTGTTGAATGAATTCTTCACGGCATGAACAACTCAATGCATCATAGCATAGGTATTGTTGCAGCGTTATGAAACAGAACATAATAAGTAAAAGGAAAAAGATTCCTTGCTTCATAACATACTCAAGTCACGAGCTGCTTAAGGCTGCTACCACAAACGGTAACCTCTGCTCTATTGCTTTTTTATCTAGGTTTTTGTTGTAAGGCGTTTTATCATAATTATTAACACATATGTCTTAAATTAAAAGAGTGGTTTTCGTTGCTGTAACTCTTACTTAAATTTTTAATTTGTCTAATTTTGTCTTACTTTTTTAAATTTTAATACTTTTTTTATTTATTTCATAATATCAATATCCATTTTCAATGCATAGTACAAAACTAAATAAGATAAAAGATAAAAAAATTAAAAATTAGAGCAGAATATACTTACCACCAATTAAGTTTATTATCTTTTACCACCAAATCTTAATGTTGATTTCTGTTAATCTGTCAGATATAATTTATTGAAAAACACTTAATTAATTATTAATTCTTAATAAATTATAACTGACAGATTAATAAAAATTAATAATTAAAATCTGATAATAAGAAGTGATAAACTTAATTGGTAGTGAGTAGGTTCCTCCCCTCGGAAATTATAGTTAACCTCTTTGTTGATTCTACAAGAATATAAATTTCACAGGTATGGTCAACTATAACAAATACATCAAAATAATCAGTCAATGTCAATTTTTAATATTAAGCTGATCCTTTAATGTTAATTTTAATATCAAAAATAATATTTTAAAAAAATTATGATTAGAAAACTAAATTAAGAACATTGGTATAATTACTTCAGGAATTATTAAAACCAAATGAAAAAAATTATATTATTTGTAGTTAAACTCAATATTTATATGATAGGAGATTCTACTTTTTTAAAAAAAATATTAAAGACTGGCTATCATTGAGAAATCTGTAGATTTAAACTCAAAATTATATAGTTGTGCCAAATAACCTAACTCAACAGGCATTCCTTTATTTGTATAAATCTCAATAGGTGCCTCGTTGGAGTAAAAAATAAAAGATTGTGCCATTAACATTTTTTTTTCTAACTGATTCTAATTATCTCTTTGAGGCGAATCAGAACCCCCGGTACCCTATGGGTTCGGCTCTTTGAGCCGCCTATGGGACTAATTCAGAGTTCGAGTGCAAGTTCAAGGATTACGGTACTTTTACCCCTCCCCAGATGGTGCTGGTGGGATTCGAACTGAGATTCTCTCCCACCACTCAGTCCTCATGCTACCAACTGAGCCACCGCACCAGATAGTTAATGGTGTTGGTGCCATTAACATTTTAACAAGTATGAATATTAATTAAGAAACATTCGATATCATTCTTTAGTGATATTTGATATGGACCGCAAAAAAATCAATCCAACAATTGGCAAATTAGGGACTGAATTCCTAATATCATTTAATGATAAGTATTTTTAATTACTAATTGGGAAAAGGAATAAATGCTTATGACTCTTTAAGAAATTAAATATTTACTTGTTTTTATGGGTGTTGTCAATAATATTATTAAGGTATTGATATTATTAATTAAATCATATGAACTATTTGAAAGATAATATTAAATATTTTTTAAGAATTCAAAGTATATTATTTTTATTTGAATACTTTTTTATAGGGGTGTAAATAGACTAAGCCGGCCTACAGGGGCCTAGTTTATATTAGGCCAAATTTGACCTATTACAAATAGTAAAATAGAACATGTCTAAATTTTAAAAAAATCTATTTAGAAAATAGACCATAGGCTTTTTTTATACATGTAGAGCCTATAAGCCTACATGCCTGCCTATATTATATTATTTATTTTAAATAATAAAAAATTATTATTTTAATAATTTTGAATAATAAAGTAATATTATTTTAATTATTCTTTTAATTGTTGAATGTTTAATAAACTTAAACAAGCTAATAGGCTTAAACCAAGGCTTTTATTTTTTAAATATAGACAAACCAAACTTATAATTTGAAGCCTACATAGGCTAACATGTCAGACCAGACTCAATATTGTTTACACAGACCTAGCCTATTTAAGGTAAAGCCTAGCCTAGCCTATTTACACCTATATTTTTTATTTTAAAATTTTTTAATTAATTTCTTAACATTCATTTAAAACATTTAATAACCTTTATAAAACTTTTAGTGACTCAAAATGAAAATAATAAATACTTTACACTTTTAGTATATTTAATTTTTCTCAAATTTTTTTAATTTCTAAAAATACCTATAAATAAATTAATTTTTATTTTTTACAATATATATTTCAATTATTATTTATTTACAAAGATTTAATTACTCAAAATGAAAATAATAAATACTTTTACATTTTTAGTATATTTAATGTTTTTAATTTTTAAAAAATACTTATAAATGAATTACTTTTTAGGTTTTTATTTATATATATGGAATTTACATTTCTACAGCTGCTGTATATGCAGCAATCAAATACTTACCATATTTCTATGTGAAAGCATTAAATATACGAAATTATAAACATATAAAAGATGAAAGAATTAAATGTGGAGAATCATAACCATACACTTGATTACAAAAATGATTTATCACATATATATATTTTAATATTCTATAAAAGCAATTGAAGTTAATTTTATATTTTAATTCTGTATCCACAATCTCTTTCCTTATAAAGGAGATGTTGTTGATATCAATATTGATTTTAAGTACTATAAAAGGTATTGTTGACTTTACGTCGTATAAAGGTGTTGTTGATGTTGATGTTAATTTACGTGATGTGCATGCAATATATTCCGTGCTTTTATGATGCGCAAGTATCACTGGTCTTCGTACGTTGGGTCAGTCTTTTCATAGTAACTAATATATTAAATGCAACCTGGCCAAAGACAAAGGAAAAATACATATTTAATTGATATTAAATTGATATCTTGAACCGAAAATGAAGTTATAAAGTAAATTAAACTAGCTCAGGATGCATATCCAAACTCATAGAATTTTGTGTAGGTTCGCTCTCTTTCCTCCTCTCTCTCTCACCTCTGAAAAATGTTTTATATTTTTCCTCACAATTTGTCCCAGATAGATATGTCATATCAGATCTCCGGCATTGACTGGATAAGTCTACCGTAACTATATCAGCATGAATTTCTCCGATTTTCTGTTTCAACTTTGGTTTTGGTCCCATGGAAGAAGTTCCTATTCACTGCGAGCATAAAGCGGAGGTTTCAAGCAGAATCAGCCAGTATTTTGTTTCTTCTTCACTGCTTTCCACATACATGGACATGTTTTGGAACTTTTAATTTAATTTAATTTAATGGGCATCAATTCTTTTAATCCTGATCTTGACTAGTACCAGCTTTGACAGTCACCGGTTACTTTCAGAAGGTAATTTAGAAACCCACCTCTATCAATGTTGATGAACTGCATCTGTGCATCTTTCCTTAATTTATATTATTTATTGATGTTTGTTTCCCAAACAACTTTTATTCAACTATGGCAGGTTCACCCCTAAAAATGGACCTAACAATCAACACCAACCAGAAAACAGATGAAGACTGGATAACTATGTGCCCTTCGCCGGAAAATTGAGCTTTGCTGTGTATCCAGAAAGAGCTCCACTCGGCTATTTTGTTTTGTTTTTATCCTTCTTCTTTTTTATCCCTTTGAAATAAGGAGTTTCAAGAGCTCTGAGAGGTCTAAAACAGAATGGAGGCTAAAGAAACGGAGAAAAAGGAGCTTCAAGCACAGGTCCCTTGGATCCCCGCCACCCCATTGAAGCCCATTCTTCAAAGACCTGTGCCGATCTGCACTCCTGAGGAGGGAAACCAGATGGGCTCTTACGCCAATGGGGTATTTGCAAGTTTTCAATCCTCAGCCGCCGGTGCAGAGGTAAACGGCAGGCCTCACTGCTGGTCAACAGCTGCGACTGCAGGAACAGATATTGTCCATGACAATGCCAATACCCGCGTACAAATATCCTATGACAACATTTCCAGCTCAAGTAATGGCATTGCTGAACTTTTGGCTCAGGCAGATGCTCCATCGACATATTCTAATACAACACATGATGGATATTTGATGAATCAATTTGATTCGCAGTTCAACCCGGCGTACATATTACTTGGTCACCATCATCTCTCCCGAGAGCAACCATTGATCAATACAATCCATGAAAATTACCAAGATCCTCAAGGTAAGGGCAATAAATTTCTGATTTTGGGTCTCGTTGCTTTGTCACATTATATAAAAACTTCAATTACATAAAAGCTTTCCCTAGGACCGTCCCTTTGCACACTGAGAACTAGCATTTTTTTATTTTTTATTTTTTGGATAAAAGCACTAGCATTTCACTAGTATCAATTATCAGTGACATGAGCGGGCAGAAGAAAGTAAATCCATACATATAAAATTAAGAGATTAACACTAAATATGAAGTGACGGGAGAAGAAAAAAGGCATAGAAGAAAATGTCTGACGGAGAACACAGCAGTGAGAAACAGCTGTAGCAATGAAAACTAGTCACTGGATAACATAATCGGGCAGTTTCAACTTGCTCCAAAGCGAAGAGCGTATCTTATGCATACAATCTTTTCCTATTATCCATTTAGCACTTTGAACATCTAAATCGGCAGGGCAATTTTTATTCTCCATAAAACCATCTCATTCAGAGAACTAGTTTTCCACTAAAATCAGTTCATCTGCATGTGTTTTCACTTCTCCAGATAGTTTGATCAATCTTGAGACCATGTTGCTTTATGACATTCGTACAATCTTTTGCCCGTGGGCACAACATCCACTATTTGCATATTCAATATATATATATATATAAACTATTTCTTATACTTGATCAATCTGAGACCATATGGCTCTAACTCTGGCATTTATACGATCTCCTGCAACAGGCACATCATACTTTGCTTACTATAGCAAGACCTCTTCTCAGGTTGCCCCTCCTACTCCAGATAATGCCATCACAGCAGAAAGCAGACAAGTTGCAGTGATGCAATTGAATATGGAAGAAAGGGATCAAGGGCGAGAAGAAATAAGTGTCCCAGCCACAAAGTGTGACAATTCACAGAACAAACTCTATGACCCTGTCATAGAATTTACTGCTGTTTCTACTCCATGCAAGGAGAATCACAACCTCAATAAGGAAATAAGCCATGATATTGATCTAAATAAAACACCGGAACCAAAACCAAGAAGAAGAAAGCACCGCCCCAAGGTCATAACTGAAGGCAAACCCAAAAGAACTAGGAAGCCAGTCACACCAAAGCCTGTTCAATCAAAAGAAAACCCAACTGGCAAGAGGAAGTATGTGAGAAGGAAAGGATCAAACACAACTTCTACTCCTCAAACAGAAGTGACAGGAGACTGGACCCAACCATTGATGCCTGAATCTTCCAAAAAGACATGCAGAAGGTCCTTAAGTTTTGACATAGGAGAACAACCGAGAGATGTAAATTCTGCATGTACAGAAAATGCAACCACACATTTTGGCAGAGAAATTGGTGTGGTGGTCAAGGAAACACAGGCTTTAAATAATTACAAGTCATTACAAGAAGATACACAAGGCCCCAGTACCCCTCATTTGAAAAGCAATTTCCCAGGGGCAAAGCCAAATGCCAACTATGAAGAGACTGGCAGCCAAAAATGGGGTTGGATGATTACTCGGGATGGAAATGAAAATAGTGCAAAAATACTATCAAAATCAGTAGCACAATCAAGTCCAAATGATTGCAACAGCAGTAAGAGTGAAATTTTCACCACTGGATTACAAGTATTTGGTTCCAAGAGAAAACATTGTGGTGCCATTGAAAATGCAGACAACAGCAGCATTAATCTGATTGGGGCACAATATAATGTAATGCAGGCATACTACCCAAAGTGTTTAGTTCAATTTCCAAATGTTCAGAAGAAAAGGAGAAGTGAAAAGGGGAAAAATAACACATCAAATGCATCATTCATGACTTCCACAAAAGATGTACAACTAGCAACATGCCCTCAAGAAGATGCTAGATCACATCCTTATGCATCAAGTTCCAACTGCTGGACTTCTGGCTCTGAATATAAAGCAGTAGTTCCAGTCATAATAACAGCTACAGAAACAGTTATTCATGATAAACCTCAATCACTTCAGTACAACTTATCTTTAAGGCAGGGGAGGGCTACCAAAAGAAGATCAAGAATCCCTACAAGAATTCATGATTGCGGAGATGCAAAACAACTAGGCAGTTCAGATTGCCAAACATTTGGGGGTGCAGGAAGACCGCAGACATGTATTGATGCTTTAGTTGCGGAGATGCGGGCATCACTCAAAAAAAAGAAACGAACTAAAAAGAGAACTACTCTTGTCAGTTCAGCACATTCTTGCTCAAATGAAATGCAACAGCACCATAAATTTTTGCTGGAAAATCACAGCCTTCCCTTGCACAACTCATTAGGTATTTCAACTAAAACTGATTTTTGGTCAATAACATTATTTTTTTTATTTTTCATTATAATTGCCATAGAACAAATAATAATACCATGCAGTTTGTCCTAATACTTTGAGTCATTGATGCAGATGTTGCTCGTGAAGAGATATGGAAAAACATACATACTGTGGATGCATTGACAGAGCAATTTAGACACCTTGATATATATGGAGAAGGCAGAGAGCTAGTGTTGCATGGGCAGAATGCACTTGTTCATGAAAATGGCACCATCATTCCCTTTGAGGGCCCATTTGATCCCATTAAAAAACTGCAACAACGACCTAAAGTCGACCTTGATGAGGAGACTAATAGAGTGTGGAAGCTTCTAATGTTGGATATAAACAGTCATGGGATTGATGGAACAGATGAAGACAAGGCCAAATGGTGGGAAGAGGAACGAAATGTATTCCGTGGACGAGCAGACTCATTTATTGCACGGATGCATCTGGTACAAGGTATCAGTGATATACTTTCAAGAATATCAATATTAATCACTTTTCACACACACATCTAACAAATATCCTCTTACTTGTGCCCAAGGAAGGAGGAAGGAGTCAGAACACTAACCCTTGGGAAGATACCAATGAATTTAATATTATCTGTTTTCCTTCCTTAAAAACCATGCAACACAAGCCAACCGTAAAACCCACTTACGGAGAACTAAGAGACCAAGCTCACTGAAGAAAAACACATGAAATTGATAATAATCATTATTTACAATAATTTATGAAAGAGAAATACCAACCAATGAGGTACTTATAATCCTACAATAAACCAGTAGGAAAATCCTAATCAAATACTAAAGCTAAAATAGATTAGCCAAACCAAATACAGAAATTAAAATAAAATAATATATCTGAAGATAAAGTAGAATACTAAATTAGCAAAAACAAAATAACCACAAATTATCCTATTTGTGCTTATCAATTCTGCATTATTTGGTCACACAATCCATATATTAATAATATAAAGCATATTCAACAGGAGACAGACGCTTTTCTCAATGGAAGGGATCAGTTGTGGATTCAGTGATTGGAGTTTTCCTCACTCAAAATGTGTCAGACCATCTTTCCAGGTATAAATTATGCAAGTTTAATTACTGAGAAACTTACAATTAAAATATATCTTATAATAATATTCTCTTTTTTTCTTTTCTGTTGACAGTTCTGCATTCATGTCCCTTGCTGCTCGATTTCCACTGAAGTCAAGCAGCAAATACAAAAACCAGGAGGAAAACACGAGCTTGATAGTCAACAAACCACAAGTTTACGTTGTGGAACCAGAAGAGAATAAACTGGATGAAAAAATATTGAACCAATCTGTTTATGAGTTGAGTTCTATGACAAGAGACATCATTCAGCATTCTGAAGAAAGAGAAGCTGTCAACAACAATGATTCCTGCAAAAGGATTGGTAGCTTAATTAGCTTAACAGATGAATCAAACTGCAAACTGTTGGAATCAGCTCAAAGACATATTAGGGAACATAGTCCCATGGAGAGTGGACTAGTTAGTGCTGTGATTGGAGAAGGGAAAGAAAATTCATGTCATGGGGTTGTTAGGAAAGCATTAAATGATGTATTTTCATCCAAATGCTCTGTCGATACACCTCAAATATCTGGAGATTTTTCGATTGATCAAAATCCTGAGAAGGTAGGATCATTCTCAGATAGCAACTCAGAAGTTGAAGACCTGTCAAGCGCAGCTAACTACAACATTTTTAGTAACAGAATTTCTTTCAGTGAGCTTTTAGAAATGGCAAGTTCACCAATGTTACATGAAGTTGACAGTCAAAGAAGAAAATCAACTGAGAACTTAAGAGATGCACATGGTCAAACTATAGGCATGAAGCATGACAATCTGACAAAAAACTTAGAAAAATCAAATGTTACTCAAGGCTCCTTAGAAGCATCCACCATCACATGCAATGAATATACTTTGAAAATGACCCCCAACTCAGGAATACTTCAAGTTAATTGCTATGATCATCCCAGAATAGAAGCCTCATCAAGTGGATCCTCAAAGAATGAATATGAAAATGACATGAAGAGATCTAGTTTTCCAACAACAGAGTCTGAAAGCCAAGCTGCAGTTGACCATTCTCAAAGTATGATATCTCAAATCCATCTTCAGCAACAAAATAATAACAGGCAGCACAATGTTTTGCACATTCCAGGACAAACTCAAGATCCTATGCAGAAAGCAAGGGAATTGGATTTTGATGACCACAACTATGCCATGAGGAATGAAAACAGTAAGATAGATTCTGCCCCAGTAAAATTAAGGAGAAAACAGCGTGGAAAAGAGAAAAAGGATAACTTTGACTGGGATAGTTTAAGAATGCAAGCAGAAGCTAAGGCAGGGAAAAGAGAGAAGACAGAAAACACCATGGACTCTGTGGACTGGGATGCTGTGAGACGTGCAGATGTCAAGGAAATTGCTGATGCGATCAAAGAAAGGGGCATGAATAACATGCTTGGTGAACGTATTAAGGTAGAATTTAACATCCATGAAATATTATTTATCTGTATTTGCCAGATAAAGAAATTTCAACGCAGCTTATGTCAAATGATATACTATGCAGAATTTCCTGAACCTATTGGTTGATGAACATGGGGCCATTGATCTCGAGTGGCTGAGGGATGTTCCCCCTGACCAAGCTAAGTAAGTCCAGAGATTATTTAAACTACTTCATTGAAATTGTATTTCCCATACATGAAATGTTAGCATTTGTTCACTGTAGAGTTCATGTAACCAACATCCTGAGCTCTCAATTTACTTATAAAACAAATAGATATGCACTCACACAAGCACTTGAGATAATTCATACAAGCAGAAAAAATGCATAATGTAAATTCAATTCATACATGCAGAGAATATTTGCTCAGTGTAAGGGGACTGGGATTGAAAAGCGTGGAGTGTGTGCGACTTTTAACACTGCACCAGCTTGCTTTCCCGGTAAGATGAAAACAGAACTATAAAATAACAGTAATATGGAATATACTTACAGTTATTGCTATACAATAGGTGGACACAAATGTCGGTCGTATAGCGGTACGTTTGGGATGGGTACCTCTCCAACCCCTGCCTGAGTCACTACAGCTGCATCTTCTAGAATTGTGAGTACTACCGAAACAAATGGTATAAAGCAGTAATTCGATTAGATAAGAGCTAACATCATTGGCCTGTGTAGGTACCCGATTTTGGAATCCATACAAAAATATCTCTGGCCCCGACTGTGCAAACTAGACCAAAGAACATTGTAAAGATTTATTTTCAATTTACAGTCATACTTTAAAAGATACAAGAATTTCCTTTTCTTTTCTTTTTTTCTCTATAGTTTATGTAAGAACAATTTATCTCCGGATTTAATTTTGATCAATGGTCAATATAAAACTTTCAAACAATTCCATACAATCATGCATAGCCACATCATTCAAAGAGAATGATTACCATAAATACTACCTGAGACGACAAACTCTTCTAATTATGTGGCAATACATGATTGGATGTTAGTGTAAAAAAACCCACTAACAGTGGATAAAAAATTAAACTCTTTATCCATTGATTAATTTTTTTTCATGTTTTATTGCAATATATTACAGGTATGAACTGCATTACCAGCTGATTACTTTTGGAAAGGTAAACTTTTGATCTCATGCATTGGAGACTGCCTAGAATTAAGCAAAACCAAATTATGATTTGGACATAAACTAAAATCAACGAATGCAGGTCTTCTGTACAAAAAGCAAACCAAATTGTAATGCATGCCCAATGAGAGGGGAATGTAGACACTTTGCAAGTGCTTTTGCAAGGTATGTCTTAGATAAATTAATATTCTGTGAACCTATTATGCTTACAATAAAGCACGGACAAAAAGACGTTATGCAATGCATCATCATTCAGAACTATTGTTTCACAAACTTAAGAAGTAGATAGGGAACTTGGGAGACAGAATTATATGAAGTTCATATATCCAGTATTATTATGTTAAATACCTCATTATATTGGCAGAACTCTAATTGCATTTTATCCTTATCTCAACAGTAAACTTAGGAAACAAACTTGTAACAGCTGAAAATAATGTCAATACTACTTTGCAAATTCAATAATATGCATGTACTGCAAATTATGATAGAAATAAACAATGTTATATGCAGTGCAAGGCTTGCCCTGCCAGGACCTGAGCAGAAGAGTATAGTTATCACAACTGGAAATAATGCAACTGATCAGCACCCATCAGCAATCATCAATCAGTTGCCCCTGCCTCTCCTGGAAAACACAAACCAAGCAGAAGAGCTTCAACAAACAGAAGTGAGCCGACAGTTTGAAGCAAAATCCGAAATCAATATCTGCCAACCTATTATTGAAGAGCCGGCAACTCCAGAGCCAGAATGCTCCCAAGTATCAGAAAATGATATAGAAGATGCCTTCTATGAGGAATCGAGCGAAATTCCCACCATCAAACTAGACATAGAAGAGTTCAATCTGAATTTACAAAACTATATGCAACAAAACATGGAACTTCAAGAAGGTGAAATGTCAAAGGCCTTGGTTGCTCTACACTCAGAAGATGCTTGCATTCCTCCACCCAAGCTGAAGAATGTGAGCCAGTTGCGAACAGAGCATTATGTGTAAGTAAAAACACTAACTCATCTCTGACTAATTAACTGGAATGCAGGTATAAAATAAAAAATGGGCTAATCAATGAAATGTAGGGTAAAGAAAGTAACGAATACTACAAAAGAAAGAAAAGCAATAAGTAGTATATGATTCGAACATTTCCATAGTTACATTAACAACATGCAAAGATGAGGAGTAAACCCCAAGAAAAAGATAAGAATCTGGCATTCAATAGAGGTTCCAGTACTTGGCATAGAGTTCCAACAGGTATCATATCCGTCTTCCTGTATTAGGGAAAGGTTCTAAAAATTTATGCTGATCTTTTCTTCACCTTCATGCAGTTATGAACTCCCAGATTCACATAGCCTTTTGGAAGGGGTTAGTTATTACTGTATCTATTAATCAAACTGTGTTTTATGCTATATGCCCAACTTTTATTAATTGGTTATGCACTACAGTGGGACAAGAGAGAACCTGATGATCCAGGCAAATACCTTCTAGCTATATGGACTCCAGGTGGACAAAAATAACTTTACCATGCTTACTTTAGACCAATTTAGATTGGTTGGAGTTTGTGTTTGCATTACACAGCATAATAAGTTAGGAAGTTTAACAATATATGATTGGTTTCAGTTCTCTGGTGTTTTCTAATTCATTTTGCCAAATACATAAATGTGTACATCAGGTGAGACGGCAAATTCTATACAGCCACCGGAAAGAAAATGCAGTTCTCAGGACTGTGGCCAGCTCTGTAATGAGAAGGAATGTTTTTCATGCAACAGTTTCCGTGAAGCGAATTCACAGATAGTTCGAGGGACAATCCTGGTCTGAATGCTTAACCATACACTGTTTGTAATTCTTATGCATACTAGTGGTAAAACAAAGGGTTGGGGTGTGGGTGGGAGCAGTTTGCATATAAATGCAAGCATTATAATAGACTGACTTTAAATAAATCATGAATAGATACCATGTCGAACAGCTATGAGAGGAAGCTTTCCACTAAATGGCACCTATTTTCAAGTCAATGAGGTAAAATATTGTGAAATCTCATATTCTTACATCACTATCCGTCTCATATACTTATGTTTGTGATTTAAGTATTAAAATCATTTGAAGCAGGTTTTCGCAGACCATGACTCAAGTCTTAACCCAATTAGCGTTCCCCGAAGTTGGATCTGGAACCTCAATAGGCGAGCAGTATATTTTGGAACCTCCATACCAACCATATTTAAAGGTAAACACTTAAAAATTAGACTATTATTATTTACAGGTAAACACTTAAATATTAGACTATTATAATTTACAGTTAAACACTTAAAAATTAGGCTATTATATTTTACATCAATAAATTAAGTTTAATACACACTTTTTGTCAACCAGGTTTATCAACACAAGGAATTCAACAATGCTTTTGGAGAGGTAAGATTCAGTTCCCAGACTGTAATTCTACTTTTTGTATTTGAATATCCTATTGTAACTTGTTTTTACCATTGTAATAACCATAGCTAGTTTGTAGACTTTATAGACACACTAAGGGGCCAAAGTACTAAAAACTAACACACTTATACAACTTTTTTGCTTGTCACATGATGGATGCCACAAGATATCTATAGCTCTTAGGTTAAAACCTGTAATCATCCATAAAGGAAAGTGTGGAGCATAGAGGCATTTCATAATATGTGTCATTACTTCTATAAATGCTGCTGAGTTGGAAGTTGGATCTGTAGCATAATTAAAAAACTGTAAAGACATCACCATTCAGATCAACTAGAAAAATAACTTCCTTCACAATAGACGAGAAAGATTCTAAATACAGCCTTATTGTTTAGGATAAATGTTGTAAATATTAGAATTTTATATATTTATTTGTTAGCTAGAATAATCTAGAAGTGTATTTTTGGGCTTAGCCCATTAGGTCTTTCAGTACTCTTTAAATAGAAAGCTCTTGTACAGATATTATATGATCCAATAATATATAAAACTTCTTTTCTAGTTGGTATCAAAGCTCTCGATTCTGAGGACTCTGCTTCATCAAATCACCGCCTTTAAAAACCAAACCCTATTTGCCTCTCGCCACTGCTGGAAAAAAATTTCTGGGGATCTTTTGGACCGTGAGGACCCCTGTTTCACTCTGTTTTCTTAGATCTATCATTCTACGGAGGTTTTTTTTTCATCAGACGACCGGAACAACCACAAAAAAAAATGTACTGTTCACGCGCACTGTTCACGCGTTCTGTTCATCGGCACTTTCACGCGCATTGTTCGTCAAAAAAAAAGGAGAGAAATTTATTTTATTGCCACCAGCCACCGGAAAATTTTTCCAGCCCTTATTATGTCGAACGTTGAAGATACTCCAACCAGTCAATCATCTGGTCACGCTCGATGGCTATTCTTTCTCCAAATGACCTTCCTCCTCTTCATCATAATTACCGTCTTAATGGGAAGAATTATTTGCAATGGTCCCAGCTTGTTCGTACCATCATTAAAGGGCGTCGTAAAATTAGTCATCTTTAAGGACCTGTTCTTGCCAAAACAGATCCAAAATTTGCTTACTGGGATGATGAAGACTCTCTTATTATGACATAGCTATAGAACTCTATGACTCCTGAGGTTAGTGAATATTGCATGTTCTCACCTACCACTCTTGAGATCTGGGATGTTCTTAGACAGACTTACTCAATGAAGCAAGATGCTACCATCTGCTATGATCTGAGGAATAGAATTTTTTCTACCAAGCAAGGCTCTCTCTATAACAGAGTATTATGGTATTATGAATGGTTTATGGACTGAGCTTGATCAGTACCAGAGTTTGAAGATGGAGTGTAGCAAGGATACAGCCACTCTGACCACCTCCATTGAACACAATAGGATCTTTGATTTTCTTTGTGGTCTCAACTAAGAATATGACCCTATTCGAGTTCAAATTCTTGGTAAGGAAAAATTACCTTCTCTTTCTGAAGTTTTTCATACTGTCAGGGGTGAAGAAAGTCGCAGGGCTGTCATGATGGATATCAAAGTGTCCGAAGGATCAATTATGCTTTCATCTAAAGTTACTACTCCAACTCCTTCTGATTCTGAGCCCACTGACGGGTCTGCTATGGTCCCAGCTAAGTCACCTCCAAGGTCTTTTTCTCCTAAGCCTAGTAAAGAGGGACGTTGGTGTAACTATTGTAAAAAACCAGGTCACACAAAAGAGATTTGTTACTGTCTTCATGAAAAGGAACAGGTTAAGGAGAAGCTTGGTAAGTCAACCTCACGTGGTCAGTCCTTCTTTGCCCCCTCAGACATTTCTCCTATAAATAAGACCTCACAAATGCCTGATGAGTTTACTACTATTCGTCGTGAGGAATTGGAACGGCTTACGTCCGTATTTGAATCTCTTAATAAGCCTTCTTGTACTGGTATTTTTACTATGACAGGTAAGAACTCATGTACTCATTCTTTTGTTGCTTCTTGTACTGATTTCAAAACTTCATGGATTGTGGATTCTGGTGCTACTGACCATATGACTTGTTGCACTGACTTTTTCTTTCTTATAATCCTATTGTTGGTATCCGTACTATAGCCGTAGCTGATGGATCACACACATCAATTGCAAGTTCTGGTAACATTAAAATCCAACCCTCCTTGTGTCTCAAGAATGCTCTCCATGTTCTCCAACTTTCTACCAATCTCCTTTCTACTCATAGACTTACTACAGATTTGAATTGCACTGTAACATTTTTTCCTACTCATTGTGTTTTTCAAGATCTCACCACGAGAAAGACGATTAGAGTTGCTAAGGAGCAGGGTGGGTTGTATTATCTGGTTCCAGACTTTGCTACAAAAGATACCAGGGATCAGACTTTGATGACTCGTCAGTCTACTTCAGATTCTCTTATTTGGCTTAATCACAAGCGCTTGGGTCATCCTCCTTTTAGTTTACTTAAGTCTATGTTTCCATCTTTGTTTATGTCTCAGTCTTTTGAGTCTTTTAATTGTGATGTCTGTCAATTTGCAAAACATCATCGTGTATCCTTTCCTTCTAGTGAAATAAAAGGTATTAAACCTTTTACTATTATTCATTCTGATGTTTGGGGACCTTCCAAAGTCCTTAATGTTTCTGGTGCTAAATGGTTTGTCTCTTTTATTGATGATTATACTCGGCTAACATGGATATTTTTTATGAAAGATAAGGCAGAAGTGACACAGTTGTTTATTCAGTTTTATTATATGATTGAAACCCAATTTGGTAAAAGTATCAAACGCTTGAGATAAGATAATGGTACAGAATATGTTAATCAACATCTTTTCCAATTTATTAAAGACAAAGGAATGACTCATGAGCTCACATGTGTGGATACCCCTCAACAGAATGGGGTTGCTGAAAGGGAAAATTGACATTTGCTTGAAGTCACTAGAGCATTGTTGTTTCAGAAATCTATGCCCAACTCTTACTGGGGAGAAGTTGTATTAACTGCAGCTTATTTGATCAACCGTTTACCCTCCCGAATCCTTGGCCATGTAAGTCCTGTTGATCTCATGACTTCTTTCTTTCCTTTTGTTCCTATTATGCAGAGTTTCCAGTCTCATGTTTTTAGATGTGTTGCCTTTGTCCATGTCCACAAACAGCATCAGGGTAAATTAGAACCTAGAGCCCTTAAGTGTGTCTTCCTTAGCTATGCTCCCAACAAGAAAGGATACAAATGTTACAACCCTCCAAGTCGTAAATTCTTTGTCTCTATGGATGTTAGCTTTCATGAATCTGAGTCCTACTTTCAACACCCTCAGCTTCAGGGGGGAGAACAGTACAGAAGCTTCATCCATTTTCCCTGAGTCTGAGTCTCCCTTTCTGTTGCCTACACCTATTACCCAAGTTGAGAAGGAAGATTTAGTTGTTGAGACTGAAAATAGATCTGAATCCTCATGTGACATGCCTCCTATTGATCGACAAAGAGTACGCAAAGTTAGGACACATGAGCTAGTGTATCAAAGGAAGAAACAACTCACACTGCTCCATCAGCAACTGCAATCACTTGAACCGCTGGTAAGTATTGAATACACTACTTCTTTTATTCCTGAGCCTGATATTAACTATGATGACTTACCCATTGCTGTAAGGAAAGGGAAAAGATCATGTACCCAACACCTTATTTCTCATTTTGTTTCCTCTAAGAATCTCTCTATAAAGGGCCGACCCAGTTCAAATACCCACTTCGTGAGTGTCTGGGGAAGGGAATACTCTAGGCAGTCTTTCCTCATGCAACATAGAAATTTTATTACAGCACTTACTCCATTTCAATCCCGAAATCAGTACATTAAGCATTAAAGGATGATAATTGGGTTCAAGCCATGCATGATGAGATGAATGCGTTGGAGAAAAATAATACATAGGAAGTTGATGACAGACCAAAATGGAAAAAGGGCAGTAGGGTGCAGATGGGTGTATACTCCAAAGTATAATTCTGATGGGACTCTTGAGAGATATAAAACTCGACTGGTAGCCAAGGGGTTCACACAGACCTATGGTATTGACTACGAAGAAACATTTGCTCCGGTGGCCAAAATGAATACTCTAAGAATTTTATTATCTCTTGCTGCTATTTTAATTGGGATTTGAAACAATTTGATGTGAAAATGTCTTCCTCAACGGCGAATTAGAATAAGAAGTTTACATGGAGATCGCACCAGGATTTAACTCTACAAATGGAGATAATAAAGTTTGTAGATTGAAGAAGGCATTGTATGGCTTGAAACAATCTCCACGTGCTTGGTTTGGAAAATTTACCAAAGTTATGCTTTCAATGGTATACAAGCAAAGTCAAGGAGATCATACCCTTTTCGTTAAACATTCTCAGGAAGGTAAGACCACTATCCTTCTAGTTTATGTTGACGATATGATTACAACAGGAGATGATAGATGAGAAATGTGCTTTGAGAAAAAGACTAACTGTTGAATTTGAAGTTAAAGATCTTGGAAATCTGAGATATTTTGTTGGGATAGAAGTTGCTCATTCAAAACAAAGCATTTTTATTTGTCAACGGAAGTATGTTCTTGACCTCCTTAAAGAAGGAGAAAAACTCGAATGCAAACCTTCCAATACTCCGATTGAGGAGAACCACAAACTAGGAAGTGAAAATGAGAGCCCTCCAGTTGACAAAGGTCAGTATCAACGAATAGTGAGAAGATTGATATATCTAGCTCATACTAGACCTGATCTAGCTTATGCAGTTAGTATTGTTAGTCAATTCATGCATAATCCAAGGGAAAAACACTTGCAAACTGTGGACAGGATTCTCCAATATCTGAAAGGCACACCAGGCAGAGGACTATTGTTCCAGAGAGGAGGAAATCTCTCCTTAGAGGTTTATACAGATGCAGATTATGCTGGATCTGTGACTGATAAACAATCTACTTCGGGCTATTGTATGTTTCTCTGTGGAAATTTAATAACATGGAGAAGTAAAAAGAAAAATGTGGTTGCTAGATCAAGTGCAGAAGCGAAATTTCAGGCCATGGCTCAAGGGATCTGTGAGTTATTATGGTTGAAAATCATTCTTTCTCAAGGTGAGATATGAAGGATCTATGAAGTTATTCTGTGATAACAAGTCAGCCATCTGTATAGCCTACAATCCAGTCCAACACGATCGAACCAAGCATATTGAGATTGATTGCCACTTCATCAAAGAGAAACTCGATAATGGCCGGATTATTACTCCATGTATCTCTTCTGGTCGTCAATTGACTGATGTCTTGACTAAGGGTCTACCTAATGATAGGTTTCAAGATCTTACTAGCAAGCTGATAATGATAAATATCCATTCCTCAGCTTCAGGGGGACTGTTGTAAATATTAGAATTTAATCTATTTATTTGTATTAGCTAGAATACTCTAGAAGTGTATTTTTGGGCTTAGCCCATTAGGTCTTTCAGTACTCTTTAAATGGAAAGCTCTTGTACAGATATTATATGATTCAATAATATACAAAACTTCTTTTCTAATATAACTTAAACGTGAATTAAAGAGGCATTTGACAACCTGTGATCCAGTCAAGTCTATATTGAGAACTCGTTGTACTGGGTACTAGTAAAGCCACCCATGTAAGCAACACTCCTTAATCAGAATGAACTGAAACCCTTGATAGCAATTCCCTTTTTGTCAAACAAGTCTGATCAAGGACAACTTTGTTTAATAATTCTAGCAAGCAAACATGTTTCTCCTTATCAGTTCAGCCAGTTCATAGTTGGTCTTTCCATATTCTATTATCCCATTGGAATATTCACACATGTATATTAAGATGTTTGCAATATCCATTTTATACATATCTCAGTCATCTTGTTTTTCATACAAATTTGTATATCAAAATATCTTGGTTTCTTTTATTTTTAACTTTTTAGTTATATATGAGTTACTGCTTTTAAGGGCAATAACAAACTAAATAGAAAAGTAAGCACTAAAATCTTCTAAACTTATTCCATAAATGTAGTAAGCAAATTTTCATATCTTGCGTTATTTTGTTAAAAATATTTTTTAAAAATGATGAAGAAGCACTCTTTCCTAATGGGAGAAACCCACGTAATATAATCTACTAAAACAGTAAGTAACCATATAACCTAACCTATCTAAATAATGACTGAAAATGCTTTGCAGGATATGTCTGCGTGCGGGGATTTGACAGGGAAACGCGAGCACCCCGTCCTTTGATGGCTAGACTCCATTTCCCAGCTAGCAGGTTGGCCAAGAACAACAAGGTCAAGACCCAAAAGAAGTCTAAGTCGGCAAACTCACAAGGATTGGATTTGAAACCAAATCCAGAAGAGCCAGAATTGCTTTCCAGCATTCCCAACCTTCAGGAGAGGGGTGGAGCCTGAAGATAAATCATTGTTATTCATCCCGTACAATGTGTACAATAACAAAGTCATTCTTAACCGACTTTAAGACTTGCATTGTCATGCTCGGAGATTGAGCAGTTTTTTCAGACTAGGATTAGGACCAAGAATGTATTATGGTAACATGTAGGCTCTTAGCTTCATGAAAACGAATGTGAACCAGAGGAGTTAGGACTACTTAACGCAAAAGCTAAGTATTTCCTCCAACTCCAGGAGAGATACACTCGGGAATATTCTTCTCTATATTTAAATTTTATGCCCCTCAATTGACTAGTTCTGTTTGCATAATTAATCAGATCTTCGCTTGTTAGCTTTCTGGTGAAATAAGATGCTGAAAAATATCAAACTAACTAATTTCTCCAAATTCTAAATCTTCTAGCAATAAAATCACTGTCACTCATCTTCAAATCATAGATAAGCATAATAATGAGAGTTGTTAATCAATGTTGAAAATATAGTAAAATTTCCCAAGGTTACGCCAAAAGACGAGCAGATATTTCAAATCAAGCCAAGCACAATAAAAGCACATGTATCAAATCAAAGCCATCGTCGTCCTGAGCCAGTAATGGATCGACACAGTCCTTGGAAGAATGAGGAACAGGATACTAATCACTGTAGAGAGATTTCAGATCAAGAAACATACCTTTCAAGTCTTGGCCTTCAGAAACAAAGAGCCAAAAAACCGATTTCCAAAGAGAATAAGAAGCGCGATGTGCATGCGAGTATAGGGGCGGATGAAAAGAGTTAAGAGATATTGCAGTATATATATTGCCCCTTTTTGCCGCCTTACCGCCATTTTCATATGTTTTCCCTCCCCGCATTTTTTCGTTTAATTTCCTTTGTTAATTATGCTTGTTGTCTTTGGGGTTCTGTTGATTTGGTTTATTATGTAATTACTTGTACTTTTTGTTATTGGAACAACAGTATACCATTTAAGCCAAGGCCCAAACCAGCCCGAAAGCTCTTTTCAACCCATATCTCTTCTCTCTTTTTTTCTTTCTTTTTTTGATAGACCCATATCTCTTCATACCAAGCACGTGCAATATACGCTATGATTAATTTTTATATTTTACAAGGGAGTTCGTAAAATATTTTTTTTTCTTTTTAGTTCTTCTTGACATCTTCTCAACAATCACATTTTCCATTGCATTTATATGGATCCCAATAAAAGTGTGTTATGTTCTTTAAATATAACAGTTGTCTTCATATTTTTTTCAAAACATTCTATGGGAATATCTTCAATTTTTTCTGCTGCACTTACCATGAAAATAGAGTTTGATGATTTTCCCATTTTTTGTTGGAGGATCTTCAAATTTAATCTCAACATCTCCTGCACTTAGAGTTTTGAATGAGCAGTTAGAAGCTTGTATGACTAGTTTTGTTGTTTGTCAAAGCTTCTCGTGAGAGGTAATCCATGATTAAGGGGAAAACTACAAAATATATTTTCTTTGAAACTGTCTTGGGATATTAATACAAGTTGGAGCAAAATCAGTACAACAACGATTAGTAATGCATCATGAGATACGAGTAAAGATAGATCTAAAGTATGGTTTTGCACTCTGTATACCATACGACAATGGAGTGTTATCATAGCAACATCTGAAATCCGTGGGGCATCGATAATTTGTACTTGAACTATCAATGTTTTTGTCACGTGTTTATCTTTAAACGATATAATAAAATTGGGAAAAAATGTTGTTTATGAAATACATATAACAAAATTGTTGTAATTTTGAGAATACTTTTCATTATTACAACAAATGTGAATATCATTGTTTGAGCATTCAACGTTGTTTGTACATGTAACCATTTTCTATCATGGTATGTGTTGTAAATAATAATTATTTAGTTATTATTTAGTCATTTATTTGTTGTATTGGGCCAAGCTCATTAGGTCAAAATTAGGTCAAGTATTCTCTATAAATAAAGACCCATTTATACAGATTATTTACAATTCTATAATATATCAGAATACCTTTTTCAAGTTGATATCAGAGTGCTCGATCATGAGGGCTCTGCTTCCGCACAAACCTTGTTTGCCTCTTGCCACAAGCAAAAATATTTTTTGGGGACCTTTTTTTGGACCGAGGGGACCTTATTTCACTCGTTTTTTACAGATCTATCATTCTACGGAGGTTTCGTTTTCATCAGACGACCGGAACAACCCCCAAATACAAACGCAGCACTGTTCTGACGCAAAAACATCATTATTCCGGTGACTTTTCAACTTCGACCAGCCACAGACACGGTCGCGCTCGCCGGACGACCTCACCCTGAAAAGCTCAACCCAAACGGACGTCACACGCACCACCTTTCTCTCTGCGCGTGAAGCCCACGCGCCTCTTGCTTCACCGGCGCGTGACAGTGGTTCTTGACTTCGGGCCACTTCTGTTATGCTCGTCCTTTCATTCTCTATCTGGATCTGTGCTTATAGCTCTGATCCGACGTCGTTTGGGTGTTTATTGTGTGTACTTTGGTGTTATTTTCTCTCTTTCTTATCACTATGGCCAATTTAGAAGATGGTTCGATTATTACGCAGTCTCCACATGTCTCTCCATATGTGAATATTTAGCAAAGGAAGTTGGATCAGCTTAGGAGAAACACATGCAGGCAGTGGAGAGAATTCTTCAGTATCTTAAAGCTACTCCTGGTAAAAGGATTATTATTCTGGCGTGATGACAATCTCTCTTTAGAAGTCTACACTGATGCTGATTATGCTGGATCTGTGACTGACCGTTGTTCTACCACTGGTTATTGTATGTTTTTTTGTGGTAACTTGGTGACATGGAGAAATAAGAAACAAGATGTGGTTGCCAGGTCAAGTGCAGAAGCTAAATTTTGAGCTATGGCTCAAGGCATTTGTGAGTTACTGTGGCTAAAAATTGTACTTGATGACCTCAAAATAAAGTGTGTGAAACCTGTGAAGCTGCTATGTGATAATAAGTCCGCTATTTGTATAGCTCATAATCCAGTTCAACATGATCGGGCTAAACATATTGAGGTCGACCGCCATTTCATCAAAGAGAAACTTGATAGCGGGTTGATTACCACTTCATACATTCCCGCTGAGCGTCAATTAGCTAATGTATTGACAAATGGACTTTCTTCAGACAGATTTCAAGAGCTTACTAGCAAGCTGAGAATGATAAATATTTATTTCTCAGCTTGAGGGGGAGTGTTGTAAATAATAATCATTTAGTTATTATTTAGTCATTTATTTGTTGTATTGGGCCAAGCCCATTAGGTGAAAATTAGGTGAAGTATTTTTTATAAATAGAAACCCCTTTGTATAGATTATTTACAATTTTATAATATATCATAATACCTTTTTCAAGTGTACGAAAAAACTAGGCATACTGCACCTATATGTAAGTGATGTAGTCGACTAGTCGTGATTTTGCCGGGGGGCGTTTGGTATGCAGAATTTTGGAAGATTTCCGGGAAACTGAATTTTTCTACGGGTATTATTGTAAACTGAATGTAAAAATTATATTTTTGAAAATCAAGATTCTCGGATAAATAAAAATTTCTCTTGTATCAAATGTCCCCTGACAGGACAAATTTTGGTGGGTTTCAAGAGTTATATGTTGTTTCGGATAGGAATATGGCAAAGGCATGATGAGAGGATCGAGAAAGCTTGGACATATTTTTTTGATGGCTATGTTTTTTGTGGCAACAAGGGTTTTGATGGATTAGGTCCAAGTTGTTGTTTTTTTAGGGTAAATTACACATAAACACCTTGTACTTGGGTGGGCTTTCAAAAGACCACCTTGAACTCTCAATTAACTTAATTAACCCCCTTAAATTATAACATTAAAACAATTTAACATATTTGATAATATTAAGACGATAGTACCCTTATTCTCAACTCATCCATAATCGTTGCCACTGTCCACTAATCTTGCACCATCATCCTCCCACGACCACTTTATCATAATCATTGCCTCTACTTTCAAATGCAGTTTCTAATGAAGATTTGGTAAACAATCACCAACCCAACAATCAAAGTAATTCCCCACTTTTGTTCACCTAATACCATCATCTGGAAAGTTGGAGTAAAAGCACCCTATTAATGACAATAAAAAAAATAGAGAAGTTAAAAGAACCTTACAAACTAATGCAACCCAATGAAGTTGATAAATTGAATTGATTGAACAAAGAAAATTATTTTGAAAAATGAAGAATTTATCAAAGATATGTCGTCGAAGTTTTGATCTTTTGTTTGAGAGACCCAATTGTGGCGGTTATAGGGTGGTGCAACAGGTGGCAGCAGAAGGTGGTGGTTAGCGAGCAATGAAGCGATAAACAGAGTTGCCAACAGGCAATGACAATAGATACAAGTGTCACTGGCATTTTGAGATTGAAATAGGGGTATTATTGTCTTAGTATTATCAAATATGTTAAATTGTTTTAAAGTGATAGTTTAAGGGGGTGAATTTATTTAATTGAAAGTTTAAGGTGGTCTTTTGAAACACCACCTAACTCCAAGGTGGTTATGTGTAAAGTACCCTTATTTATTTATTTATTGAGACACAATAAGGGTTTATCAGGATTGCAACTTTTTCATCTAGTTGTGTATGAAATATGAGCAATTTCATAGAGGTAATATAATTTAGCGGCTATACGTTTACTATAATATCGGAAAAGATACATGGATATTTAAGCATGTGATGTGATAAAAGAACGAGATGGTGTCATATTAATGTTATGAGTTTTCATATGTGTCAGAGTATTTCTTTCTTACATATTACTACTTTGATACATGATACTTTTTGTTTTAAACAATCTTTAAGGGTGTGTTTGGTACAAGAAAAAAAGTTTGGTATCCGATAATCATGATTATTAGAAATACACTAAAAATTGAGTTTACTCGAAATGTTACGAAAAAATGGTTCGCCAAAATATTATCGGGAATATTGGGTAAATATTATTGATTCTATGTTTGGTTTAGAACGAAATATGACTTGAAATATGAGGTTATTTTACAAAAATAACCCCAAACTATTTTTACTTTTGTAATTGGTAGATTGGGTCTAGGTTTTGATGTGTGTTGGGGTATTTTTGTCTCAAAAATTATTTTTGTGCTTTTCCTTTACTTAGAATTCTGAATTATCATATTATTTTTGGTAATCTGAATAGTGACTTTTCTTTGTAAATCAATTTACCTGTAAACTTTGGATATTCGGGAATTGGTTTTTGTTACTTCTACCAAACATGGTAACTGACGTTTATCAAAGAAGATTTATCAGTAATTTTTTTTATACCCCTGTACCAAACACACAATAAGGCTCTGAAATTAATGTTGGCCGGATAGCCTATAAATCACTGTACTTATAAGAAATCTTTTTATATCTCGTTGAAATTTTATTACGATACAAGCTAAACATGAAAAATTTGATATTAAAAAAAATGTTCAACTATGGTAATATGTTGTGCTCTAAGGTCATTTCAACGATGACTAAATTTTATGGCGTTTGGAGGTTTAAGGTAAATTATCTCAAGTTATAAGCACTTCAATGTCTTAGTACCTCTTATTAGTGATCACATTTGCCGTTATTAGTATATCTAAAGAAGTTGAACAAACGACGTAATTATATTTGTTTGTTCCTATTTACACAATGTTGTGGTTGCCTAGTGAATAGTGGCAATGTTAATAAGAAATGTTTGGCATAGGAGAAAATTTTTATAATCAGGTAAATATAAATAGTGGGAAAATGGTTGTAAAGTAAAATAAGTGGGGAAATTTTAAAAATGTTTGGTAGACTGAAATATTACCAAAAAAATTGTGTAAAATATACTGAGACTATGTTTGGTTGAAAATAAAAAATTGATGGGGAAATATGACAAAATTTCAAAAATACCCCTGAATATTAAACAATTGGAGGTGGGGTTCTCTGGAGATGGACAATTGCGTAAAAAATTTGGCACCTAAATATATCACTTCCCTAGTTTTCTATGAATACCACCTCAAAGGTGTGTTTATCCAACAGTGATTTTCATACCAAAACACACTGATTTCAAATTTGCATGGGAAAAGAGAATGCCCTGTTTTATTTCATTTAATCCTCTACCAAACTAGTCATTCTCCATTTCCCACCACTAGGGGTGAAACTGGGCCGAGCCGGCCTATAGGGGTCTACGACTCGGCCTATGTTAGGTCAGTCCTGACCTAGTATATTTCGTAAAATAGGCCAAACTTGAGTCTTGAAAAAGCCTGTTTAATAAAGAGACCTCACAAGTCCTGGCCTATAAGCCTACATACCGACCTATATTATACTATTTATTTTAAAGAAAATAAAATAAAATAAGTATGCCTTGAATAAAAAAGAAAAGATATAAATTTAATCAATTGCAATTATTTATAACTTAATTATATTCGATTATATTTTAATGAAAATCTGAATTTATTTCTTATGTAGGAGGAACCAACATCTTAGCATGTTAGATTGTGTATATGAATATATTACAAGATTTTTGGGAGATGTTATCTTTACTACAATCATCATGATGTGTTTGTTGGATTCATGTAGTTATTTTAATTTACATAGTATGGATTTGTTTGTTAGATATGATGAAATATATGTTATTTAGTTTGAGCATTTTGCTTTTGAAAGTGACTTAAATGCAGATTGTATGAGTTTTGTTGTGATTCATGATTCTGTTTGGACATTGAAATTATGATTTTGGTTTAACTACAGAATTTGAGTATTTTGTAAAATTGATTCATGGTTCTGCTTTGAAGTTAAAAATTAACAGGCCAACGGGCTAGGCCAAACCATTTGTTTTTTTATAAACGGGCCAAACCAGACTAACAGTTAGACTCGTACTAGGCTTGAGCTAGACCAAATTGAAAAATTTTGGCGTAGGCTTAGACTTTTCGGGGCAAAGCTTGGCTAGCCCAGCCCACATTCACCCCTACCCACCACCACTTACATACTTTGTAGCTTTGATAATAGTCTCATGACCACAACTAGGGGTGTAAATGGGCTGGACTGGGCTTTGGCCTTTTTGGCCCAAGCCTACGTCAAAAAAAATTCAGCCTATCTGACCTATTAAAGACTTTATTTGTAGGCCAAGCCCGACCCATTTTTAAAATAAGAAAGCCTGACATGGCCTACGGGCATTGTAGGCCTCCCACTGTAGATACTAAGCAAAAAAATTAATTGTATAGAGCAAAAAAAGTTCCATTCATGCATGCACTAGTACTTCTCATAAGAAAAAAATGAAAAACAAGAGAGAGTCAACATAATACCCCAGCTCTAGAATGTATATCATAGGGGAATATAGTCAAAGAAATGGAGAAAATAAGAAAAATACAATTACCGGAAGCTGAAATAAAGTCTACAAGAGAATTTCATTTATCTAAAAATCTTTAAACCACCATCAAGACAAGGGGAATAAGAGTATTATTGAAAGATCTTCATCAGTAACATCATAATCCAGCAAGGTACCCATTACGCTTTGGTATTAAGCTGCAACAACATGTAAAATTTGGAGACATTAGACAAGTTTTCCTTTCATAAAATAAAATAGCATAAAAAGTAAGAGATATTGGTATTTGGTACTTTGCGTCTTTGCCACATAAAATAAATATTATTTTAATAAATTAAATAGGTCAACCTACAAGGCTGTAGGCCGGGCTTGACAAAATTGGCCTATGACCTATTTGTTAAAAAAACTTTTTTATAAGCCTAAGCCTACTCTACTTTTCTGAAAGGCTGGGCTCAATGTAGGCCGGGGCGTAGGTTGGGCTGGGCCAGCTGGCCCATTTACACCCCTAACCACAACTAGAGGTGGCAATATGGGTTGAGTCCGGCGGGTTGGGTCGAGGTTTTCAACCCACCAACCCACCCCGCCTAGAAGTGGGTCAAAACGGGTTCAACCCGTCGCGGGGCGGGTTGACCCGCTGGGTTATAATTTTTATTTTTATTTTACAATTAGGTAGTATTTTATTAGTCCTTAAATTTTTGTGATATCTAACTTTTTATTTTATTTTAGTGCTTCCTAGAAAAAATAAAGAATAACAATTTTATTTATGACAAATGTTATCTATATATAATTTCGTAAAGAATGTTTGACAAATATTAGTATACATTTAAGATTGAGACTAAAAAAATATAGAGAAGTGTGAAATAAAATAAAATAAAATTAAAAATTCATAAAATATAATTTATTTTTAAATTTTAATTATTATTTTTTAATTGGCGAGTTGGTGGGTTGACCCGCCAACCTACCATAAAACGGGGTGAGTTTACTTTTTCAACCCATATTTTTTGGCAGATCAACCCACCTCGCTCCGTTTTTAACGGAGGGAGACGGGGCGGGTCAACCCAAATTGCCACCCCTAACCACAACCCTCCCTTATCCGCTAAACTCTTGTTTCTTGCATAGCTGGCAAAACTTTTGATGATTTATTAAAGAAATTATAAATAAAAGGTTTGGTCCTTGTCATTTTAAATAATATAAAATTATATCATTCTAAGTCAAAGAAAAATATAAATAATTTAAATTATAGGAAAGAGAGTAAGTGATTTTTTAATTTAAATTTTAAATAAAAATATTAATTTATATTTTTTTTTATCTTAAAATAGTATAAATCTATATCATTTAAAATAATAAATAATTTTCCCCTAAACGAATCATTTACACATACTCGTTGGATTTTTAAGTGGCCGGATGAAATGCTTAAAATATGAAAAAAAAAGTACAAACTTCCAGAATGCCAAAATACATCAAAATGACCGAGTCTGAGTGGAGTCCAAATTATAATCTGGATCAAATATTATTTGTTGAAATTACATAATAATAAGTTCTTATATTAAAACATTTACCGGAATCATTTGATATTATTTTATAATTTTCAAATAAATGATTAACTTTTATTAATTGAACTTATTTAATTATATTTATAAATTTTAAATTTTTTAGAAAAATGATTTCTATGTGTATACCATTGTTCATTTATTTTTCTAAATGAAAAATTATAGTAATACAATTTTATATATTAAATAGTTTAATAGATTTTATTTAACTCCTATTAAATAAATTAAACTTATTTTCATTTAATAAAACTCACATTACCCAATAATAAAAAAATGTACCCAGAAATATACTAATATCCTTTTTTTATAAACCACAAAGTGAGAGTTGCAATTTTTTAATAAGGTGAATAAACTCGAGGCCGGTTTTGCTAAAAAAAGTTGCTTTTATGTCTTATTTATATTAGAAGTGTGTTTTACAAAATCTAATGTTCTGTAGAATTAAAAAAAGGAAAAAATATTTGACATTTTAAATAATACAAAATTATGTCATTTTAAGACAGAGATAGACACAAAATAATATTTTTTATTTAAAATTTAAATTAAAAAAAATCACAAACTTTATTTCTTATTATTTTTATTTTTTGTGTCTATCTCACTACTAAAATAATATAAAAACATCAAACCCTTTAAAAAAATATATAGTTTTTAAAAAATAATTGAATTTGACTTCTGTTTTTTTTTTTAGAAATTAAAATTTTTAATTTGCAAAAAAAGCAACTTTTTAATTTTTTAAGAGAAAAGTTCAGCAATGCGCATATGATTTACTACAGAGTCACTTATGTTCTTGTGATTTTTTTTATCATATATGTTTTTGTGATTTAGAAAATGGTATGTTTTTATCATATATGTCCCGTAACTTTTTATTTTTTACAAAGTACAAGAACATATGTGATAAAAGAAATCACATGGACATAAATGATTCTGAAACAAATCACATGACATGGGGGCATTGGTGAACTTTTTCTTGTTTTTAAAGTTAGATATCCAAACGAATTTGGATCCTCTCATGTGATCATATCATGTGAGAAATTATAACCATACAAAGCTGGATCAATGGCAGTAAAAAAGGAAAGAGAAATCATAACCTTTTTTCTGTCCAAACACTTTATAGAAGAAGTTTTTTTTTAAAAAAATAAATAAATTAACTTTTCGCTAAAAAAAAAAAAATCCAAACCGGCAGATTAGAATCGATGGCAAATTACCAAAACAAAATCATACAAAGTTTCGTGCGGAAATGCGGGACCGGCTGAGCCAACGTGTGAACGAAAAACCGGTTTCGCCGCGCACCGAACAAGTTACCAAAACCGCTAAACGAATAATCAAAAGGAATATTACGATTGCGCCACCGAATAAAAAACCTTGCCACTTTCCTTCTCTCTTCGACAATCCACAGTCTAACCTGACTTTGGCTTTAGGGAGAGACTAAACCAAACCTTTCAGCAATGTCGGGTGTTAGGGTTCGGTGAGCAACGGACACACACAGACGCAACCTCCATGGAAATGCCCGCTAGAAGATCCAACTACTCACTCCTCAGCCAAACTCCCGACGACCAGTTCGGCGCAACCGCTCCGCCTCCGTTGTTCGACTCTTCATCCGGTGACGGCAAGAACAACAAGAGCAAGTTAGACAGAGCCTTTGACTGCGACTCGGTTGCCGATCATAGAGTCGCTCAGCAGGGGAATCGGATCGGGAATTTGTACGCCTCGATCGGGTTGCAGAGGCAGTCCAGCGGTAGCAGTTTCGCTGAGAGCTCGCTGTCCGGCGAGTTTTATGCTCCGACTCTGTCAATCGTCTCTGCCAACGAGATCGATGCCTTTGGCTACGCTCACGATGATGGACTCAAATTCGGTGGAGGTGTTGGCGGTGGCGAGACCAGAACCAAGCTTCCGGAGATTGCGGCGGCGAGGAACGAAGGGTCTTTTGGTAAGAGCTGGGCGCAGCAGACAGAAGAGAATTATCAGTTACAGATGGCTTTTGCACTTCGGCTCTCCACTGAGGCGACGTGTGCTGATGATCCCAATTTTCTGGATTCAGTGCCAAATGAATCCACGTTAAGGTCCTCGTTGTCATGTTCAGCAGAGGCAATGTCGCATAGGTTCTGGGTATGTTTATTGTTATGCCTCTCGTTGCATGGCTTATGGTTTGTGCTACTTGAATTGTGGTTGGTTGCAAAGTTTCGGTGATTAGTTATGAACTTGTGAGCGAGCGAGAGATTGTTCATTTTAGGTTTTCATCATTTGTTTGTTTGTTTTTTTTTTTTTTTTTTTTTTTTTAACTCAAGTTTCAATGTGTAATCAAAGAAAATTTAAAAAAAAAAAGCACGTAAATGGATGTAGTCATACTAGGGCTCTGGTTATCGTACATGACGTGACTGTTGGTTGACAGTATTTATAAGCCAAACTAAGTGCAATGTAACTTTGTCATATGAAGGTGCAGTTATTCTATGATTGATATTATGATATGCTTGCATAAAATGTTGATTTGTATAGGTTTGTCTGGATTTTCTAGGCTGCATCAATAGAAGTGTGAAATTGACGACGATGACAAATTTTGTGGAGAAATTTTTAAGTTCATTAGACTGTTGGACCTTTGCAATGAGTGATTCCTGGGGCTGTATTTGACTTCAATGGATGGGAACTGCATTAGTACAATACCTTATTTGAAGTTGTGTTTCATCAGTTGCAAAGAACAGTTGGATCTTGAATTACAATGTGCAAGTCGAATAGGATTAACAACTGACAAGGATATCAGGCTTTTTCTTTTCGGCGTGCTCCCGGGAAATAATTATCATCTAGTCCCATTTGTCGGGCACTGACAGCAGAGAAACTACATTCTTGAATTGTTGCTTTTCACTCTTAATTTGTACCAACTTTGTTGCAATGCTTGCAATGTGGGCAGATTATCCTGTTATTGTGTTCCTTACATTCTTGAAACTTGTTTTGCTTGTTCTAAAGAGGCCCTTTTTTGTAATGCATACTAATTTATTGGAAAATGTATTGTTTTAAAGAGTAAGATAAATCTTGGAATTGTGTGTTTAATATTTTGGCATTATTTATGTTTTGTTACTAACTTCCATTTTTCATGACACTGATGGCATAAAAACAAAATTATGGTGAGTTTTCACTGTTAATTTGTACCAATTTTGTTGCGATTCTGGTGACCTGGGCAGACTATCCTGTTTATATGTTCCTTAAATGATGCTTCTTGAAACTTGTTTTGCTTGTTCTAAAGATGTGCTTTCCCCACTCTGCATAATATTTATTGGAAAACGTACTGTTTGAATGAGCTGAATGAATCCTGAAAATGTGTGTTTAAATATTTTGGCGTCATTGTGGGTGACTGAATATGCATTGTCCTATTAGGGGAAATTTCCACGGGGAGGTATAATTATCATATTCTGAGGGAAGAAGTTAAAACTTAAAACGTGATTGTTAAGTTGTTACATGAATTAAATTTAAGAGGAAACAAAATACCCATCATCTCTTTATTACGTTCTTGTATTTTTGTTTTCTTTTTTAAATCAATTTCCTCTAATTTTACAGAAAGTTCAGAGTGGAAACTGGAAGTAGCTTCATCTTGATAGACTTGTTTCACTTATTGGTAGGTATACAATTGATGATATTTTGTCCTGTTAATAATGTGCACCAGGTAAATGGCTGCCTATTATACTTCGACAAAATTCCTGATGGCTTTTATCTAATTCACGGGATGGATCCCTATATATGGACCATGTGCACTGATCTGCAGGAAAATGGCCGAATTCCATCAGTTGATACACTAAAGTCTATGGATCCCTCTTCTGTTTCTTCTCTTGAAATAGTTTTGGTGGATAGACGTAGTGATCCTAGCTTAAAAGAATTGCAAAACAAAGTACATGACATTTCTTGTAGCTGCATGACGACAACAGAGGTTGTAGACCATCTTGCCAAGCTGGTTTGCAATTACATGGGGTGAGTCTCCTTGGCATTATTGGCTTTGAACTATTTAGCTTACATGTTAGTCTAACTATGTGTTATTGCTATAACAAGGGGTTCAGCTTCAGTTTGGGAAGATGAATTTTTTCCCGTCTGGAGGGAGTGCATTAATGATCTGAGAGATCGCTTAGGATCTGCTGTTGTTCCAATTGGCAGTCTATCTATTGGACTCTGCAGGCATCGTGCTATATTATTCAAAGTAAGGTTCCACTTCTATATGGTGTTTAAGAGCATGTTTGGCACATATTTTTTTAAATTAAAAGCTACTTTTAAGCTAAAGTTAAAAAAAAGCTTAAAAAATAAAGCGAAAAACTGTTTGATAATTGTATAAAGTTGTTCTTAGGATATTGAAAGGAGGGAGATGAAATAATTTGTTATTAGGGTAAATTATTAGGATAAATGTTAAAATTTATAAATAAAAGTTTAGAATAAGGGTATAATTGGAAAATAAATATGATAACTCCAAAAAAGTTTGACATACATCTTAAAAAAAGCTCCTCTTGGAAGCTTTTAGCTTCTTTGTTCTTTATAAAAAAAGTTCTTTTTATAATAAGAGCTTTTGTAAAGTTATGTTTGACTAAGCTTCTACTTATAAGCAGAAGAGAAGCTAAAAATAAGAGCTCCCAAACAACACCAAGTGTAATACTCCGTTTGCAGTCGGTTAATTAGCATTCATATAATATTTAGCTCAAGCAAATTTTAAACTTAATAAATGCAGAAGCTAACTGGCTAACTTTTTCTTTTTCCTTATGTATTACAATTTTCATTGCTTCTTTGGTCAAAATAAAACGGGCAACATTTTGGCTGTATTTCGGACCACTGGGGATAATTCCCACCATGATAATTTCAACCTGATTGACAGTTTAATATAATCCAGACATAAATCATATTACCTAGCCATCCATGGCATAGGCTATACCAGACATTGCATGTCTCAAAATAATGTCCATAGAGCTACTTACATGATTACATCAACCAACTAATAGAGATGTAATTAAATAAGTAACCTAGACATATGCATACATAACTAACAAAATAGATAAACTATCAACATGGCATAGACATCTCCTATGCTAATCAAAAGAATACATGGCATGTACATATCAAAAGAATAACATCATGTCATGTACAAAATGAAATGTCAATCAAAACATGACTATCAGGTCAGACAGTATCTTTCCTTCGGCCTCTTGCTGCGCGATGCCTCAACACCATTAGCTATTGTAATGGTAATCCCCATAACGCGGGGTAAGATGATAATCTCAGGAAACTAGGGGTCCTTGGAGGGCTCCTCCACCCCCAGGTTCACTTCAGGCATAATATCACAGTATAAAAGCATATATGCATTAGAATATGTATATCAATGAATGTGTGTAATAATAAACCCTACTAGCCAGAGAATATAACAAGTATGCATTACGCAAGGAAACACAGTCTTGCCACATACTGGATGAGGAAACACCATCTCATAATATGCATAAGGAAACACCGTCTTATGTCTCATACAAGGAAACACTGTCTTGTGTGGCACTCAAACATACATACATATATATATGCAACATCTAACAAATCATTTTTAACATCTATATCAAAGAACCATCCTCTCTCGGAGTCTGGTGGAACAAACAGGGGGATTAGCCACAAGGACCGAAAGCTTACCTGTAGCTTTCACCTAAGCTTGCTTCAAGCCCAAACAAGGTGCTCCACAAATACTCGAGTATCAACTCATTTCATAACACCTATTTCAAGGTGAAGATTCACAATTAATCACATATTCATTATGTAAGTCTCATGTTAAACCATTGTTGATACTTACCTTAATCCAAATAATCAAGAGCTTTGGTCAATGTCCATAGCTTGATCTAATCCATGCTCTTGCTCCACTAGTCCACTTGGTTTTACACTATAACCAATGAACACACATCCATCAATATTCACATTTATAAACTCAACGTGAATCCTACACAAAACCAAGGTTTTTACACTTTAATATCACTTGATTTTGAGTCCAATTTATCAAAGTGTTCTAAATGGAGATTACATAATTTTTCCTTTTACGGGAACCAATACCAAGCATGTTTGACAAAGGGACTCTCCTACAAATCACCCTCCAACTACTCAACCCATCAAATTTTCGAAATTGATATATAGCCAAAAAAATCATGATTTTCTATAGTGAGCTAAACGGTGATTTCTTTTGTTGTCTTTCATCAAGAAGCACTCCTAAGCATTTTTAACAAAGAACATCATATACAAAACAACCTCTAACAACTCCAATCATCAAAATTTCGTGGTACTATTCACATACAACCTAACTTTATTGAAAATTCATGAAGATGAGATTTGAGTGGGGGAAACTTACCACAATCCGACCTAGAACGAAGGGGGAGGAGTCCCCAAGCTTTCTTGCACTTGAAACATCCCCCAAAATCATCAAAATCCTCACAAACTCGTGGCTTTGAGGAAGAAATTTCTCACTCCACAATGAACCCCAACCGAAAATGAGCTATGGGTTTGAAAGAGGAGAAAATTTGAAGTGGTTTTGGCTTTGGAATCGGTGGATTTCGTTATGCCTAGCTCAATCTACAAGCTTGTGAAGTTTTGCTCTTTTTCTTGGTTATGGAGGAGGTAGCCCACGGGAGAGACGAAGAAAATGAGAGGAAATAGTGTTTGAAACACATTTAAGTGAGTTGCTTTATCTAAGTGGGTATAAACTTATCTATCCCGCTCACTTAACTCATATCCCAACTTGACATACTAGTCCAGAATTTTTTGTGGTAATATTTACAAATTTACTTTCCCTTTTCGATTACTTTGTCTACCCACATTTTTACCCCAATATTGTCATTTTTACTCTTTTTCACCAAAGGTGACTTTAATTCATTTTAATTAGACTTCCCATCTAATTATTCTTCAATATTTATCATAGATTCTTTAATCTCGAATTTAATCCACAATTTAATGTTTGGGTCATTATACTAAGGCTGTGATTATGCATCTTGACTTTTTTTTCTTTTTGTTCAATGGTTTAATACAAGTTACTGGCTTCATGCTGTTTTTGAGATGACATGCTTTATGCACTATATCTTCAGGTACTAGCTGACACAATTGATTTACCGTGTCGAATTGCAAAGGGTTGTAAATATTGCTCAAGAGATGATGCCTCCTCATGTATTGTTCGATTTGAGCTTGACAGGTATATGTTTTGTTGCTAAGTATATATGATTTTCAGTTTATACGTAGCAGTGCAATTTAAAGAGTTGTTTTCCATGAGCTGTGACCATGGAATGATGAAAGTGCAAAATTATGAATGCACTGTAGCCTCGTGGTTAGCATTCTGTGAACTGACACCATATGATTACAGGGAATATATGGTTGATCTAATTGGGAAGCCAGGTTGCTTGTGCGAGCCTGATTCCTTGCTCAATGGTCCATCTTCCATCTCATTTTCTTCACCCTTGCGCTTTTCAAGACTTAAACCAGCTGAACCTACCATTGATTTCAGGTCATTGGCCAAACAGTATTTCTCAGATTGTCTATCTCTTGAGCTTGTCTTTGATAATGGTTCTGCAGGTGATATTCTTGTTTTCCTTTTTAATGTATGAATAAGTCCGGGCTTGTGATATTATTGCTATAATGTATCTTGAAGGATCTATTCAGTGCTTACCATTGCACTGTTTAAAAATTTAAGATCCAGGTGTCGTAGATTTTTTATTTATTTCTATTTTAATGAATGGAATCATCTTCTTTAGGCTAACTCTCCATAATTAATTTGTTTAAATTCCAAAATGGGTAAGGACTTAAGTAATGTGTTACAGCTTTCTTATTTCAATTGAATTATACCCCCTTGCTGTTTTTATCATTTTTTTTTAAATTATTTTAAATTTTACCGAGTGATTAGATAGGACCTATCTGTATGTTTGTTCCTTGTATATGTTGGCTGTAATTATTGGGCAATTTTTTTTTTCTTTTCAAACTTAAAAATGCCTAATAAAAACAAAAATGAGCTTGTTTCTGCAGTGATCTGCATTATGATGTTTAACTGAATGATGTTCCAAGTTTATTAGGGTGTACACGATTACGATTCTGTTTTTTGGCATTGTTTCTGAAAATAAATATATATATATATATATATATATATTTAATTTCTATGCTTAGGAAGAGTGTTTGGGAAAAAATATGTTTGATAATGCAACGTATTTCTATACCCAAGGAGAGAGTGTGTATTTAATAAATAGTATTTTTAATAAATAATGTGTATTTAATGCTAATAAGTAATAACACATTCTACGATGTATGTATTTAGTAAATAGTGTGTCAGGGAACAAAAAAGTAAAAAAGTTGTTTCTTATTTTTGCCAATTTGTGTTCTTGGGCAACCAGTTCATTCTTTTGAATTGAAAAATAAATTGGTTTTATCAAACACTTTTTCTAACCATTTCTGCTCCCTGGACTAAAAGTAAAGAAGAAGAAAAGGTTTCCGGAAATTGTCATGCACATCCTTATTGTTCCAAGTTGGTTTCTTGATTGTGGAATTGGGAGAACCATTCAGGTTACTTGGTCAAGTTATTGAATGCTGTTATCAAATTCCTGTTATTTTTTATGAAAAATGGGCTAAAACCCTAAACATATCATTTATTCTCTTTGTGGAATGTACTTGAATAGTGATATATTAAAGTCTTTCTTTAAATACATAAAGATGATGAGTGACTGATTTAATTTTAAATACACTTTTGAGCAAGTCAACATCTAGAATAAATAGATGTTCATGCAGGAGGTTTTATTTTAGTTATAGTTTTGCATTTGTTTCTCCAATCTGGTGTGCAATTTTGTATGTCTTAATAATTCTTATATGCTGAACTGGGTACCAAGTATAGGATACCCTGAATTTTATAATACCGGACCTGTTATTGATGGAGATTTTGGATTCTCCATTCCAGAACAGAAGTGCAGAGACAGGAATAACCGTGGGCCAATTCCAAATGATAGCAACAGAGGTTCTCTCATTCGTCCGTACCCACAAGCTTACCATCCAAGCCGGCATGATCAAGGTTCTGAAACATTTGAATCATGTAACCTTCCTCAGAACGTTGTAGAACTGACAACTGTGGAAAAGGATCCACTGCCTTTAAAGCATAACCTTCCTGGTCATAGAGATGCACAAACCCCATTAGCACTAAAAAATTTCAATGTTGATGTTATTGAGGGTAGGGGTTTTGTTGAAGGAAGTCAACTGATTCCTAGCAAACCTACTAGAGAGCTTGCCCTTGATATGGAGGATTTGGACATACCGTGGAGTGATCTTGTTTTAAAAGAGAGAATAGGATCAGGTATGTATCCTCTCTTATAAACTGCATACAATTTAAAGTTGTCTGTTTTTTTTTCTTTTTTTTTTCTGTGGTTGGGGTCGGGTGGCAGTTAGAAGAGAAACATTGTGAAAAGAGAGAGTAGGCAAGGTAATAAGTAAAAATGAGGATAAGGTAGCGTACCTAGCAATGGAAATATAAAAGAAGATGAAAATAACAAAAAGCGAGCTTATTAATGCTATAAAACTCTCCAATCCCTCTGCATATCTGACAACGAGGTTCCATTAAAAAAGTTGTGGTTCAGAGTGCCAAAGAAAAGCCATTCCAAATATCCTATTTGCATAATAGCAGTATGATAATGATGGGCCTTTGACACATGTATAAGAGGAGAAAAAGAAGGAGAGTGGGCTGAAGAGTGTTGGGGCAAGGGAAATAGTACATGTTTATGAGAGGAGATATAGGAATTCTGCTAGGAGTAAGGAAAAAACAGTGGCGGGTGTAAAGAACCAATTCAACCCAAAAGCTTAAGCTGGTGGGTGAGGGCTTTTTAATGGTTTTATATATCTCAACACGCCCCCTCACACGAGAGCCCACTGGGCTTGAAGGGTGGACAATGCACATGCCCATCTACCTGTGCGAACAAAGAAATTCCATTTGAAAGAAAGTGGGGGGCGGCGAGAATCGAACCCGGGACACGAGGCTCTGATACCATGTAAAGAACCAATCTAACCCAAAAGCTTAAGCTGGTGGGTGAGGGCTTTTTAATGGTTTTATATATCTCAACAGCGGGTGAGTGTAATAGGATGTATACATGACAGCCAGGTATTGGAGAGGAGAATTATGCAATGATGGGAGATAGAAAAGGAAACATGAATAAGGAGGGGGTGGGAAAATAGTGGAGAGGCGTAACAGAATTTTGGGAGTGAATTGGTGGCCTAGGACATGGAGGGCAGAGTCTGTGTATCAGCTCTGATTATTACATCTTGTTGTTGCATTTCTTATGTTCAGTATCTGTCTTTCAGTTTATTGAGCAGTATTTTTCCCTTGTAAAGGAGATCTCCTTCTCGAGTTCTATCCGATTTTCAGTTTTCCTAGCGGATAACAATGTGCCTAGGAAAACATGATCATTTTCCCCCAATCAAATACATCAAGAGAACTGCAAAATATCACACCACCATTTTTTCCATTGCTCCTACCAAATGCTCTGAAGTTAATTAATGAGAACTGAGCCTAAGTTAAGCACACTGTATTTGATTAATTTCTATAGTTACATGCTTCTTGTGGCATGATTTATGCAATTAATATCAGCAGTCATTAATTGAATTTGGTCTGTTATATTTTCAGGTTCGTTTGGAACTGTACATCATGCTGAGTGGAATGGCTCAGTAAGCCACTCTTTTTTTTCTTTCATTGATGCTGTATAAAATGAGATTAACTTATGGTTGGCTTTTTGTTGTTTCCATGGCATGTCTGAATATTCAGAGAATATTCGAATTCCATATTCCAAATTTTCTATTTTTATTCTATTTATTTTAATTTTTTTATTAATTTTTTTTGCTTTTTCAGCATCTGTCATTGTTTCTGGCAAATTCTAGTAAATCATATGTGTAATTAGTATAGCAATATGTGAATGATATCTCTGTATCTGTACAATAGTCACAAATCCTAAGTTCAAGTGGTTCCTAATAAATATTTTTGTAAGTTTGTTTCATAAGCATTCAGTGCTTGTAGATTATACGTACCAGGAAATTTGAAAAAAATTGTCCAGGGTGGTATTTGAAAATAAGCTGCTTCCTTCCTAGCTGGATCTAACATTTACATATTAATCTTGTAACGATCCACATTTGTACTCTTAAATTAAGAATTCTTACCACCTGTTGGTGGCTGTGCACTTCCAGGAGAACCCAGTCGATATGGTTGATTGCAGCCACTTGGCTTCCTGTTTGCCAATCTTCTTTGTTGTAACTCATTGACTACAACCTTTTTGGCATAGATTTTCCTATTGAATTGCACATAAAAGATCAAAGGTTTACTTGAAAAAATTTCGTTGTCCAAGAGAATAAATGTTTTCCATTTAGCTACTTCCCTTAATTTAGTAAAGAAATGAAGCCTTAGTGTTTCAAAGTGGCATTTTTTAATGCTTTCTTCGCTTTCCACAGGAAGGCTTCTGTGATTATAATTTTGCAGCTCTATCTTATCTAATTTTATTTGTATTTTATTAGTGTTACGATTTAGAATGCATATTTGTTTTTTTCTTTTGTTTGGTGGTGGTGGTGGAAGGGTATTGCTTCATTGATGTTTGAAGCTGAAGTAGTGCTTAATATTTAATTATGTTTCATGCATCTTTCTCCCTCTCTCTACTTGCTTGTTACATTTGGTTTTAAAGTTGGTATTGTTACATCAAAATGTTATGCACTGCAGGAGGTTGCTGTGAAAATTCTGATGGAACAGGACTTTCATGGTGAACGCTTTAAGGAATTCCTGAGGGAGGTATGCTCAAAAGTTCTTGTTTTGTGCAGAAAAAACACCAATTGTACGTAGGTATTGCTTGCTGTTGATTTGAGCACTATTTTCACCTCTTTTGCTAGGTTGCAATTATGAAACATTTGCGGCATCCAAACATCGTTTTATTTATGGGTGCTGTCATTAAGCCTCCTAATTTATCAATTGTCACAGAATATTTGTCAAGGTTTTACAACATCTCCTCTACCAGTTCCTTTACCTTTCCCCATGTAAGAGGGAAGTCTATTCATGGTTATGAGATACTTTACCCTCGAGATCTGAAGGTTTGATTGAACTAAGTGCAGGGGGAGCTTATATAGGCTGTTGCATAAACCTGGTGCCAGAGAGGTGTTGGATGAGAGGCGTAGGCTTAGTATGGCTTATGATGTGGTAAACATTCAGAAAATAAACATTGTTGTTTCTGGTTCATTTTACTTTTTGAATTAGTATTATGTCATGTCATAACCATTGTATCCATCGGTTAAGTATTTGTCATTTTCATGTGCAGGCTAAGGGGATGAATTATCTTCATAAACGTAATCCTCCCATTGTTCATAGAGATCTGAAATCTCCAAACCTTCTCGTTGACAAGAAATATACAGTGAAGGTAAGATGTTGAAAGAGACTCATTTAATGTTTGGGATAAAAGTGTTGTTGATGTTAATTTTGATGCTAAGACTCATTTAATCCATTGATCTGCCATAGCAGTATGCTTCTACTTCTCCTGCTAGCATGAATGTACTAAGATAGTCTATATTGAATGACGACACTGTTTAGCTGTCATGTCTTTTAAACATGATGGAAGATTGAATGTTACTGCAAAACTTTGTCTACCTTCACATGTTTTATAGAAGTTTCAGCATTCTGCTAATTAGCTGGGCTACTTTTGATTCAAATTTGGTGTGTTGGCAAAAATCTATTTAATATGTAAACTATATGTGCAGTGTCTTCACAATTTCTTTTTGGAGGGGGTTTGGTGGTGGTCTGTTTTCATTGATGAAGTATTTTCAATTTTCAAGAATCTTAATTTATTTGTGTCTTTCCTTTAGGTATGTGATTTTGGGCTTTCCCGACTAAAGGCAAATACATTTCTTTCATCCAAGTCAGCTGCAGGGACTGTAAGTTAACTTTCATAACATATACTTCTGCTTTCAATATCCTACGTTTGAGAGGTCATTTTTATTATTACGCGTTGAATTGTTCTCCTTTTTCTTCTGCTAGCCTGAATGGATGGCTCCAGAAGTTCTTCGTGACGAGCCTTCCAATGAGAAGTCAGATGTTTACAGCTTTGGTGTCATCTTGTGGGAGATTGCAACATTGCAACAGCCGTGGGGTAATTTGAATCCAGCACAGGTTTGTCATACATCTTTGATACATGATATTGCAGTATGCTTATGATTAGATCTTCTATTTTGATTATAGTATTATATTGCTTTGATTTTTACTAGAAACTATTTAAGATATGATGACTGTAAGAATATAACATCAAACAGCATGCTGCTGATAACAGAAATCTGAAAATGATTGCAAGAAATGTATATTGGTTGATGCATGTATCGAAAAAGTCAATGATGACAACTATACTGTTGGAGGTGTCTCAATAGTGTGCCTGAGTGTGGTTTTTGGAGTGTTATCCTCATTGAAATATAATTCTACTTTGACTAAATTTGCATGGATATATATTTTTTTTCTTTTATTCTTTCTGGACTATCAGGCTATCATTTGTGCTAGATGCAGGGCCTTTTCTGTTACTTCAGTCTTCACAAATCCACAATGTTATGTAGGTTGTGGCAGCTGTTGGCTTTAAGGGAAAAAGACTTGAGATGCCACATGATTTGAATCCACGATTAGCCTCAATAATTGAGGCTTGCTGGGCCAAGTGAGTTCAGATACATCTTTCATTTGAATTGTGCTTCAGTATTATGCATAAATTTTATTGATATCCATGGTTTACTGCAGCGAGTCCTGGAAACGCCCGTCTTTTTCAAGTATTATGGATTCTTTGAAAGTATTGCTCAAAATCCATACACCTCAACCTGGTCGTCCAAACATGCCATTGCTTACCTGAATGGTTGGAATCCTAGATGTCATTCATGCACATACTTCAAGGTTTTATTAGTGCTGATGTCTAGCAGTAGTACGCTGTTTTATTAGTCCCAGGTGCGTGCCAAATTTCATAATGACTGACCTTGCTTAGCATTAAATCTGGCTTGGACGTAGTATTTCTCTATTTTTTGTGTTGCAGTAAGGGGAATGATCATCAATTTTCTAGCGGATATGTAATCTTCTTCCAATTATTATTTGTTGGTGATTGGTTCCTGATCTTTAGGAACTGATGGTACCAGAAAACCAAGCGTGTGTATATATATATATATATATATTGATATATAACTAACAGTGACAAGCCAGATACACATTGATAACAGCAAGAACAGAGCTACAGGCCTACAGCACTCTGAATCCAGACTCAAACAATGACGTACAATGAAATAGAGAATAACAAAGAAATAGAATAAACCAAAGATACTCCCCTCTACAAGGAACAACCCACCTTGCAGAGAAACCCAATTCCCCTTTTCCTGATTACGCAATTTTCCTCTCCTCAGTCCTCACACCTCCTTCCTTTTGTCCTACTCTTCTAATAATATTCTAGAATATTACCCTAACAAACTAACTAATTCACTCACTAACTATGGACTCCTTTGCATTGCTGGATATGGGCCCACTAGTCATAGCCCAACAATACTCCCCCTTCAAAATTTTCCTTGTCCTCAAGGTGAAGAAAGAGGATAAGTGATGTGGTCGAATTGCCTCCGGGATCCCATTACTTGAAGCACCTAGACCACATTGGAAGCTTCAATTCCATGGGCTTACCATGAATCTCACCCAATCCCTGCGTTGATCCTTGTCCTTCCACACCTTCTGTCGCAGCTAACTTATAGTGTATGATTTGTTTCATTGGGCCAAAGTTGAATTCCAGCTACTCCATCACCTGGATCCCATTGTTTGAAGCTTGTTGACCAAGTTAAGCTTGAAGCCAAAAAACCGCCACTGCCAAATCCTATTGCCATCTTGCCTCCATTCAACACCTGTGCTTTGTGTCCTATAACATTTATGATTGAGAAACAAGATATATTTTCATCCTGTTCCCGCTCTGTTTTCAGCCTATAACATTTATGATTGAGAAACAGGATATATTTTCATCCTGTTCCCGCTCTGTTTTCAGCCCCATTTCCTTTTCCAGCACTAGTTTGCATGTTCCCATGAGCTTGTCAAGAAGATTGGAGTTTGAACAAACTTGATTTTGCGAATTTGTAGTGTCACAAATGAACCAGAAGTTGCGCCGCCATCATTCCACCATCTTCTTCGGCGACAACTTCCTGAAGCGCGCGCTACTCTGGTTACCGTCTGCTGCAGTAACTATGGACGTTCCTTGCATTGACCTTTGTCCTTACCTCTTTCATTTGAGCCCTTCGCATGTGAATGTTCATCGGACCCATTTCTTCTTATCAGCATATTTTCCCATCTTTGGGTATAATTTCGTGGGCCTAAGGAGTTGAGCCCACATCAGTTATTCCCTTTTGACAAATTGGGCCTTCCATCTTCAATTACGCCGGCCCATGTCAAGGGAGTGGATTGCATATAGTGTCCATGGCCATTTGATGAACCACTGCTCACAAGCTTGTTGGATAATCCGACCCGGTTGTTAATTGTTTCTCTTTCTTCAACCTTCTGACCTAACGTCTTTATGCGTCCCAAATTAGACAAGAGCCTCTCCTCCACCCCTATATCCTTCTTCACGTGTCCAAGCGGCATCGACAACAACTTATAGTGTTCCTCGCTGATTACGTCTTCCTTTTCGCCTTCCTCTTCTTCTGTTTTGTCTTCTTCGGCTTCTTCCTTTATTTCTTCTTTTTTTGTTCTTCTGCAACTTCCTCTTCTACTGCATCGGCTTCTTCTACCGTTTTTCCTATTTCTTTTTCGTTGGCTGATGCTTCTTCTTCTTTTGTAATTTCTTCTGATCTGGCATCTTCGGCTTCTTTTTCTGAGCTTAGATCTGCTCCCTCTCCTTCTTCGTTTTCTTGCGTTTCTTCCTTTTCTTTTTTTTCTTCTCCAGTTTCTTCTGCACCTCCAACTTCGTCCGATGCTTCTTCAATGTGTCGATTTACTTCTTCCGCCTCTGCTGCCTCTTTTTCTTCTTTCTCTACCATATAAATCTCAGGTGGATATTTACTTATAAATGCCCTGGTAAAATCCCACAATTTTGCATTAGGATTGAGACAATTCCAACACCTATACCAGTAGAGCGCACATCCTCTAAGGCCACTCAGCGTTTCTGCCAATTGTTCATCTTCTTCATTTATTTGCTTTTCTTGAAAATGTTGTTCCATAGCAATTTTCCATCCCCAAGCGTCGTCTCCTTCTCCATAAAATTTTGGAACCATTATAAATTTGTATTCTCTCTCTCTTTCTTTCTTCTTCTTCTTTTTTTTTTTTTTAGATCTGGACCAGAAAGCACCCCCCTAGATCGGAAGTGCTCTGATATCAAATTGATGGAACCAGAAAACCAAGTGCATGTATATATATTTTGATATATCACTAACAATGACAAGCCAGATACACATTGATAACAGCAAGAACAGAGCTACAACACTCTGAATACAGACTCAAACAATGACGAACAATGAAATAGAAAATAACAAAGAAATAGAATAAACCAAAGATACTCTCCTCTACAAGTTTCAACCCACCTTGCAGAGAAACCCAATTCCCCTTTCATGATTACGCAATTTTCCTCCCCTCATTCCACACACCTTCCTTTTGTCCTACTCTTCTATGAATATTCTAGAATATTACCCTAACAAACTAACTAATTCACTCACTAACTATGAACTCCTTTGCATTGCTCCACTAGTCATAGCCCAACAGGAACAAACAGAATCTTCTTATTCTGTCCATTATGTACAGCTAGGTGTAGTTAGTAGTATTTATGTTTAGAGATGTTCCAACTGTAATTTTTGGTTACCAATTAGGGAGAGATTGCCCCTCCTATAATTTGGACATAGATTAGTGTACAACCTATTTCCGGATTCCCTATTTATACTGCAATCCTATAATCAACAAAATAAGGAGAATACAATAATTTCTTTATTGTTATTATTATTGATATTATTATTTGTGGTGAACCAACTATCTCAAAAGTTAAGTTTTTAGGTGAAGACACATGGATGATTTTATACTTTTTTAACATTTCTAATAAGCCCCTAATGCTAAAGTCCTTTGGACTTGAAGCAGACAATGCACAAGATTACTTACCTTGTGCTTAAATTTATCCTTTTTTTATTTAGAAGGATTGAGCTCTATTAACACTTGATCATAGAAGCTTTGTACCATCTTATGAACCAACTATCACAAAGCTTAAAAAAACATGAATGACTTTGTACTTTCATAACATTTTTAACAATTATTATTAGGGCAAAATGCAAATTACACCCTCCAACTACTGGGGTTGTGAAAAAATAAACCAACGTGCTTTTAAATTCAGCAAAACAACTCCTCATGCTCACCCGAATGTGCATATCGACCCTTCTGTTAGTGCTCTATCCTCCTCACAAATAGTAAGCACATCACATGACCTCACGTGCCCATTCCTTGCCCTATTCTTCCAAATTTGTTCTCAATCTTAGTTCGGAGAGATATGGACAGCTTGGAACATACTTCTGGAGTGAAACATGTTGAGGATCCTTCACATGTTTGGGTTGCCGAAACATATGAGGAAGGGAAGAATACAACTAAGGTTAAGAAAAAGAGATAGAGAAGGCCAAGTATCCTAAGGGGTTTAACCCTGCACACCTAGGTCCTCTGCCAGATTCAAAATAGATCAACTTATAAGCCTATGAAGAAGGACAAAAGAGCTGCTCAGAGAGGCTCTCAGGGTGATGTACTTAGAGGAAAACACGATGCTGATGCCTCTTCGAACAACTAAAATCCAAGATCAAGCCTGGCAACTGCCTCCTACAAAGGAGTTACAGAGAATGCAGTTTCTGAGCATACCAAGCCTTCATCCTAGTCGAGAAAGAAGTCTACGAATTGGCTAGGAATCATGGTTTTTGGTAAACATTTTTTATTTGAGACAATTTGTTAGTGCTACTTTCATTGATTCGGCTGAAGGCCAAATACGATAACACGTGGGTTCAATTCAAAACCTTGACTCCATCAGTGCTGTTACTGGTGTGCTTTCCGTTAGTAAGGTGGACAGAGCACTAAAGGAAGGGTTAATATGAAAGTTTGGGGTGAGTATAAGGAGTCATTTTGGTGACTTTAAAAGTACATGGGTTTTTTTTAGCACAACCCCTATAATTGGAGAGGGGTAATTTGCATTTTGCCCTTGTTATTATTATTATTTTGTTTAAAGTAATAATATGCTGAAGCGCAGTTGCAACTCAAGCAAAATTAGTTAAGAGGCTTTTTTATTTATTTGATTTATTTATGTGTGTAGGAGAGGGGCTTTGGTGTTATCAATGTACTTTGTCCCTGATGGTTGTTGCTTGTAATGGTCGCGCATGTCTAAGCTCTGGTGATCAAACTAATACTCGTTCTTGTTTTGGTTGCAGAGGCACAGTTGTATATTTCTGTTCTAATTCGATTAAGAATACCGATTTTTGACGCAAAGCATGGATCCTCCATCTTTATTCCAACAAAATATTTTGATTACTGTACTAAAAAAAAAATTTGTTTGATTAGTGATCCAATAATGTCGTGAAGAAATGTATAATTTTTTTCATCCATATTTTTGTATGTAAAATGATTCCAATTGTAATTAGATTAGATTCAGTTAATGAAAAGCAACTTTGACGGCAATGTACGCCTGTGTTTTGTTTTGGGCGTGCTATTCATGCCCCCTTACTTCAGAGAGTCTCCTCGCTTTTGGGGATTGAATTCAACATTCAAAAAATGATTAGGCTAGCTACCGTCTTGCATTTGCTTCGAATATGGGCAAATTAGTATTTGTGTCAGTTCTGTGATCTGGTAGAAGATTCAACCTATGACTTGGTCATGAATAGGATTAGGCCGTGTTGGATGACTGATAAGTTGGCAATTTTTTTGAGTTAATTTATTTTTAAAAGCACATAAATGATGTTCTAACTTCTATCTATTATTAAATTTTGATCAATTAAATTCATGATGTATTAAATTAAATAACCAATTAATATATCTTATTTTATAAATAAATAATTTTAAGAGAGTTTTATCTGGAGTCTGTAATTGGGAATTCGGTTCCAAGCAGGCCAGCACTTTAAAGGTATTATTGGCAATTTGGCATGTATGGAAGCATGTAGAGTAGTTACTATATTGATTTAGTTCAAATTGAGTATGATAACTTTTATTATTTGTACAATAACAGAATAACTATATGACTAAAACTAAAGAAAGATTTGGGAGTGGATTTTCTAATATTTTTATGAAAATTTTACATTTATCTCTTTTCCTTAGTGTTAAATGAATGAGATTCAATTATAATTATAATTTTTAAAAAGAGATAGAAACAAATATTTACAAATAAGTAGAGTGAAAGGCTTAGGGAGGATCAAACCATCTGAGTTTGCTTCGAGCAGTGGTTGTCTCGGTAGCATCCCATCACACACATTTCACGCCACTTTTCCTTCTTTGTCCTTATTCTTATAAGGGTTTTAAATATATAATGTTGCAGGGAAAAAAAAAGTGTGTCGTGCAACAGGTACAATAACGTCTTTTTACACTTTCTATGAAATTCTTTTATTTTTTTTCTTTCTTCTTCCGATGAGAAGACTAACTTACGTTCACCATCGCTCCATCGTGGTCACGCTCCACCACCACCGTGCAACACCAACCATTCTTATTTTGTGTAAAAATGATAGAAAGGATAACTTACCTCAAGACTACCGGGCATGACGCTAGAAATCTACAAAAAAAGATAAATAGAAGTTCACGGAAGGGATTATGTTTAATTCTCATCCATAATCTTCATGTGCCAATCGCTAAGGCATCTCGCTGGACAGTGGCAGTCGGGCTTCAATTTTTTTGCCGGAACACGTGTATTTATTTTTTTTAATTTTAAATAGTTCATATCATAATATATTTAAATTATATTAAATACAGAACATCTGAGTAAGCAGTATTAAGAAGAGTTATAATTTTGTTAAATATTTTTTAATTTTACTAAAAATAATTTATTTATTTTATACAAGTAAAAATTAGACACATAACTTATTACAACTTAACCAAAATTTTCACCAAAAATATTTGAAGTTTTACATAAGGCCAAATTATAAATTGTAGCCTGGGCTAAATTACAATTTTAATTCGAGCCAAATTATAATTAATTATATAATTATATATAATAAGTACAATTTGTTAAAATTTAACCCGGATCAAGGTCACACTCACACTACACGTGGCTCCGCCACTGTCGCCGATATAATCATCACTAAACAAGATTATTGGCTAATAATTGAATAAATATATCAAAGGATAATTTCAATAAGTGCTATTATTAACATATTTACTTCAATAATTCATATAATAATTATAAATTTTATTTTAATTATCACAATCTAAAAACTTAGGAAGGTATTCCTTATCAAGGTCAATTAAATAAATTTCATTTAGTAATTATAAATATTAAATTATCAAAATATTAAGTTAATAAAATAATTATGGATAAATTAAATAATCATCAAACACACATATACGTATATTGGAATATATTATCTCATTAAAATTTCACATGACATTTTCATAATCTGTCTTTTTATAAACATTAAATATGTGAGGTACAGTCAAAATTTATGAATATTCATAAAATAAAAATAAGCATAATTTTTTTCCATTACACAAGTGATAAAATCAACACACAAAAAATGTGAAAATTACTAATTTTCAACCAGTAAAATCAATTAAGCCCGGCTCTAGTGGTAGTAAATACTCTCATCTGGTGTTTGGTACAAGGGTATCACAATGATTATTGGTGAACTTTTTTTGGTAAACATTGATTCTCATGTTTGGTAGAAGTATCAAAAATCAATTCCTGAGTATCCAAACTTTACCGGTAAAGCATTTTACAAAGAAAAATTACTGTTTGTATTACCAAAAATTAGGCTATTTTCATGATTACTGAGGGAAGGGAAAACAGATAACATATTTTTAAGACAATAATACTCCCAACACATATCAAATTAGTAAGTCTGGTGTCATTGAAAAGTTAAGGTTAGTTTTGTAAAATCAACATATATTACCATTGATATTTTACTCACAACCAAACATATGCTTAGTAAAATTATTAAATATTTCCGATAATATTTACGTCAACCAAACAACTTTTTTATATAATTCCCGGTAAATTAAATTTTTTTGTATATTACTGAATGTCATAATTCTCGAACACACAAAAATTTTTGTTGAACCAAACACACTCGATTGTCTAGTGCAATTAAATTCGCGTCAAAATAATTAGACCGCAGTGAAAAAGGTCACTATACTAGTGCTCTGTCTCTTTCAGGCTCCATCTATCTCCAACCAATGAATCCTATTGGCTAACCTTAACAAAAATATCCAACTGTTTAAGTGAGTTCAGCAATTGCAGTGAGCCAGTGAGCCAGTGACCACAACCACAACCACAAGAAGATGGAGATGTAAGCTTCATTGGGCAAACGTAAATGCCTGGGAATAAAATCTAACTGGTCGGTGCTTCTCTGTCCATTTCAATGGCCTATTGCTTTCATTGTTACCACCGCCTTTCCACCCTCTTAACACTGCTATCAAATCTCACATCCCCCATTTATATATAAACCTCCAAAAGTGCAAACCATTACCCCTTACACTATACTTTGTCCTGTAACCCTCACTCTTCAAGATTTTTCCTCGTAACAATATGAACCCAAAACAAGTAAATGACTTGAAGGGTAATGCTAAAGCCCCAGAGGGAACAACTGGTTTCTCTCCCATTCAGTTGGGTTCTGATGAAGCATTTTCGTCAAGCTCTACTCTTCTAATGGGGGATGTTGGACTTTCTGGGTCTCTTCCTTTGTCTCCTCATGAAGCATTATCAACCATGAACCTGACATCAAGCTCTAAGTTTGAGAGTGTGCCACAGCCTCTTGAATGTTTGCAAGTGAACCCAGTTCCGCCATTTCTGTCCAAAACTTTTGATCTAGTGGATGATCCATCGCTGGATCCGATTATATCCTGGGGCTCCACCGGTGAGAGTTTCACAGTGTGGGATCCTACCCAATTTGCAAGACACATCTTGCCAAGGAATTTCAAGCATAACAATTTCTCCAGTTTTGTTCGCCAGCTAAATACTTATGTGGGTATTGCGGTAACACGGCCTGTAAGGGATGCTGTGCACTCTATGAAAATGATCTTTCCTATGTTTTTTTTTTTTTTTTTTGAAGAATTGTTTTCCTATGTTTGATGTTTGTATTGCAACTGGTTTGATGAAGAATCAACCGTGCATATGAGATTGAAGACACTGTTTTCTCAACTGGGAATGTAAAAATCTTGAGGCATTTTGCTGGTCTATCATAAGTTTTGTCTTGATGCATAAGATATCGCTTTTAACTAAGTTGTCTGAATATATGTAGCTTTGGAATGATTGGATGTTTATTTGCAGGTATAGTGAGTAAGTAATTTGTGTTATTTGCTGTTTTTTGTGTTTTCTTATTTGTCATTTGTTATAAGTGAACTTTCATGTTATGGTATTTTCTCTGTAATTCCCGCTATCTTGAGGTATGTGATTGTCATCTCTCAGGTGTTACGTCTTGTTAATGCTTATTACTATAACTGATGGAGCTGAATGATAAAATAAAACTATGGTTCAGATATTAAGTCCTATGTGGATTTTAGTACTAGAACTGGCAGCAGAAGGAATATCTCTCAAAGTTTCTACTATAGTTGGAATTTCATCCTCCTTGCCATGGGGTCCCTTCTATTTTCTGCTCCATTCATTCTCAAATCACTTGGTATTTGTATCCAGGGATTCCGCAAGATTGACACTGATAAGTGGGAGTTTTTTAATGAAGCTTTCCAGCGAGGAAAGAGACATCTTCTGAAGAACATCCAAAGGCGCAAGTCACCTCAATCCCAGGATGTTATTAGCTATATTGATATTGGGCCTTCCACTAATGCAGAGAAGTCTGGTCTTGAGGTTGAGATAGAAAGACTAAGGAAGGAGAGGAGTGTGTTAATGCAAGAGGTGGTTGAATTGCAGCAACAGCAGCAAACAACAGTTGATCGTGCAAGACAAGTGAATCAGAGGCTCCAATTTGCAGAGCAGATACAGAAACAAATGGTTTCTTTCTTGGCAAAGTTATTTGAAAACCCAGACTCTCTAACCCACATTAAGCATGAGAAGGAACAGAGAGATATAGGTTCTCCTAGAGGTAGAAGGAAGCTTATCAAGCAGAACCAACGCCAAACAGGAATCTCAGATTCTTTGAAGAAAGTGCAGATTGTGAGACACCAACCTAATTGGAGAAACATAACCATCTCTTCTGAAATACCATATCCAAATCCAGTTTCCATTGAACAATCTCCTCATTACCTTTCACAAGGTTTGGCAAGAGAAATGAGTGAAGGTGCAAAGAATCTGACTCTGCAGTTTGAAAATGTTGTATCAGATGAATTGGCTGTAAGTGTAACACATGAGGTTATGCCAACTTTTGACATCATAGGAAAAGGGTCATCAAACTTTGGACTTGAAGATCCCCTTTTCAAAGGAAAAAATGTCATGAGGCCAAATCAAGAAGTTCTTGCAGGGAACAAGGAGAAAGAATTTCTAAAGTTTTCGCCTCTTGGAACTGAAAGCATCATCAAGCAAGAAGAAGATATATGGAACGCCAGCTTTAATATTAGAGGCACTCCTTCAAGCTCTGGTAATGAACCGTGGGGAGATCCAATCAATTATGAAGTGCCAGAATTTGGAGATACAAGTGGAATGGCAAACATGTGGAATATTAGCTCTCTGCAAGCAAAAGGAAGTTTCCCAACTGATGAATCTCCTGACACAAAGTCAAGCTGATCAGTCAAAAGATAATGGATTTGGATCCTTTCACGTGTAGAAGTGGTCATGTGATCATGTTATTTGATCACAACCACTCATTCATGATGATATAACAGAGAGAAAAATATATGATTTTTAAATGAGTGGTTGTAATCAAATAACATTACTACATAATCAGTTTTTCACGTGAGAGGATCCAAATCCAAAAACAATAGAAATAAGAACGTCTATACATAGGATCTCATCTGATTCTGCACTTGTTGCCATTGGATACTTTGATGTATTTAGTTCCTAGGTTGTCACTGTTGTTCATTCACTAATCACCAGGTTGGCAGGTTTCATTCATTTAGATTAGTTATGTACCTAATTTGAATATTGTTTTCCGTAGATTCATATAAAGTTATAATTAATATTAAGATTTTTTATTTATATGAAAATTGAAAAATATCTGACAAATATGTAAGATATAAGAGATATTTCTCTATTTTTTTTTTTAAAGTTGGAACAACCCGTACGTCCTTGGTAAGAGAGATATATATTTTTGATAGGAAATTAAGAAAGTCATGCAGTGTTAAATGAAATAGTTATTTAGCAAATTCTTATGAGTTATAAACACTAGAATCGTAGATTAAGAGGCCTGGTAGAGATGTAACTATAATGGGGAAGAGTTGTAGGATTGAGGAGATTGAATGTGCTCCCTAACATTATTTGTAATTTGTTTTGAGGGCAAACTCTTCTCATTTGTGACATACATGCTGGGCCAAATAAAGCTTCTCTAAATTATTATTACTATTTTTTTTATACTGATTCTAATTATTATTTTAAAACAAATTGATTTTTGGTATTTTTATAAATTTTAACTCTTGAAACGGTTATAAGAATAATCTCAGTTCGGGGCTAAATCATAATTAATCCGGATTTCTCAAAATTACTTTTAGATGTGATATTATTATACAAGCCCTTGTAAAAGATCATTCTATCTTATAAAGTATAAAACTAGAGAGGAAAAATTAATTAAATAAAATATAATTAATCAAGAATAATAAAGTGTCCATACAAAGCAAGTATTGCATGTCAGTAAAAGAAATAAAATAGGAAAAAAGTATCATGTGTTAGTACTAAAAATTAAGCGATAAGAACTTAGATAAAAATAAATAAATAATTAAAATATTCTACATGTAAAAAAAACATACGTATCATGGATTAAGTGTTATGCTAATAAAATTGAACAAGACGATTTATTGGGATTCAAAACTAACACTTACTAAATAAAGTATATAATAACCCCTGAGGGTAGCTCAGTTGGCAGCTGAGCTCTCAAGGAATTGCTTGGTGCAGGAATCAAACCCTGTCTCAAGCAATAATATGCAACTTCTTAACTGCTTGTTTAAATTAACTTATTCTGCATTTAAATATTTTAATAGGATGAGTCATTTGATTAACTTATTCTGCATTTAAATATTTTAATAGGATGAGTCATTTGTTTGGAGACACAAGGGGAAATAGAATATGCAACTTCTTAACCAGAAAAAAAAAATACGTAACTTATTTGTTGCTTGTTTAGATTAACTTATTCTGCATTTAAAACACCTTATAATTAAAAGTGATTTGAGAGAACATACAATAAAAAATAATCAAATTGAAACATGCTATTAGTACCATTAGGGTGGAATGTTAGTTTTGCTGTGAGAGCTGGCAAAACGGGTTCGGCGGGCCAACCCGCCCAACCTGTTAAACGGGGTGGGACGAGCTGAGTTTTTCAATCCATCTCAAAAGCGGGGCGGGTTGATGGCGGGCATAAGCGGATCGAGGCGGGTCAGTGTAAAATAGGCTCGGGCTGGCGGGCAACCCACCAAACGGGGCGGAGCGGACTGAGTTTTTGAGTCCACTTTTAAAAGCGGGGCGAGACAGACTGACTCATTTTTTGACGAGTTGATGGTGGAATAAGACGGAGGCAGAGCGGACCGCCCACTTTGCCACCTCTAACTGTGAACCTTGGCATCCGTGTGCCAATTCCTACGAGCAATGCTGTAGGTGTAACTTTTTAGACATAATTTAATTAGCAATTTTCTAATTCATCTAAAATTATAAGGAAATTTATATTTATAAACTATTTAATTTATAAATCCTATTAATTAAATCTTAATTATTAATTTTCGTCAATCTAACGATTATAATTTATTGAGTCATATTTATTAATTAATTATTAATTTTCAATAAATTATAACCATTAAATTAACAAAATTCAATAATTAAAATATGATTGTAAGAATTTATAAACTAAATAATTTATAAATATAATCGTTCTTTTCGTCTATTTTAAAGCTGAAGTTTTAGTTTTTTTTTTCTGTTAAAAATATGACTCACTTACCGAAGCATTTAACCCTTGTAAAGAACAACATAATTTTATTTTCATAAAATTTTCAATTTTTTTATTTTAACACTTCTGTACAAAAATTTGATATTTTAACAATTTTGTACCAAAGCATTAACCCGCCAATTGAGAGACAACTCTTTATTTATTATATATTGACATAAAATACTGATAGTTAGAGGTGTTAAATCCGGGCCGAGCCCATCTCATCTTCCAAACGGGCGGGTTAGTCCGCCAACACGTTTTTTTCTCTCTTATATTTACTATCTAACAAACTATGTTGCTGAGACAATATGCATCTCATCACTATTTCTGTTATATGGATTGTTGTATATGAAGATATTTTATTATTGATTGAGTGCATCCACGACTGGTAATAATTGTTCTGAATAGTATTGAGCGCAAAAATTTTTCCTCATTTTTCGATGATCTATTTTTGGTAGAACAATTTGCATCTCATATTCTTATAACTTTTGATGTTGTATGCATTACTGTATATGAAAATAATCAATTATAGAGTACATAACTATTTTTTATTTGCATAAAATACTGACACAATTCTTTCTATTAACGATAGACGCCGACAAAATTTTTGATCATTTTTTTCCGATCGTCGCACGAATAGTATATATCTATTTCTAAAACAATTACTTTATTTTAATAACATGAGAGAGAATCATTAGAATGATAATATTTAAAATATTTTAATAATTTACCAAAAAAAAAGTTAATAATTTTTTAATCCTTAAATAAATATTTTGAAGCGTATCATCTATTTTTTATACATCGTTTCATATTTCTTATGTTTTTTTTATATAGTTAATATAATTACTTTAATTACTTTTTCTAATTTCTGAGATAAAAAATTACTTTGAAATACATTAATATTTTCTTATTTGTATTCACTTCTTATAACGGGAACATTTTTTTTTTAAATCTGGAACAGTGATTTTCTAAAATAACACTTTCGAGAAAACAATAATTGCGTTTTGGATCTGATAAGACTAGTGTTACTTAAGGTGATCATATCAAGCTGTTAATCATAAAAGATAAATTAATAATGATAGTTTTGTAATTATTTATCTTAATTTTTTTTCTCTATATGATTATAATTTTTCTGTTATATGATCATGTTAACTATGAAGATATACTCTAAATAATAATGAAAAATGTTATATTTATAAATTAAATTATTTCTAATTAATAAAACACACTTAAATAAAATATTACCGATCAGAAACAACGTAGTTTATAAATTTATAAGAAAAAATTATAATATAACTGAACAATAATAGTAAAACTGCTGAATCCAATAACTAAATCAATATACTTCACAGTAAAATTAAAAATAAAAAAACCTCCATTTTAAGATTCAAGTAAGGTCACAGTTCCGTTCAATGTGTGAAGCGAGCTTCACTCCACTCGCATGCGTTTATTCACACATGTAATCCCAATCCCAATCCCAATCCAAGCCTTCTTATAACGTCCAAGCCCCTTCTCTTCTACCTTTCGTACTCTCTCTTTCTCTCTTATCTATTTATTTTTTTTAGTTTTTTTAGTTTTTTTTCCATTCATTCACGCGAATTGGGATTAGGGTTTATCTCAAATCTCATTGTACAATTTTGAATCAGGGGTGTTATTCTAATTTATTTCCCCCCCCTCCACTTTGGCAATAAAATATACGTGAGAAGCAATAATCGGGGTGCTATGTTCATACTGTAAATCTAGTCCCTCCAAGTTCGTCATGCAATTAAGAGTTTATTAGGTTTAGGATTAGGGTTTAAGATTCGTTGTATTTGATTTGAATGGACATGGAGAGCACGCGTAGATCGTTGGATAGATCGAGAGAACCGGGCGCCAAGAAGCTCCGATTGATCGACGAGCTCGACCGCGGTTCGAACCCCACTGCCCGACCTTTTCCTCAGCGACAACAACCGGGGTCTGGGGTGGTTACTACTACGGTGGCGTCTGCGAGGTTTCGAACAAACGACAGAAACTCCGAAAGCAGCGATTTGGGTCGCGGTGGTGAGTACCAGCCGCAGCCACCGCCGCACCAGGAGCTTGTGATTCAGTATAGGACCGCGCTTGCTGAGCTCACTTTCAACTCGAAGCCGATAATTACCAACTTGACTATAATTGCTGGAGAGAACCAATCTGCTGCCAAAGCAATTGCTGGGACTGTTTGTGCTAACATTCTAGAGGTGAACCTCAGTTTACACTCTGCGGTTGTTTCTGTTATGTTTCAATTCTTTTTCAGTTTGTGGCGCGGGTTGCTGATTGAATTGAATATTGTAAGAGGCTTGGGATTAAAAAGGGCACTTTGACTTGATCTTTTATGTTGTTATGTTGAGTGGTGTTATTGATTGTTAAGCTATGCATTGCCGTTGATTTTACTGGAGAAAGCGGTGAGGATATTGTGTATTACAAGTTTGGAATTAGTGGAATAAATTGGATTAGTGTTGTAGCCATGTGGAAGCTTTATGATATAATGGTGAATGCTAGTTTTTAAAAAAAGGTTTTTATGATTCATCCAATTTCATTGCATTTCATCGGTCCTGTCAAGGCTTTTAGATGTATGTTGGCTGGGCTATGGTTGAGGTTCTTAAGTTGTACTCTCTGCCCTGCACCTGAGAAGAAATAAAAGCACACATTGTTTTCCAATCGGAGTTACAAAGAAAAAAAAATAAAAATTATGCTTTTGCTTGACGATGGCAGTTTGGTCAATTTTGAGTATCATACTGTAGTGATTCAATATGCTCCTGATAAGCAGCATAATTCGAGAGTGGTACTCCACAATTCTCCTGGTGTTCTCTTGACTCTGTATGCAAATGGGATTAGGAAACTTTGGAAATGGGTTTTTTGTGTAGGACATAGGGAAAGAAAGGAATACTCCACAGTTTCCAATCTCAGATAGTGCTGAAGTCCACTTTTGGGGAAATTTGATGCTAACAGTAATTGGATTATATGTTTTTGGTTTCGTATGTTTTCCTTGTTTACATCTGTCAGGGCAATCTTATTTCTAGCTCTTTGCTCATTTGTGTCTTTTTGTTAGACCAAAAAGAGTTCATGTTTCATCCAATTGTGTTGATGACTTTCCAGGTTCCAAGTGAACAAAAGCTGCCCTCACTTTATCTCTTAGACAGTATTGTTAAGAATATTGGGCGGGATTATATAAAATACTTTGCTTCCAGACTACCTGAGGTCAGATATCTATTCTCTTTAGCTTCCATTGACCTTCATGCCTTTACTTTAATATACTTAATACTTATTATGGTCTATGGTGAATCCTTCAGATTGTGAAGTTATGAAATTTTACGCTGAACTGTTTCAATTTGGGCTGGTTACATGGATAATATTGTAAATTTTTTTGCATTTCCATTAAAAATGAATAATCTAACTATTATGAAATGGAAACAGTTTTTCCCTTTGTCTTTATCCTGTGATATATTTTCTAATTTTATACACCTATTTTTAACTAGGTACTTGCCAATTACTCCTTTACATTTTAGGTATTCTGCAAGGCATACAGACAGGTTGATCCTAATGTCCATTCAAGTATGAGGCATCTTTTTGGAACTTGGAAAGGAGTATTTCCTCCTCAGACCCTTCAGATGATTGAGAGGGAGCTTGGCTTCACTCCTGCAGTCAATGGTTCAGCTTCTGCTTCTGCTACACTTAGGAGTGATTCGCAGTCACAACGCCCACCTCATAGCATCCATGTGAATCCCAAGTATCTAGAAAGGCAGCGTCTTCAGCAGACCAGCAGGGTAGGTGAAAAGATTGCACCTAAAACTTATCCTTTAAAGATTTGATATATTGGATTTGTTTGGAATACGTCAATTGGACAGTATTGCAGAATTTTTTTTGTGATGAGTTGGAATATGCATCATGTGTTCCTTGGATGATTAAACAGGACCTGAAGATGTCATTGGCATGAAATTTGATCTTATCTATTGCTTATTGGCATGAATTTTCCAGTAAACTGATTTAGATTCCTTTATTCTCCTTAATTATGAACCATCTTGATTCCTGTTATATTCTGGGTTGTGTGGTTCCTTTAATGGATTGGCATATGATATTTGTGCTATTAATTGTGTTAGATTTTAGTTAGAAAGTAAGATTTTGATGTGCCATTACAAGCCTTCATACATGTAGTAACGCCATCATCCATATCCTTGATTGCCTCTACATACATTAAAGGTGTTTTTTTACTCCCAAGAACCCACCATAGAACCTTCCTTGGAACCCTATTAAACGCTCTCAAGATCAATAAACCACAAGGGTTCCAAGGAAGGTTTTGTGTAGGTTCTTGAGAAGAAAAAAGTACCTTAGAGGCAATCAAGAATATGTATGATGATGTTACTACATGTTTGAAGGCTTGTAATGACACATCAAGTTATTTTTCAAACACAGTAGGTTTACACCAAGGTTTATATTGTATCTTTGGCACTTAATTCTTTTGTCATGTCCTTTGTTATGTCATGAAGACTAAAGGAGTAGCTAATGACATGACTGGAGCTATTTTAAACTCAAATGAGGACTCAGAGAGGCCAGAAAGAGCTTTGAGTGCTGCACGACCATGGTTGGATCCTAGGGTTAACATGCAGGTAGGTGAAGTAATTTTTCTCTTCCTCTTTATACTATTTAGTTGTCATATTTTAATGTTATGGTGTATATTGCAGAATAATCAGCGCACTCAGAGAAATGCATTTAATGATTCTATTCCAGAAAAGAGCATTGGTGGAACCTATGGAGGTAATGAATATAGTTTTGATATTTTAAATAATTTGGGGTTGGGGTGGAAGAACTGGAAGTAGGCCCATTGAGTTAGGACATGACAAAACTTGGTACAAAGCAGGTGATGTTGCGGAGACCACATCTGGGCAAAGAAATGGTTTCAGTCTCAAGCATGGTTTTTCGAATCATGAAGCACCAAAGTCCATGAATTTGGATGCACCTCGTCAGCCAACACAAAACTTAACTAACATAAGGAGCAATGTGATGTCAAATAACTGGAAAAATTCTGAGGAAGAAGAGTTCACGTGGCGTGAGATGAACTCTGGTTTGACTGATCATGGTGCATCCAGTGTCTCTAACAACTTGAGCGCAGACCCATGGATGGCTGATGATGAGAATTTGGTAAGCTTGCTAAAATAAAGGCTCAATTGAACTTTCACACCCAAATTTATTCATCCAATTGCAGGTTTCTCCCAATTTACAAAAATGAAGTACATTATGCTTTGGTTTAACATGATATTGTTTGAAATGTGTCCCATGTCCTCCAAATTAGTAATTAACTCTTGCAAATTTGTGAAGCAGCAGTAGACAAGTAATTTTTTTGCAAAATAATTATGACCTATTTACTCTGTCTGATTATGATCAGAAGACTCCTCAAGGGATATAAGCTTGTTATTTTTGGCACTTTTCAATCATCATTTAGAGTCCTTGTTTTTCCTCTTAAAAAGTCTTTGTTGAGTGTAAGTTTCTTCTAATTATGAGAATCATTCCCTAACTCACATTTCAGAAAATCATATTAAAGGAGCAAAGTTTTTGGTGTTAATTGCAATAGGACTAATGAAATAGGGTGGTAAAGTGCAGTTGGCCCATAATAATAAACTTTTGTGTCGGATTGATGTAGAATAGAACTGGGACCAAGGAACAATGTTTCGAAACAAAAAAAATTATAATTAATTCTCTATATGGGTGAACTCCCTTACATACTAATTATGTTAACTAAAACACTAATTTATCAAAGATGATCTACCCAAATTTCTATTCTAAAGATCCTAAGACAAACTAAAAGATAAAACCCTAATTTAACTTGGCATAAGTTATTGCGGGATCCAAGGACCAAACAAACCATAATCTCTGAAATTTCTAATAATTAAACCTCCAATTCCCAAATTACAGATGCATCATAAAATAATTCAATGATATTAAATTTTATCTGATCTACGTGACTGTGTTATTATTTTTATTTATTTGTGTGCAGGAAGGTGAAGATCACCTCCAGATCACAGACCCTTTTGGGGCGAAGGCTGATAGAGAAATATCCACTGTTAAGAAACAACTACCTGCATTTGGGGGCCATTCATCATTAACATGGCAATTGCAGAAGCAGCACTCATTTGATAAGTTGAATCTGAAGCCAGGTCACCCTGAAGGATTTGTGTCCACTCCTGATGGCTTGCCAGGCAATACTAATTCTTCAACTGTCAGGATGGGGAATCGGTCTTTTATGCCAAATGCAACAATAGGAATGGTCAAATTTATGGGACAACAATTTGACTCAGAGGGAGCCGAATCGCCTTCTGGGCAGTCGCCTTTGCGACAACAGTCTCCATCACTGCCAGTAACAATGCATCAGCAGCCTCATTCAATGGGAAAATTTTCTGAGCATGACCGTCCCCAAATTCTTAAAACATCTCAATCTTTGGGAGGTATGCAAAGCCAATATATTAGAGATCTCTCACCCACTCTTCCTCCCAATGTTCAGGTTGGTAACTTGCGAAGATCACAGGAAAAGGACTTGCCAGGTCCATTATCTTCTGTAACTTCTTTTCAGTCAGGGCTTCAGCAACAGCGGCTGGGCCCTTCTAAAACTGGAGTTACTATTAAAACTAAGAAGCCACCCCAGTCTAAAGTTTCTTCAGCCAGAGAAACTTCAGAACAGTCAACAAGTAGTTTGTCAGCTGCAGATGTGAAGAGTGGAATCTTCCCCAAGAAATCAATTACCAGTAGTCTTCCTACTACAAGTAGTCTGGATGCTAGGAATCTTCCATCTCAATCAAGGATTCGGCCTACTAAGTCAGGTGGACCTTCCCCTACGACATTAATTTCTTCAGGGTCTGCTGTTGCATCACCATCTTCATTAGGTCCTTTAAATGATGATTCATCTACTCTGCCAAAAATACCTCAAGGAAAGGCTGGACAACCACAAAGGACTTCTACTCCTGCTAATGTGAGCAGTGCCTCGGCTCCAAGCTCAAATGCCACCAATAATAATACCTTAAATCCAATTGCAAATCTTTTAAGCTCGTTAGTTGCAAAGGGTTTGATATCTGCAGAAACAGAGTCGGTGACTGTGGTACCAAGTGAGATGCTGATGCAATCGGAAGACGAGACTGAAAGCATTACCCCCAGCTGCTCTTTGCCAGTTGCGTCAGTTTCTGGTTCTGCAGCTGTCCCGGTACCATCTTCAGGAGACAAGGTAGATGATGTTGGAAAATCCTCTCTTGCCTTACTTCAATCAACTAGCACAGAAGTCAGAAATCTCATTGGCTTTGATTTCAAACCTGATATAATCCGAGAATTGCATCCACCTGTAATCAGGGGATTATTGGATGATCTCCCACATCATTGCACAATTTGCGGTATTAGGCTTAAAAAGCAAGAACAGTTCGATAGACACTTGGAGTGGCATGCCACAAGAGAAAGAGAACAAAATGGTCTAATTAGGGCATCAAGAAGATGGTATGCTAAGTCAAAAGACTGGATTGCTGGCAGGGCCGGAGATCTGTCTGAGTTTGAGTTTACAGACTCTGTAGATGTATACGACGAGAAAACAGGCGGGAGTCAATTGGATACCATGGTTCCAGCAGATGAAAACCAGTGCTTGTGTGTATTGTGTGGTGAGCTATTTGAAGATGTATACTGTCAAGAAAGGGACGAGTGGATGTTCAAAGGTGCTGTTTACCTGAACAACTCAGATAGAAACAGTGAGATTGAAAGTAGAAATGTGGGTCCCATCATTCATGCTAGATGCTTAACAGAGAACTCAATATCCAGTGTCACGAATACAGTAAGGCTTATTATCTGATGTTAGTGGATGGAGTGCATGTCTTCTAGTTTGATGTTAGTGTTTAATTTTTTGGTTGTAACTGACAGGACTTGTTCTATTTTTGCAGGAACATGATTGATGGTTTACCCCGATAGCATTGGAGCTATGGTGTTAGTGTAGTCAAAAGCTTACTAAGGGTACCCGGGTTTACTTTGCATCATAAATCTCGATGGCCCTTTAATACTTCAATTCATTGCCTCTAACTGGTCTCTAGAGCGCTCAAACAAAATTTGTGCTCTTTTTTGTTTCTTTTTCTTGTACTCATTGAAAAAAAAGGAATTACTTGGTGTTCAAAAGATAAAAATGCGAGATAGTTTTTTGCAGCTAAACTTTCTGGTTGACGTGGTTGTGTTGTAGCTTTATTTTACTATGGTGAAACGGATTTGCGCACTTAACGCATCTGGCAATAATACGAACCTAAGCACCGAGGCCATGGATTGGATGATGTTATATGTATCGTTAAAATAACGACAATTTTGGTTTCCCGCTCTTTCAATTTTACGTTGTTGAATTTCCCCTTTTTCTTTCAGAGGGAATTGGAAGTGCAATGTTACGTATTACCCCATTTACCTGGGCATTACTTTACTGAATTTTTCAGGTTCAAAGACAATAATGGCTCATTGTGCTTTTTCTTGCTAATTGTATGCATGATTTTTGGTTGTCGATTTTGCTGAGGAGTATATTCTCCATGTTGGATACTCAGAGCCCTTATTTGATGCACTGTCAGCCTATTTTTGCAAGTCAAACATGGGCTTTCTCTCTCTAGTGCCAACAGTTGGCTTTGGGTGAAAGAGTAATGCTATTCCCAGAAGTATTGTACAACGAACTGACAACTATATAAAAAGCGTTCCGGTCCCACTTTTCTTTAATAGTTTTTTTTTCCTACCTCGGTGATAAAGACCAAGTAGTTAGATAGTTAAACGGTTACTCGTTTATAAGTAGGGTTCGGTTTTTAGCATAAAGCAAATATTTGCGCAGAGTAAAAAAAAATGGGATTTATTGATTTTTTTTTAAAAAAATTACCAGAAATTAACATCGTATCCTGTGGTTGCGGCAGACAAATAATTTCTGCCGCAGCGACAAAAGTAGTTTTGCCTTATAAGTAAGTAACCATTAATATTATTGTTTGTTGACTTCTTTTTTTAAAAGTCATTTGTTATCTTAACATATGGTTTGTGGTTACTCACTTGATAATATATTAATAATTAAATATGCAATTATTTATTTATTTTTTTGAAAATATTTAAATCGGTTCATTGTTTCGCAACTAATCCGATTCGGGACGGGTTAAGGATTAAGGCTTTAAACTCCTCCCAAAGGTGGTACTGGAGAGATTCGAACACATGATCTCACCCCCATCTGCTTAGCTTCCATGCGGCAACTGAGCTACCACCATCTGGTATATGCAAGTTTTCTTCTCCACTAGTTCAAGTTCGAACGGCAAGATTTATAAGACAGAAAGTTTGTTAGTTTTGATTTATTTATTTTTGTTGATTTATTTATTTGACATTGAGGGATTTTACTAAACAACTAAGTCATGAAAAAAAGGTGAGGTTTTTAAGAGAGAAAGATGTTACTCCTGGAAGTTTATGATGAAAAAAATTACTTATTGCTGAATGCCGACAATGTTGTATAGTCAGTGTTAACTGGTTCTTCTTTAATTCTATTAATTAAATCTTTTTCTGCCGTTTCTAAATTAATCTCATCCTTCGTCTTTTAGAAATATAATTCCATTTTATGGACCAGACCCTGTTATAACAAGATGTTAAGATTCAGAATTGCAAAAACTTTCTTTCATGTTGTACAATTCCGGACAAAAATAAAGCAAATGGGTGATTCACGTCTCCTGATATAAATCGGCAACTCATTCGAAATTCAGTATCTATGCACTTTGTTCTTTAGCTTAACACTAGATCCCCCGTAATCCCATGATATCAGTGCTTCATACTTAAGAATCCCCCGAAAATCGTATTTTTTTTTTTTAAAAAAAAATCCCCCGAAAAAAATGGAGAGCATAACGTCGATGTTAGATGTGTCTATTTATAATTATTCACGTGAAGTTAATAATTGATCCCACACAAATTTAAATTGATAATTCGGTCTTTTCATATTTATCGACAGTAACAAATTAAGTATAAGTCGGAAGCAAATAAGAAGAACACAGTTTCTTTGTTACCCCGGATTTATTAAATATTATCATAGATAGGAACTCCTATATTTTAACATGCTGTTGAACTAAGGTGCATGTTCATTTAATTCAGGGCGTAATGGGAGGAGGGGGTGTCTTCTGGGTGTAGATGTAATCCAAGTGGGCCTCCTCGATCTCGATCATTCTTCTCCTCAAGCATTCTTCATCCTTCACATCGCATTCGTCTGATCCCATTACCTGCATGAAATTGCATCTTATTAGAAAAGTAAAAAACAAAAAACAAAATAAATAAACTTTGGCTTTTAAATTGTGTGGAAGAGAGAGAGAAAGAGAGAGTAGGGTAAACAGTACGTATATTCTTACTTCCTTTCCATCTATGTGTTGAATGAGGGGAGTTGAATGTTTTTGTGGTACAAGGAGACGAGCAGAAGCTAAGAAAGAGGAAAGAATGAGAAGAAAGAAAAACAAGACAATTTGTTGCTTCATTGTTTCACTCAGGGAATGGGGGCAAGTGAGAGTGATCAAATCTTATGTGTCTGAGAAGGTAGAAGAGGGGAATATATAACTAAGAGGCTCGCTTAGCTTGCTTATGTTTCTGTCCTTTATAATTATCTTTCCCTCTTTTTCTAATGGAAATGATATATTTATCCCAAAAAAGTTTATCACCTTTACAACCAATCTAATCACCGTTGATTTCAATTAATCTAACTGCTATAATTTATTGAAAATTATTGAGTCACATTTATTAATTTCTAATAAATCTAATAAATATAACCGTTAGATTGATGGAAATCAATGGAGATTAGGTTGGTTGTAAATGTGATAGACTTTTTTGACGGTAAGTATATCCTGCCTTTTTTTTTAACGCAAATAATCTTTTAAATGTGTGTGAATCAACAATTGACGGTTTTTGTTTACTCACCATGTTTTCAAAACTTAATTTGTACTGTCTTTTATGTATTATATAGTTATTTGAGTAAATAATCAAAATAGTATTATATTTGCGAAGCATTATATCATATTATAGTCTTTTAATCAACGATTAAGTTGAAATTTTTCAAATGATATTTAATATATTAAAAGGGACAATTAATTTGATGGACTGAAAAATGTGAACTCTATTTATGGTGTGTATATCTATGACGTTTATAATGTTCTTTTGAATGTTTTCAAATGTTAAATATTTATGGTGGTTTGAGAAATATTGATTGCTTTCAAATGACATTTACTCCATTTATATTGAATTAATTGCCTCCTTTAATGACTGAGTTGAATTTTTTCCAATGGCATTTAATATTATTAAAAGGGCAACAAATTTTATGGATAGGAAAATGCGAACTCTACCCAATGTGCAAGCAGCCTAGGATATTTATGACGTATTGTTGAGTGTTTTCAAATGATTTCAACGGAGATTAGGTTAGTTGTAAATGTGGTAAACTTTTTTGGTGGTAAATATATCATTCCCCAACTAAGAAATATCAAATATGGTCAAAACTCAAAAGGTCAAAATTAAAGGAGACAATTAATCTTAAAGGTGTCAAAATCAGCTTAAGCTAGCGTGTTAGCCCGCGGAACTCTATATTTGGATTAAATCTTTTGCGGTAGGATTTTTTTTAGCTCTATAATTTAGCAGGTTAGGTTAGGATTCATCTATTGGTCAATCTTTTTCCTTTATCAAAATTGGCACTACATAAAGTATATAAATTTAAATATTTATACATATAAAATAAATTATAACATAATACAAGCAAAAATAATTTTTTTCAACAGCCATAACACAAATTGAGATTTTTCTCCAGGAATATATTCATCAGTTTGACCCACTTAAAATTGGGTTCCGCCATTTGAGCTTCGTCAAAACTCAAAAATAGCATATTTTTGAGCGATTTTCATCACAAAATAATCCAGAAACAACAAATCAACAAGATTTTAATATATTCAATCTCAAAAACAACATATTTTTGAGCCATTTTTTAGAGATTTTCGAATTTTAAAAAATTATTTTTCAAGTTATCGGTCACGGTTTTTCTTAACACAAAAATGAGTGATTTTTGTATTAAAAATAACATAAAATAGTGGAAAAATAACATGGGAACTAAAATCTTCAAATCAATTTTCGTTTTATATCAATGAACGATACATTCATGAACCCTCAAATCAACATATGAATCCTATATTTTGTAACAATACATTCATGAACGAAATTTCTTCACTATAATAAACGATTTTCAAACAATTTTGTGTAAATAGATAACTAAAAACTTATTTTTCAAAAGCTCCAAAGCAATTTAAGATTTCAATGTATCGATTGAAAAAAAATTGAGAAATTTTCTAAACTTTCATGTAATTAAAACCCAAAAATTCAGTTTTGAAATTATCTTAAAATATTCAATGAAAACATGCATATGATATATGGTTAAAAAACTCTGATAACGTAGAACAAAACCCCCAAAATTTTCAAGATCAATTGCAAAAAATTCTAAATGAAATTTTATTATGAACTTTAGGTTCTATATGCAAATTTAGAATTATTTTAATAATTAAAAAAACTGAGTCTTACGATCATATATACATAGCTCTGATATCAAATAAAGAAGATACTTTTCAACTCATTGGTCAAACTCAAGAGCAGGAACGAAAAAATGTTAATGCATGGAGGACTAGTATAGCTTTAGATATGTGGAGAGTTGTTTCTTAGTAATTTTGAATGTTTGTTAAAAATTATATTATGTTTTACTGATTGAGAAAATTATATTAGATTTTACTTTTTTTTATTAATTTCATTGCATTTCTTTGTTTTTTTTATTGACTCTTGTAATTTTAAATGTTTGTTAAAAATTCATATGGTTTTTTAAAATCTTATAAATCCATATTGTCATTTCAAATCTTATAAATTCTATTAAAATCCTTTAAAATCTAATCTTATGAAATCTTGATTGTAAAAAAAAATCTCTTAAAAAAGTCTTTAAAGTACACTCAATTCTAAATAGTCTTTAAAATACTAATCCAATACACCCCCTTAGACTTAATTTGTTTTCAGATAATATGTTTTAGGGGAATATATTTCTCATATTACATGAGATAATTTATCTCATGCAACACATAAAAATATAAGTGAGAATCACTAAGGAGAAGATAGAGAGAAAAAAATGGATTTCACTCACTTTTGTGTGTTGCATGAAATAATTTGTCTCATGAGCCATGAGAAACATATTTCTTTACGTTTTATCATTAAATGTTTTTAATTTAAATACTTATTTTATCTTAGGTAATCATTTTCGAAAAAGATAAATGGGGTTAAATATTTATTTCAAAATTATAAAAATTATTTTAAATATCTCATGTTCCATGTGACAATAGACAACGTTGATTATATGACTCACTGTTATGAGCCTATATGAGCGGCCCATATTATAGAAGGCCTAAGAAAAGACAGCAAGAAAAGGAAACTAATGTCATAAAGGAAAGAATCCCTGAAAGGCACTAATCCTGCTACAACAGCTATGAATCTGGACTTAGGCCCCTATAAAAGTTATTTAAGATCCAAAATTTCACTACGTAAAGCCTATAGGTGTGGCATTCTCTCTCTTATTATTATGTTATCTCTATGCACATACATCACTCATTTGGCAATGTCGTTACTCTAAGTGTACAGTGATCTGCTATCCTTAAAGGTATCTCTTTCATAGATACCTAAGAGAGCCCTTATATCTAATATAAACTCACTAGTCTTTGACTAGATATTTCTATCTCGAGGACAGAACACTCGCCATCCTCAAACGTTGTCCATTCGTAGGAGTCTTTGTGTAGCCTGATATCTTGGACTTTGTGCAATGCAGATTTAATTTGAAAGCAAAATTCTTTATCAATCTCTCTATTGTCAAAATTTGTTTTAATTAATCCGTTTTAAACTTCTTTTAACTAACGCGACGATCTATAATATTGATTGTGTGGGTGACCACCCTTAAGGGTCCTACGCTTCGTAAGGATGTACATATAGCTAGGCTATCTTATACCCTGTGCAATTGTGATTTAATTTTCAAACATTTTAAATTTAATAAAATCATAAATTTTATTAAGAACAACGTAACTTTGAGATCCTCATTGTACGAGGGGATATGTCGGAGCAAAATTTTTCCGTCAAGCTCAAAATAAAACTATTATAATTTTGTTTTATTTTCTTATACATAATTTTATTATTCATCTTGTTTTGTTTGGTTTAAGAAAATACTCTAAAATTATTAAAAATTTACACAATTAATTTAAGATAATCATTTTTTCAAATGGATGTACCAAGGGTGTAGTAGGATTAAGTTTATACTATTCTCAGTGCATAATTAGACTTCCGAACTTTGATTCAAAGACCAATTTTGCTAAAATAAAAAAAAATTCAATTTTTTTCAAATTAAATAAAATTGGTAGCAACTTCATATTTTTTATTTTATTTCTAAATAATTTCAGGTCATTGCAACCCCCCTTCCCCCCCCTCCCCCCCCCCCCCCCCCCCCCTTTTTTTTAATCCGACGGAGCTAATTGGTTTGGACTGTTAGACACTCTTACTTTCGATATCGAACCTGAAGAAATCAAACAGAATCTGAATTCTGAATTCAAACCATCTATCTAGAAATTAAACTTGGACTTTAGGGTTCTGTTGAACTGATTTTGACCTTAACGGCTGAAAGTGAGAATTGATAACACTCACGAGTCCTATCCCAATTAGTCACGGGAGTTTGCAGAGTTTTCAATGGTGTCCTGTACAAGCAACTACTATAGTTTAAGAAACAAATAGTCAATATTTTACTGAAATTTTATGTTAAATCTAGAAGGAGAGGAGGAAGATTTTGTTTCAGTACGGGGGGTAATTCAAATTAAGCAAGTTAATTAGCTTCACAGACATAAATTATATATGAACTCTCTGTCTGGCTGCCATTTCATGTGAATCACATTAGAATAAGTTTAGTATGTTTGTCTGACTCCTATTTCATCTTTCCGTCCTTATTCCTTATCCAAGTGAATGAAATTTCTTTTGTAGAATAAATTCAATCCGATAGACAAGTCTCGTTAAATTTAAATGTCAAATCAAATGTCGGGATATGAAGTATGATACTAATTAGTTAATTTTATATACAGCACATTAGAATTTAAATCAATGAGATTAAAGAATAGAAGGGAAGAGAAGTATGTGTCTATGGATGTTGGGCGTTTGCGCAGCTAATATGGTTTTGTTTGTGTCCATAAACAGTCAACCTTCACTTTTCTTAGGAAAAATATAATGGACAACAACCCTTCACTTCGGGTGATGGATCATCTCGTGTGAAAAAGTTGTCATGTTATTTGATCACAACCACTCATTGATGATGAGATAAAAGAGAGAAAAATGTATAATTTTTAAATGAATGATTATGATCAAATAACATATGATCACTTTTTCACGTGAGAGAATCCAAATCCATTTGTAACCCACGTACTATTAATTGTCCATTATGCCTGGTCTTTTTGCCGCTAGAAACTTGTGATAAGGCATTTCGATTGTCAACAATTTCGTCTTCCTAATTAATCCACGCATGCCTGGATGCTCAAGTGGGCCTATAAAGGGAATGGCAGCTACGTTGAATAATTGAACAAAGTTACCCAATCAAGTGCATTTTTGAAATATATCATCTCAAGCACGTGCTCATGGATGGATGGGAATTCAGAACGCGGTATAAAAGCGCCCCAATCTTGCTGCTGTTGAGAGGGAAGGGGTTGCTGAAATTAAAGAGCTCCATCAATTCTTCTGACTTTTTTGTTTGAGATGCATAGATCAATAATATTTGCGTTTACTTACATACTTTTTGGATTTTGGTTCAATACTTAAACTGCAAAATACTAGCCATATCTAATTATAACCGAAATCTAACTAACACTAGATTCTAAAAGTCTTCGCTGTATGTAGATCTAGAAAAGTTCTTTGCAGCTAGGAAGGCGGTCAAATATCCCAATAGACGCTGATCCTGATGGATTTATTTATCTTTTCTTAATCTTCTAACATGGGCATTTTTAACAAGTCTCGAAAAGGGATATGTACCTAAAATATTGTACATTAGGTCCTCGTTGTTTTCAAACTGCTGTCACCAAACGGGGTAAAGTTAAAAAATAATCCCAGTACGCACTATTATATGCAAACTATATACATAAGTTTGTAGCTAAACCAGGGGAGATCGAAGCTTGTTTAACATTGACTATAACCTGGAATTCAAGTTATGATAAGTGATAACAGCTTGCCAGTATTCCAAATAAAAAACAGAAAATTCAAAAAATAAAATAACATACTTCGTGAGATCGTGGCCAAAACATTGCAAATTCATCATATTTAACTAAATCTTAATCGGAGCATTTTTAATTAATAATCCCAAATGCCTTGTATAAAGAGAGAGAAAATTTTCTCAATTAATTACGGGTTTATTTACCCACTTGTGGTACTTGCCTGTGATCCCACGTGCTTCTTTATTTATTTTTGATCCTCTGTTTTGTTCATTAAGCATATTCTTCAACAACTAATGTTAATTTATACGGTCAGACAGAATTTGAATTAATTAGTAAATCTAATATTACCAACTCATCCGTATAGTATTTTCCTTCTTGATCTTGAATATATTTAATTGAGATATTATATACGCCATCTTTTTACATTAAAATATGTTTTATATAAGGTATTATTAACCTTATAAATCTCCTACGGTCTCCTCTCATGTTCATCCTTCCTATGCTGTGCGAACTGTGATGTTCAACATGTCAGCGACTCATCAGTTCCAATTTACAGTCGTTCTCGTTCTGTCTCTTGAGATTACGTTGACATGTTTTGCAGCCACTTCCATTCCACAAGAGCTTCACAAAGGCTTCTCGGCAGCTCCACAGTCTACAACGACGTCGTTTGAGACTGTTCTGAGCGACCCCACCGGCAACTTTTCCCTGGGGTTCCTCCGCCATAACCAAAACCAGTTAACACTAGCAGTCATCCACGTGGCTTCCTCGGAGCCACTCTGGGTTGTTGGCAACAAACCAACCCACTCGGCAGCAGCCTGGTCTGTCACCACTCGCCTATTCTTCAACGGCAGCCTCGTGTTATGGGACCCACAAAGTGGCGCGTCGTGGTCAACCGCCACAAATGGGGACCGCGTCGTGCTCCTCAACACCTCCAACTTGCAGGTTCAAAATAACAAAGGCACTCTTCTATGGGAAAGTTTCAATTTTCCCATAAATACCCTCGTCCAGGGCCAGAACTTCACCGCCAACATGTCTTTGATGTCGGGTAACGGCTTATATTCGTTGCGGTTAGGCGACAACTACATGGGCTTATACACAAACTACGGCGAAGAAGAAGGAGGGTCGTTGAGGCAGTTATTATACTGGAAACACACAGCACTAGAAGCAAGAGCTGAAATAGATGAAGGAAAGGGACCCATTTACGCCCAAGTCAACGAGAATGGTTATCTCGGCATGTACCAATCAAGCCCCAACCCCGTTGACGTTCAGAAATTCAACAGCTTCCAACAGGCCTTCAACACGTCGTCGTTTCTGTTGGTGCGGTTGGAACCTGACGGGAATCTGAAAGGCTATTACTGGAACACGGACACCTCCACCTGGCTGCTTAACTACCAGGCCATCACTGACACCTGCGAACTCCCCAGCCCCTGCGATTCGTACGGTTTGTGCACGCCGGGTGGGTCTGGATGCTCCTGTTTGGATAACCGGACCCGGTTTGAACCGGGTGGGTGCTTGGCTGGAGATGCAGATGTTGATGGAGATTTGTGTGGGGAAAGGATGGGTGGGAACAGTTACTGGGTGCTGAGGAGGACGGGAGTGGAGCCACCGCACAAGGAGCTACTCGGACACGTAACGACGTCGTCTCTGGCGGAGTGCGAGGGATTGTGCCAGAACAACTGTAGCTGTTGGGGAGCGTTGTACAGCAACGCAACCGGGTTTTGTTACGTTTTGGACTACCCGATCCAGACCATGTTGGGTACCGGGGATGAGTCCAAGGTGGGTTATTTTAAGGTGAGGAAAGATGCAGGGGGAAGGAATCGGGTTGGGGTGCGGGTCGGAGTTGTGGTTGCGGTTTTGGTTGGGATTATTGGTATTATTATTGGGATTGGGATGTGCCGATTGAGATGGAAAAGGAGGAAAGGGGTGAATGGGATCCTGGAGGAGGAGAATGGGGTTTCGCCCGGCCCGTATAAAAATCTCGGATCCGCAAGTTTTAGATCCATCGAAATGTGCAATAATGCCCAATAAGGGAATGACGCAAGGGATGACGCATGATCCTACTCGATGCTAAAGGTTGACAAATGACAAAGACAAAGACAAGATTACAAATTTGGATGTTGGGTGTAAAGGGTCCATCTAATCTATGGGATGGATCACCATCCCACTTAGCACACATGGATGGAGGAGTGGTTGTTGAACCTGCGCATGTGATGTGACCCTTCTCGTCCCTCAAGTCCTTTGTTCCTTCCTTGTTCAAATAACTCACAAAGTCACAACGAAGAGTTCTGGTGAAAGGTTGAACACTTGAACCATACTCGAATAATGTGCACGCCATTTTAATTTCTTATTTCGTCACTAACCGGGGAAGCAAGAAGCAGTTTGGAGTGCCGAATGAAACCAAAGATATTTTGAGCATGGAAAAATCAATCAACATCAAAGACCGAACTCAAATTATATATTCTTGTCGAATTGGGTCCTCGGACATGCCTTTTAACTTTGCAATTTACAACGAAATGCATTTGACTTGAAGGTGAAACTGCGGTCCCTTCACTACAAGGGGTTGCATGAGTTAAGATTCCTTGCCCACAGTGTAGAGGGAAGAGGAAAGAATAGAAGGGAGAACGAATAGGAAGAGAGAGATGAGATTATTGTCAAAATCCCTTTTGAGGTTTGAATTACCATATTTAAAGAAAATGCAAAGCCTAGTTTAGAATTTAAATGAGTAAGGTTGTTGTAACAACCAATCCTAAATTATGAAGGAAAAATAACAAATCCTAAATTACGAAGGAAATAACAAATGCTTAAAAATAGGAACTGAAACAATTAATCTTCTAAATGCAGTTAAGCTGCGTATTTTATTTAAAGCAAAACAGACTGCACTATGGGCTTGGCTCATGTGAGATATTCATCCAAGTATCTTGGGCTGGTCCGCATACGTGTGGGATGTGCTCTGGTGGGCTGGACCACAACATCTCCTTCCCCTTTTGAAATATCCATGTCCTCATGGATAAGGATTTCAGTAGATTGGCGACCAATAGCTGCGCGCCGCGTGGCCTGAGGGACTTGGGGTGTCATAATCTTCTCGGTCAGTGTGTCCGAGGCATGCATAATGGGTGGGGGTAAGGAAAGTTGTCCGTCATTTGTCTTTGGTACCTCATCCCTTGGTTGGCTCAGCTCTTCATCTTCTCCACGAGCTTGAGCCAAGCTATCCTCTTCTCCACTTTCATGAGCTATGTCCTCTGCTTCCTCCCTCGCCTGAACCGTGTCTTCCTCCCATGAGGAATCTTCTGGTGCACCGTCGGTCCACTGGACCAAGACTTCCTTAACTAGCTTACCTTTTTTCCATACCTCCCTTTCTCCGAGGATAGCTACTGCCCGGTGAAGGGGTTTGTTGTCCTGCGTGTGAGGTGGAAGATCGTGAACTTTAAACGCGGTGGGCGAGACCAACGGGCGGAGGAGGGAAACGTGAAACACCGGGTGTATCCTGGAAGATGGTGGAAGCTGAAGCTTGTAGGCGACTGGACCGATGCGTTGCAGCACCGCAAACGGACCGTAGTATCGGAGAGCGAGCTTCTGAGAGGTACGTTTCTGAACCGTGATCTGTCTGTAAGGGTGTAGTTTAAGTAGAACCTGATCTCCTTCCTTGAACTCCCATGGCTTACGTGTTTTGTTGCTGTAAACCTTCATTGCTGTTTGAGCCTGATTTAGATTTCGCTTCAAATGTTCCATGATTTTGTTTCTGTGTGACAGATCTGTGTCAATGGCCTCCAAGGAGCTGGATCCAAGACAATATGTTAACAAGTTTGGTGGAGGGATACCAAACGTGATTTCGAACGGTGTATACCCCGTCGATCTGTTGAAGGAGGTGTTAAAATGGAACTCTGCAAAGCTCAGGATCCGTGACCAGTGGGTCGGATGCTCGTGGACAAAGGCTCGAAGGTACTGCTCTAGACATCTGTTTACTCTTTCAGTTTGTCCGTCGGTTTGTGGGTGATATGCTGAACTGTAACGCAGGTTGGTGCCTTGAAGTTCAAACAGTGCGCGCCAAAAGTTGCTGAGAAAGATCGGATCACGATCTGAGATGATGGTTTTTGGAAACCCATGGAGCTTTCCCGCAGATTCCCAGAATGCTTTGGCAACTCGGGCGGCAGTGAAGTTCGCTGGTAAGGGTACAAAGTGTCCGCCTTTGGATAACCTGTCCACAGTAACAAAAATAACACTAAAACCGTTAGAGTTAGGCAAATGTGTAATAAAGTCCATGCTGAGGTCGGTCCAGATAGTGTTAGGTGGTGTGATGGGTTGTAAGAGCCCGTAAGGGGAATGGTTTTGGGGTTTTACTTTCTGGCAGATCTCACAATGTTTGACAAAATGCTTAACATCTCTCTTCAATCCTTTCCAGGTGAAAACGGAGTTGATGCGTAGGAACGTGTTCTGGATCCCAGAGTGTCCCCCTTGCAAGGAGCTATGGAACTCGTGGAGCAGCTTTTCCTTCAGAGTGGAATTATCTGGAATATAAATTTTGGATTTGTGAAAAAGCAAATCATTTTTTAATTTCCAATCTTCCCATTTATTTGGTTCTGTAATAAGGCCCTGGATGACTGTAATAGCGTAGGTGTCTTGCTTTAATTCCTGCTGTAGAATGTGTGTGATATTGCATGTTGGCCCTGTGATTGTGGCAAGCTGGGAGTGAGGGAACTCAATGCCTCCTTCAGAAAACCGGGACAAGGCATCTGCAGCCGCATTTGTTTTGCCCGGTTTGTAGACAATGGTGTATGAAAAACCCAGAAGCTGTGACAGAAATTGTTGCTGCTCTGGGGTTTGAACAACTTGGTTCATCAGATGGAATAAGCTCTTATGGTCAGTACGAATGACAAAGGTAGCGCCCAATTAATACTGTCTCCATTTTGCAACGCTACTAGTAATAGCAAACATTTCGCTTATGTAGGTAGATTTCTTTTGCATTGCTGGATATAATTTTCGGCTGTAGAAAGCGATAGGTCTGTCATGCTGCATTAATACTGCTCCGATGCCAACACCTGAGGCATCTGTCTCTAAGATAAATGGAATTGAGAAATCAGGTAAAATCAGAATAGGGGCTGTAGTAAGTAATAGCTTCAATTTGTTAAAAGCCGCGGATTCCTTGTCACCCTAGTTGAATTCTTTTTTTGAGGTTAAGTCTGAAAGAGGAGCAGCTATGGTTGCAAAATGTTTGATAAAACGCCTGTAATATCCAGCCAAGCCTAGGAAAGCACGGACCTGAGTCACGTTTTTAGGTTGTGTCCAATGTGTGATGGAACGAATTTTTTCTGGATCGGGTAACAAACCTTTACCAGATATAATGTGTCCTAAAAACTGAATTTGCTCTTGGGCAAACAAACATTTAGACTGTTTTGCAAAAAATAAATGTTTCCGTAGAGTGGATAAAACCATCAGTAGGTGCTCCTTATGGGCAGTCAGTGTTGTGCTGTATATTAAGATATCATCAAAGAAAATGACAACAAATTTTCTTAAAAAGGCAGAGAAAACCTCATTCATAGTTGCCTGGAAGGTAGATGGTGCATTGGACAGTCCAAATGGCATCACAAGAAATTCGTAGTGGCCGTGGTGTGTGCGGAAGGCTGTCTTGTGAATGTCAGAGGCATCCATCAGTATCTGGTGGTAGCCGGACCGTAGATCGAGTTTGGAAAATATTGAAGCTCCATGTAGTTCGTCCAATAATTCATCTATGGTAGGAATAGGAAACTTGTCATTTACCGTTATTGCATTCAGGGCTCTATAATCAACACAAAAGCGCCAAGTTCCATCTTTTTTTTTTTAACGAGTATAACTGGTGAGCTATATGCTGAAGTGCTGGGGCGTATTATTCCCTCTGATAACATCTCGTGGACCAACTTCTCGATCTCATTTTTTTGGTAATGGGGATACCGGTAGGGGCGTACCTGGATTGGTTTTGTGTGGGGAAGAAGGTGGATATGGTGGTTTGTGGGTCTATGTGGAGGAAGTTTAGTGGGTTTGAGGAAAACATCTTGGAAAGTGGTTAGGATCGGTGAGATGGTGTGAGGAATAGGAGGGGTAGGGTCTGTATGTGGCTGAGGATGTGATGCGGTCAAGCACATGAGATAGGCTTGGATTGGTTCTTGGGCAATGAGTTTGTGTAGTTGGGAATTGGTAATTGCGGAAGGTGTGAGAGAGGTATTCCCTTGAAGAGTGATGGGTTGGGAGTGGTGGGTAAAGGTCATTGTAAGGGTGTTGTAGTCTGTGATAACTGGTCCCAAGGTGGATAGCCACTGAACACCTAGGACAATATCTGCGCCCTGAAGTTCTAGCACAAAAAGGTCAATGTCAAAAATGTGTTGATGCGGAAAAGTGATACGAACCTTAGTACACATCCCTTTGCAGAATAGGTTGTCCCCATTTCCAACTTGGACCTGGAATGGGCTGATGGATTGGATGGGTAAGTGCAAGTTGGTTGCAGCGTGTTCAGTAATGAAATTATGGGTGCTGCCATTGTCGATCAGGATCTGGACAGCTGTGCCTTTAACAGTGCCAGTCAGGCGAAAAGCCTTGGTAGAGTGGTGGCCAAAGAGGGCATTGAAACTGATTTCAGGATACGCGAGGGTGTCCGGAGTAGAATCTTCCTCCGTGTCCTCTACGTGTGCAATCTCTTCTTCATCATCTACTAACATACACATAAAGGAAGAACCCGGTTTACATTTATGGCCAAAGACATACCGATCGTCACAATTGTAACATAGCCCCTTTTCTCGTCGTGCCATCATCTCAGTTTGGGAGAGCCGTCGTATGGGAATGGAGGTGGACGTGGTTGTGGGTGGTTTGCCAGGCAGAGTGTTGCTGGTAGGCTGGGTACGTTGTCCCCACCTCAAGGAGCGATCCTCAGCTTCAGCGAAATTGCGGGCAAGGCCCCAGGCCGCATAGAAAGTCTCTGGTAAATGGGCCTGCACATCACTACGCACCTTTGGTTTGAGACCCGAGATAAACATGCTCTTGCGAAGGGCATCTGTGATGCCATGTACTTTACTGGACATAGTTTCAAAAGCGGCTTGGTAGTCTCGGACAGAACCTGTTTGAGTCAGGCGACATAATGCTCCGGCAGGATCCTCATAAACTGTTGGGCCGTAGCGGCTGATTATGGCTGTTCGAAAGTCTCTCCAGTTTGCAATTAGTCCCTCGCGAGACAGATTGCGGTACCAACTAAGTGCGAGTGGGTCGAGATGGAATGAGGCCAAACGAAGCTTCTCCGGTTCGGTGATGGAATAATAATCAAAGTACTGGTCCACGACAAACAACCAATCAGTAGGGTCACCCTGGGCGAACCGTGGAAAGACAAGGCGTACTGGTTTTGGTTTGGTCGGATCATTGCGTGGTGGACCTGGTCCAAGAACGCTACCTGCCGGTTGGTGGAGGCGTTGGGCCTCGAAGAGAGCGGTTATTTCGCGCTGGAACTGATCGAACCGTTGGTCGATTTGCTCCTGGTTGGAATGTTGCATCTGTTGCATGAATGCTTGGCGGTCCTCATGCGCGGATGTGATGAATGTGGTGAGCCGTTCCTCAACAGCGGTGATCTGGTCTTGCATTTGGGCCATGCGGGTGGTCTTTTCAGCCATGGAGGGAAGTTCAGGAATGAAAGCACCAAATGTAGAGGGAAGAGGAAAGAATAGAAGGGAGAACGAATAGGGGATATAAAAATGGTACTAGGGACTGAGTTGACACTAGGGACGCGTTTGGTACTAGGAATATTTTGTATTTGCTGGGAAACCATGATCGGGGATATAAAAATGTTACGTTTGGTTTCTAAAAAAGAAAAAGTTTCCAAGGTCAAAACCTTTCCCAGAATTTGGTTTTCTTCGCAAAATTGAGTACGATCTCCAACTGAAAAATTCCATATAATATATGGAAATGTTTCTTGCCAGAGCAATTGGAAATTAATCTTGGTTCTTGTGGACAAAATTAACCTTTGGTTATTGTACCATATGTGACCACACCAAAAAAAGGTAAAGATGAGATTATTTTTGTAAAATAACCTCACATTCCTACTAATATTTAACAATCAACCAAACACACACTTAACAAATTTAACCATGAAATCCCAGAAAAATTTGCCCATACCAAGCACATTTTTAGTAACATTTCAGTAAAATATATTTCTCATTATATTTTAGTAATAATTATTTTCCGGATAAATAAAAATTTCTCTCCTACCAAACGCTCCGTAGATGTCACAAACTTGCACCAAGTATTACTTAGACTAATTATTGAATGAGTAAATTTTTTCACGTGTTATTTAATATGATTTTGTCTCATGAGAGAATCATAATAAGTGAATTAATAGTAATAAAAAAATATATTAAAATAAATAGTTACAAAATTATCACTATTTATTATAGAGATAAAGATGTCTAGTGGAAGACTAATGTATTGATTTTGGATCTAGAGCTCTCTAGGTATTTACGAAGGAGATGTACACAAGATTAAAGGCGTTGCCAAAGGAATAATGTGTGTGCAGTGACAATAAATAATGAGAAAGAATAAATATCATATTTGTAGATTTTATCTCTAATTTCTAAGTTTTATCTCTAAATTATAGAATTTATCTGTGGGTCGTGAAATTTTGAACCTTTTAGTGACTTTCTAGGGCCTCAACGTTTGGTTTATTGCTGTTGCACTAGGATTAGTATTAATTGAGGATTCCTTCTTTTATTTCTCTCAATTTCCTCTTTATTGTTGCAATTTTGGGCCTTATGGAATATGGGTCTTTAAGATGGGCCCATAATATTATTAATTTACCTTTATATGATTAGAATTCTCTCAAATGATATGGTCCCGTTAAATAAAATATGAGAGTATTCATTTTCAATTATTTACGACTTCGTAGTTCGTAATTTCTATCATTTTCTTATATAGAACAAGTGATTAATGTTTTTCATATTATAAAAGATAAAATTATTTTCTACAAATATATAAAAGTTTGTGGATTTATATGAGGCCATACGAAAAGAAAAGAGAGAAAAATAAAATATAGATCTCATACACTTTTATTTATATATAAAAAATAAAATATCATTTCTAAAAAAAATAAAAAAATATATCTCCTAAAATATAAGACACATTAAACACATCCATAAAAGCAAATGATAAAACACTCACTCGAGCAATAGGTCAAGTGATTACTTGGCTCCAACCGAAGGTGGAAAATCAAAGTCAAATCTTTTCTCTCTGTTCTGGCACAGAGTAATAGATCAACATTTTATCCCTATATTATGCCGATACAATGCTCGTGTATCAAGGTAATGGAATATATTTTTGGTACTGCAGTATTACAGAGTACTTGATACTCTTTTCATCAAATATAATAAAAAAATAACACTTTTATACTATTCTTATTTTTATATTTATTTTCATCCATATCCCATATTTTTTAATTTTTGGGCAAATTTATACTCTAGAACCACAGAAAACGAGCTCCACCGTAATGAATAAGGCATCAAATCTTTTCCATTACAACACCTCATCAATGTGCCTTATGGTACTCATTAGGCAACACGCCCTATAAACTATAAATGCTTAGACTTGGCCCTCATGTACCATCTTCTCCCATTACGAAGGAGACACCTTCAGCAATCACCAACCACGGAAATTACAAGCTCATCTTAACGGGTTCAGGTAACACCAATTGAATACTACCTAAAGTAGTAAATACTATATACCACATGGAAAAAATAAATAAAGAGAAAAAAAGTGTCACTTATGATGAGAGAAACGAAGGCTTGGGTAAAATAGTCAACGAAATGAGGTTTTCATATTTATTTTTATATTTATTTTGAAAGTTAAAAGTTAAAACACAAAATAGAAATAAGTGAAATAGATATATTTTTTAGAATTATTTTTACAAAATAAGTATTATCAAACATGTTTTTTAGTTTATTTTTAATATTAACAAATTATTTTTAGAAACAGAATTCAAAACTTTTTATATCCTTGGCTAGCTATTGTAATTTGGGAGGAAAGTAAGATAGTAGATTTACCTCGGGCTTCAGGCTTGTACATACGCACGTAGCCACGTACCAAAAGAAAAAGAAAATCAGCATGTGGTCAAGCCGGGCTAATTATCCTTCTAAAAATTCTGTAGAACAGGCCTGGTGGGCCATCTGGTCTATTGTAAAGCCCATTGGAACCCATTATATTTTTCCTGATCCATGCTGACTAGAAGATGGGTTTCTATAAAAAAATAAAATGAAGGATGGGTGGTGCGCATAGAGTTGCCCCAGCAATCTGAAAAGCCCATAATCTTTGTAGTTAACAAAATAGTAGTAAATAAATGAAAATGTTTAAGAGTGTACTTTTTGTTAAGCGCAGGCTATTGCTACTAGTAGGGATGATGTCAGAAATATTATTCCTACGTCTAACTTCTACAGAAAAAGCTTGCACCTTTTTCCTTGAAAAAACTAAAAAGAGACGAAGTAGGTATTGAGAAGTGTTTTTATTCCCTAAAAAAAAAGTGTAGACGTTTCATGTGAAAAAGTGGTGCTATTTTGTAACAGAGATAAAAGAAAATAACATAATTAATATCTGCTCAACGGTTTAAAATTTTATGTTAAAATGATGTTTATTATAGTATTAGAGCTTGAGTGATCAGTAAGTCATGAATTCGATCCTCATTGCATCCACTTTCAAGCGAAATTAAAAAAAATGCAAAGCAGACCAAAAAAATGAATTTATGTCATGTCCACGTCTCAAGCCTAAAAGGCTCTTGTGTTAGAAAGATTCAAAAAAAAATGTAAAATAATTAATTAAATCTTACCTAATATCTTAAAATTTTACGTTGAGGTGACGCTTATCATATTTATTTCGATAAATATTTGAAAAAAAAATCAACACAAATGATATGGCATATGTTATTTATTTTTTTATCTTTGAGGCAGTACTAGCAGAGCCAAAATATCAGCCGAAGAGATGCAGGACTAGCAGTTCTACAAAAACCCAAATTGCAGGTACAACTCATTCGTGAATTATTTTGTAGAACTACTATTCGTAAGTTTTAACAACTTCCGTTTAAAAATTATTTGCTTTGTTCTTCAGCCCAAAACATTACAAGTTTAGTTTTAATTGTTAACAGCTAGTTATAGCCATTATGATCTCTCTCCTATATATATATATATATATATATATATATATATATATATATATATATATATATATATATATATAGTGTTGAAGTTAATAGAATTAATACAATTATTTAGTCTCTACAATTTTACTCTAAATATGGTATCCATTTTACATAAAGTGTCAATAGATATTAATACGAATGTTCGTTTTCCACAAATTTACTCAATAAAAAAAATGGTTGTTTACTTGTTATGTTAGATGAATACAAGTGTACCATGCAAACTTTTGTAAACACTGATTTTGTGTGACCCTAAAGATTTTATATTTTAAAAAAGAGTTTATTATTTCTCGTGTTATAAGAAATAAATTTATCTTCTATAACATGAGAAACATTAATCCTTTGAAAGATGGATATTTACATCCTTGATGTCAGCATGGTTGCTTGAGTCTTTGCGCCTTATATTCTGTGTCCTATGGCTTACTTGAAGACATATCTAAGTATGTCATCTTTTGAAGCAATAAAACCTACACGTTATGTAAAGAATAATGCTCTCGATAAGCTGCTTGCATCAGGCGGAAGCAACTAGCCAGTATAATTTAAAGAAACGAATATTCTTTCCATTTTTATCCCTCACAACATGCTTCTCCTCTTTACAATGTGTTGTTTACTTGTATGTCATATGTTCTTATTAATATTACTATTTAGCCGAAGATGCATCTTCATATGGACAACCGTAAGAGGAAGAAAAGGTGCATAATTACATAAGTTAACTCAAATTATCTAAAAGTAAATAGGCCTGTCATGGTTAAAATATAAATATATAATTTTTTATATAAAAAATATTTTCAAGTTTTCCCACTAGTTTTTTTTTGTTGTTGACAAATTTCAACATTACAATGTAAAAAATATTCAACCAATGAGTTAAAACTTATTTCATTATTTGAATCACTTTTGTAAGGATAGATGTTAATAATATATAAATAAATATGAATTTTGTTACCCATGTGATATTAGATAAAAAAAAAGTTTGTTTTAGATCCCAGCACTGGACTTGTAGTCAGCCTAACTCATTGGGTCCATCACGTAGCATTTCAATTTGGAGACAAATTTCAATCTATGAAGAACATCTGAGGACCATCGAACTCGGTGTTTTTTTTTTATTAGAAAGGATTTTTTTTCTTTTTTACCCATACTTTTTTTTGTATTTTCTTTAAGTCCTAACAAATTTATCTTTTTAGTAAAAGAGAGCATCAAGTACCATGGTCCCCATTAAGGTTTTTCTCTTCATTTTGGCACCTATGGGTAGGGATGGAAAAAATAGCCAATTCATTGGGTTGGTTCGTAACCTGCATAGTCGGGTTGGATTAACAAAAATGAGCTAACAACCCGATCCAATCCGACTCTAGCCAGCTTAAAAAAAATCGAGTCAACCCATGGGTCAGCTCGCGGGTTATCCTTTTTTGATTATTTATATTTTTTGGTTTGTGTTTTGTAGATGATAATGATGGCATTTTCCAAACATTGGGTTGCTCTTCTTGCAGATTTAGTGCTCAGGAAACTTGATTTGGTTTAGCATTATGTCTTCTTGGACGTAAAACTTGAATATGCATAGGTGCTATGTTTAGCGTATTTAGTGACTAGTAAGTAGCAATTATATTAAGCGTTTTCCTTAGCAATAAATATCTTATATCAAATGAAAATCATTTCCTTAGCTTCCCCACCACATGTATTGGATGAGTGTGACAAAGACTAATTTTTTCCCTATTTTTTCAAGCCAACTTGCGATCCAACCCTAACTCGACTCCTTTTTTTCGAGTTGTAAATGGAATGGGCCGGGTTGTCCCATTTTGCCATCCCTACCTATGGGCTATGGCCATCACTGTAGGCATTACCGCATTAGTATTTGTATAGTAATTATTCCTCAAGTTTTCATATTTATTGGGGATTAGAGGAGAAATTTAACTTCCCTCATAGATAAACTATGTTGCACCGACACCAACATGGAATACGACACAACATAACCCTTTGACATGTTAATACTAAAAAAATGTTAAATTTCGACACGTTAAAGCACGTTTTGATATTAAATAATATTTTTAATTTATGTAGTATATATTATATTTAATATTTAATAGTTTAAAAAAATGAAGCTAAACTTATAACTCATCAATTTTGCAAAGATACATGAGATATTCAAAATATTTGTATTAAACTCAATACAAATGTGGGTAAATAAAATTACCACATTCAATTTCTCAGGAATCCTAAAAAAATCTTTGTACCAAACTGCCCCAATTAAGATAGAATGTGTTCTCTTACAAGTACTTTCTTTCGTGAAAAATTATGAAAAATAAAATAAAACACCACAAAAAAGTACCTACATAATTTTTTTAATTGATATAAATTAAAGTTTATCATAAATCTATCATGGATTATTTTTAAAAATTAGTTATTGCTAAAAAAAAATTAACTGCTACAAATTATTGGTTTTGTTGTAGTGAATTGACAGGTGCGTGGGTCCACAGGGACAGAAGAGTTCAAGTATCATTGTTCACGATACTTTGTATTTTATAATTTTCTTTCCTATTTGAAACAAGTTCACCAAATTGTATTTTCCCTTATGGACCCCACTTCCCAGAATCCCAGGAACCAATTTTTGTCGGGGTACCCGGCCCATAAAATATTTTGTGAAATGCATGCTATTTCTGGCTATAATGGTTTCAGTCACTAATTATCACAGCCTTCTATTGTTGTTAGTTTGGAAGTTGGAAACACTATTAAGCTTGAAATGAATGTATGGTTATCAACATGCTCCTGCAGGCATGGTCATTTACAAGTTACGCTCTTAATTCAACTCACATCAGCTAGCATATATATTTATTTGAGTTGAACTCAGGATACGGCAGAGCAGGTTACTTTCCTTCAATCTTATTGTACAATATTTATAAAGGGTTTGCAACTTAGTTGTTACTGCAGAAGTTGCAAATGTGCAGTTCACATCATATATATATATATATATATATATATATATATATATATATATATATATATATATATAAATTAAACAAAACTTTTTTTTGTTAAGTCAGTTGCAAAGAGGAAATATTGCAACAGCAGAAGTATTTTTCCTATTTATAAATTTAAATTATCATTTTTCAATCATCATTTTCTTGTTGTACCATGTTTTTCTCTATTAAGTACTATAATGTGATGAAGGGTATAATGGGATATTGATCATGTTGTCACGGATTCTAAAAAAACTTACTGGTATGTTAGGGGGGTGTGGGTGCAAAAAATCTGTCAAAATATCACGGCGGCAAATTTGTTGTAAGTGGTAACGAGTTTCATCACGTGGTACGAAATCTTAGGCCACCAAACTTGTTGGCCTATCGTTTCATGACACACGATACAAAATTTTAAAAATTTTATCGTAAAATTTAAGGTTATAACTTTTGACTCGGGTATCTGAATAAGATAATTTTTGTTTATTTCACGTAATTTTTCGATATTTACGAACTGGCGAGTTCTAGGAGGGGATATGCACAATTTTTTTCCAAAAATATACTTCATTATATCTCGTTTGACATATTTTATCTCTGTGAATGAAGTTATTTAATTCTTATTCTTATTTTCAATTTCCAACACTAACAAGTAATGTTTGAGGAATTTTTTAGTGTGTACATTGAAAAAAGTTACATGAATAAAAAACATATCATCCAATTTGAATACCTAAGTCAAATATTATAGCTTTCTAAAAATTAGTTGATTGGTTTGACTATATACTTGCAGTCACTAATAGCGAGACATTTGACACTTGCTGTCACTCACTGTAAGTTTGCCACCGGGTGTTTTGGCAAAAAAATTTGCCCCCATGATACACCGATAAATTTTTTTGGAATCCGTGGCAACAGGGTGAATGTCGGGTATAATGTATGGATTTATCATCTATCATTTAACATGACCACAAAAATTTTCCTACACACACAACATTTTGTGGGGCCCGCGGCAAAAAAAAAAAAAAAACTTTGGCACGCAAAACGAATCTCTATAACATAACACAATCACTTTTCCTACAACATAACTCTTATAAAACCTATAATGTATTCACTAAATGGCAGCAATAAAGTAGCTTCACTTTATAATGTTGCAAGACGCTGTCTAGAATAACTCTTTCATGGGCTGGGGAAAACTGTGGTTTTAATTAGCTGTATGCGAGACATTCTCAAGTAAAATTAATAAATAAACATCGCATTTAATTTGTGTGGCTCCCTCATCACTGGTTGTAGCGACAGACAATGTATCATTGCAGTATGTCTCAATTGGTTGTCTGAAATCTGAATGATTTGCTCAATTATTGTTGTCTGCTCAAATTCTCTCCGTAAAAAAACTATGTGTGCATCTATAGACTATAATTCATATGGCAAAGATCAACAGGTATTCGTTTAATTTTTCGTGGTCACGATGTAACGTCAGTCACCTAAAATTACTCATACTTTAAATAAGTAAAATCTAGTTCATGTATAGCTTTTTGAACCTTATAATCTTTTATTAATAATTAATTATTAAATTAACTTTTATTGTAAATTATTTTAAAAATTTAACCTCTTCAAAAAAATATAACATCAATCTGTCTCTGTTTGACCGTTGATCATCAAGTTTACCCGAGTAGACTCCTCCCTACCCTATTTTTTGAAAATTTATACCTACCCAGATAGGAGATGTATACCCAGTTAAACTATGTTATATAAGAATCTGAGAAAAATAAATACAGCAACAATTAATAATCAGCATAGGTAGTTGATCAATTTGAGTGGTTGATGATTCTCCTATTCCCAGCTCTGTGTTCAGTCCCTCCACTTTTTGCTTCAACTCCTCCTTATATGCATCTTCTTTCTCGCTGGATTCTTTGGTTCCAGTCTCTTCTTTCACTCTCAGGTTTTCCTTCTCAATCATAATTACATTCTTCAATATTTTAAGCTTGTTTTTCTTAGATTTTGTTTTGTTGGAAAAATATTCAAAGTAAGAGATCGCTGAGAATTTGCAGGAAGATGAATATGATCTGAGCTTTGAGGCCGAGGATGAAGGCGAGTTTGCTTGAAAAATCGATGAAGGAAGAAGACGGAGTACCGTTTGTGATTTCTTTTCCGGTTTGACATAATGCAATGTTTATGAAATTAGTTGGTTGGATAATTGATTTCGGTGAATTTACTATGTTAATATTTTGATTTCATAGCCGTTTATGAAAAGGATCACAATGCTCAAATTTATTATTTCATTGTTTTTAGATAGGATCACTGTTAAGCAATTTTTTCAAAATAATTCAAGCAATTTATTATTTACCCGGGTACACCCCTACCTACCCGGGTAAATAATTCAAACAATTTTTCCGATATCAAGAAATATACCCGGGTACATCTCTCCTATCCAGATAGGCATAAATTTTCAAAAAATACCCGGGTAGGGAGGAGTGTACCCGGGTAGCTTGGTGGTCAACAGTTAAACAGGGGCAGATTGGTGTTATGTTTTTTGAGGAAGTTAAATTTTTGAAATAATTTATAACGAAGGTCAATTTGATAATTAATTATTAATAAAAGGTTACAAGGGTCAAAAAGCCCTGAATGTATAGTTTCCCTTTCTCTTTGTTCCCTGTGGGGTCCTACCTTTTCTCTCACCATATTTTAAAAGCTTTATTAAGCACATGTTTTTACCAAGGGGATTACTTCTATCATGTAGCATGAGAAAAGTTTTCTCATGTTAAAAGATAAATAAAGTGAGTCTCATCAACTTTTAGGAAGAAAAAAAAAAAAAAGACACATTTTTCGAAAAAAGAGTGACATGAGAGATCATCTCATGCGATAAGAGTATGATTTTCCTTTTACTAATGTGTCATCAATGTAGAGCAACATGAAGTTCCCAAATCTCCTCTTTTTTGAGTCCTTTAAGCAACCAAGTGGATTTGTTTATCCATTGTTAAATTGGATTTGTTTACTATTTGCTTTCTCCTTATAGGCTGTCCATAGTGGTTGCAATCAGATGCATCCCGAGACATTAAAATTTCTTTATATTTGGTCCATAGACATGAAATGTTTGCAAACTCCTATCCTAATCGACTTTTCATTCCTATCGAAGATTTACTCAATAAGCAACTTTATAAGTTGATGTGAGTGAAAACTGAAAATAGAGTTACTAAAGTTAGGCCTTTAAACTTCCATTAATTAGCAAGTTGAATTTGTGCTTCCTACGTAACAGAAAAAAAAACACTTTTAATTAACATTATGAATCCAAGGATATGAAAAGTTCAAACAGGCTATCCTACCACTCTTTCCTTTATCTCTACTCTAAAAAACGGAAAGGATAAGCTTTTGTAACTTAAAAGTAATAACTAACACGAAAAATAATAAAGATGATTAAAGTGAAGCTTCAATCATATTTGTCTTCGGTCCAAGTAGGTGAACCTCAAGCCGAGCTTTAATTCGTGGGTCCAACTATCACTCTCATCCTTGCATCTTCATCTCCATTTCACTGTCAGCTTCGTTATCATATTACTGTTTTTCATAGTCATCCCAACCCACATGTCATCACTCATCTCATAAGGGTATCAAGCAAATGAAATACCCTCCATCGGTCCAACACAACACCTTGCTTTTCGCACGAACCCACTACTCTAAATTCTTATATATTTGTTATCAAATCCATAGTTGACCCAGCATATAATTGACAATTTTTTTTTTTTTAATACAAATATAGGAAGGGTCAAACCAGGATTATATAATTACTTGAGTGATGACATTGGCAAGAGAAGCGTAAGCAGTTTAAGATACAGTCATATCTGAGTTTGTTTTCACCCGTAAGTAATTTAAATTAATTTTAAGGTTATTAAAGTTATTGAATGCAGAGACGAGGATCGTGGATATCGTTTTCTTCCATTATATTTTGTCTTTACTAATGTTTCTCTCAACAGGTATGCCAGAGAAACAGAAAGGACATGTTACACATGGAAAATCCCAGAAAGGGGAAGTGCCCTTGTCTTTTGTCACCTTCAATCAATCTCTCTCTCTCTCTCTCTCTCACACACACACACACACACGCACACGCTACTAGCTAACTCTTTCTTCCAGCATATGCAAACACAAGAATAACAAGCGACCTTAGTTTTTCCTCTCCCTGTCACGCATCACAAAATTGTCTTGATCTTTTCATGTCGGTTTATTTCTGAACCACAAAGAGATCACCTTTTATATAATGAAAGGCATAACATCTTGTTACAACGAACATGCCATTAAAGTGTCCGATTCATATTGTTCAAGGCCTTCAAACCAGGTCTATCTCTGTCCAAAACTCACCCCTTCCATCAGAGATTCAGTTACCTGCATATACAAAGTCAACTTGATCTCAAAGCAAAAACAACTTCTCATCGCGATAACTTGGACCAAGAGACTCAAAGGCCAAGGCTTCGCCATAAACATCACCAATAACACCCCTTCTGGATATTCTCCCTCTAAATTCAATGCCAATCTCTCCCAGCAATTGCGAAAGAACAAAGGCACCGAAACATTCAATTCCCACAACTTAGAATTTCAAGTCTTGTGGGATCTCTCTGCTGCTAAGTACGACGATGGACCAGAGCCAGTTGGTGGGTTTTACGTCGTCGTTTTGGTGGACTCGGAGCTGGGCTTACACCTTGGAGACAAGGATGAAGAATCATTGGACTTGAACGTGAATGCAGGAATGGCGGTGGCAAATTTCTCAATGGTTTCTAGGAGCGAGAGATTTTCTGGCAATAATGTTTATGCAACAAAGGCAAAATTTTCAGAGACAGGAATTGTTCATGATATATTGATAAAGTGTGGTTTGGAAGAGGAGGAAAAGTCCAAGAGCCATGTCTTGTCTGTGTGTATGGACAAGAATACAATTTTCGAGGTGAAGAGGTTAAGGTGGAATTTTCGTGGGAACCAAACAATTTTTGTTGATGGTTTGGTGGTGGATATGATGTGGGATGTTCATGATTGGCTTTTCAACCCAACCTCAGCCTCTGCGGTGTTCTTGTTCAGGACAAGGAGTGGCCTTGACAGTAGGTTGTGGTTGGAGGAGAAAAGTTTGCAGACACATAAGGATCATGACAGAATTGGGTTTTCTTTGTTGATATGTGCTTGTAAGAACCCTGATTGATTCAATCTTTTTGGTTCTCTTGTTCTTTTTCTGGAATTGTTTTCCCTTGTAATTTCATCTGGGAAAAACTGACACCTACTCAGATTTTTTTTCTTCTTAGTTCATCTCCGTGATAAGATTTTTCTTTTGGTCATGTCCGTTATTGAAATAATTGATGAAGATTTTAAAGATAATTATGTGTATATTTTTCTTACTATTAAATTATTTTTATACGAAACGATTTTACTCGAGGCCGTGTACCATTCTTCTAAAAAACTAGTTAAGTTTTTACCTGTGTTGCGTGTTAAAACGCAAGTAAAAACTGTCTTTGGTAAAAGTTAATAAAAATGTCGTGTAAAAACGTAAAAATGATAAAAACGTTACCGTTTTTACTAATAATTTTTTTTAAAAAAGATTTACAAAAAAAGAAATTAAAAAAAACTCAATTTTTGTTTTTCTCAAATCACATTCACAATATCTTGATATCTTTTTGTTTGGATATGTCTTTTATAATTATGTCTTATAAAGCTGCAATCTTATTATAAGTTATGCTATGAGAATCGTTTTGTGTTTTTGGATCATTGTGTGTATGAAAAGAAGTGGAACTATATCCTAATAAGTAAAGTAATCTATATCCTGATAAGTAATGATCCAAAATCTGCGGAGTGTTTAAAACAGTTAGAGCATATTGGTAATTATCCATTATTTCTTGCTTGTTAGTTATCACTGTTTATAATTTTGATACTTGGTTATAAAAAAAATGTTTTACTTTTAGATAGATAAGTGGCTCAACACACATGTTCATTATGAGATATTTTTTTTACATGCATATATATATATATAATTTTATATCTTGATCTTAAGTAGTAGAAAGTAAAAACTTTAGTGTCGTTTTTACATTTTATGTTTTTACCACCTTTTTTCGTTTATACGTAAAAATTCGAGTAGGACAACGTTGCTGTGTACAGTACAATTTAATGATTTTGCACATTTTTTGGTAATTAATGGTGATAGCTGGACGTCTGGACATGCGCTTGCCGCTTGGGGTACTTGAGGTGGCAAAACTGGAGTTACTATTTGAAATTATGCAAGGCACGTTTCAATTTCAATGCAATTTATGTTTGGTTTTGGGACTCCTTGCTCCTTAATTAGTTGAATCTAATTCTTTATTATGTAGATTTATATATATGAGACAATTATACTGACAACTCATAAATCTTGAATTTAGAACTTCTAATCAAAATTTCGCTTAATTGATAGCTCTCAGGTGACTAGTTCAATTTAGAACATGTTCTATATGAAACGCCAAGTCCCATAAGTATTTTAGTTTATGTTTGGTATGGGAAAAATAAAGGATTGACAATAATGTTTTACAACTTTATTTTACATTCACAGAAATATCTATCCCCTCATAGAGATGCAAAAATGATTATCATAAACAAGTTGAAATGAGTGACTTTTTTTTCCAGATAATAATAATTAATTTGAGGTAGGATCCTTTGACACCGGTATCAAATTTGAAGTTTGACACCTCATCTGAGAGCCGTTAGATCGAAAAAAATCAATGATATAACATGCTTACAAATCAGAGTCGTTGATCTTTTTCGATCTAACGGCTCTCAGATGAGGTGTCAAACTTCAAATTTGACACCGGTGTCAAAGGATCCTACCTCAATTAATTTATGTCTGTTTTCTGTTTTAAATATAATAATGGAACAAAAGACAGATTCTTTGGCAAAATATAGAGTTGAATAACAATCAATCTATTTGGACTCATTATGTAAAGGTTAATTTTGCGTTTCAACTTTATTCTACCTTCTAAATATACCTCGCGCTCTTGTGAAGTGAAGAGATTTCTTAAATGGCATTGTAAGTATCTTTTGCTTTTGTATTAATTTTTTTTTTTTTTATATATCTTTTGCTTTTGGTCTTGCAGTACATAGCAGGGGCATTGAGAGGCCTGATGTTTTTGTCCTCCCTCTACGGACTGCTTCGTGGGCTTTTTAAAATTCTCCAAATCAAACACGAAGTGGATGAAAAAACGTAAATAGCTATTTCAACCCAACAATAACCAATATGTGAAATATTTTTGGTTTGAAGTTGTTAATTGTGTGTAGATTAAAATTATAAGTATGGTTTGATCTATACTTAAAATACAAAAGGCTTGACTTAGACTAATTAGTCTGTTTAAGTTTATTATGCATTTAATAATTAAAAAATAATTAAAATAATATTATTTTATTATACAAAATTATTAAAATAATAATTTTATTTAATTTATTTAAAATAAATAATATGATATAGGCCGATATGTAAGCTTATAAGCTGAGTCTCACAAAAAAAAATAATCTATGATCTGCTTTTTAAAAATGTTTTTTTAAAAGTTTCAGCATGTTCTATTTTATTATATATAATAGGTCAAATCTGTTCTGATATAAGTCGGATCACAGATCCCTAATAAGTCATCTAACTCATTTACACCCAAAGTCCGATTAATTATTCCAATATCGTCGGTTGACCAAATTGTAAATTCCTAATAAGTCGTCTAACCCATTTATACCCCTAAGTCCAATAGATTATTACAATGTTGTCAGTTGATGAAGGCTAAGGGTGTAGATGAGGGAAATAACCTATGAGAGCTGTTAGTTGTAGATTTTACTTAAATAAACAATCCATATTCTCTGTTATTGGGCTGAATATAGCGGAAATTGCATGTGAATTGGTCTTAGATGCAAAGAATAGGCCCATTGTGGTGTAAGAGGTAATTAATGGCAGAAATTTTCCTTACACTTTTTATCATATTTTCTCAGGAAATACCAGGAGGAAAAAAAGGGCTGAAGTTTGTGGAGGATCTGGGCTGTGAATGAGCATTTTGGATGGACGGACGATAACGTTTGGGAGTGATAGTTTTAAGAAAAAAAAATTCAGTTTAGCATAGACATTTATCATTTTTATTTTTGTTTACAAGTTCTCGAGAGCTTGAGTTTATCTGAAGTTTTCATTTTGTAATTGGCACATACAAGATGAAGCTCTTGGTGGGAGTCAAGATCAAGTCTTCTTCAAGTGTCAATTGTAGCTTTGCTTAGATTCCTGATTTTTTTTAGTTTTGTAATTCAAGACATATAATTAAATAGTATTTATTAAATAGTTATTATTTAAACTCTTACTATTATTTTCTTATTTTGCAAGACATATAATATAATTCTTTCATGCTAATTTAAAATTTTATCTAACTTAATTTATTATTTAATATATTATATAATATTAAAATATATATCTAATTACCACCAGTTCAATCACGCCAAATTATAGTAGACCATGATCCTCTGTCTTTTCAATAATTACTTCAGTTTTAAGAGCATCGATTCATAATCTGATCCGATCGGCTAAGGGACCTAAAAAAAAGTAGGAACCAATCTTTCAAAATATTCAAATTAAAAAAGTTGTGTTTTCTATAACCATTATTTGAACTAGGCAAAAAAACAAAATTAGTATCAAACTGGTCAATCCGCTTTAATTGATTATAGAAGTGAAGAACGAAAATGTTTAAGATTTTAAAAGTTCATAAGTGAGGTTCAATAGGGATTTCATGTATACACACATTAATACCATTTTAGATTGGCCTCACAGCCCAAGGTTATAGGTTAAACCCAAATAGTTCGTTTGATACATAAGTTAGGATAAGTACGAATAAGATAAAGGGGTAGGATAATAATAGTATAGCATATGAGTCAGATAAATTCATATTTTATCATGTGTTTAAAGTGGACCAGATGAGTAGTCTGATAAGATAATAGTCTTGTATCTTGTGTTTGATGTGAATCAGATTGCATCAGGTTATGCTTTAAATAGACAAAAATACCTTCAACAATAAATTTTTATATTATTTGATTTTAAAAAAATAATTTATTTATACATTAATTTTATTTTAAGATTGATTAATGTAAATTATTCATAATCAATAGCTCTTACTTAATAATTTATAATTTTTCATAATTTGTAACTCAATAATATATTAAATTTAAAATTATACACAGTAATTAATAAAATCACAAAATTGATTCTTCACTTCTTTTTTATCACATTTCGGCGGATAAATTTTCACTTTGGGTAAAAAGAAAAAGAGAAAAAAAATGCACAAAAGGAAACTAGATTTTTTATAAAAAAAAAAGAAAAGAAAAGAAAACAATGGCAGAAGTCGTCCATCTTCCTCCTCGATGACGAAGTAGCAAAGAGTCAAAAAGGGGTTATGCTTCTTCAAAATGCAGAAGTTTTTCTGCTATATTATTATTCTTCAATAAACCAAAGTCTGCCTTTCACATCCTTCTACAAAGCCTTTTTAATCAGGAAATACAGAAAGTAAACAACAATAAAGGACTATCAATGGTCTTAAAATTGACACAAAACAGAAATAAAGCTGATACAAAACAGAAATAAAACTGACTCAAAACAGAAATAATCATAAACCAAACATAAAGACATGCAAACTGAAACGTCCGCAATTATTAAAATTCATAAAAGGCCTTAAAACCCCTTTAAATGACAGCTATGATGACTTATGGTGACTCAAGTGCATCACCCTCCCCTACCAAGAGAAGATTCGTCCTCGAATCTGCATTGTCTTCATCTGCCATGTCACCTTCATCTTCGGCACAGTATGAGGATAAATCTGCAACATTAAAAGTGTAGACTGAAGCCCCCTTCAGCCCAGTATGGGGATAAATCTTCATCACCTTCACCTTCATCTGCCATTGTTAGGAATGTGGCTTCCATACTCAAGAGGGGGGTGAATTGAGTATTACAAGATTTTCGCTAAAATCCCCTTCTAGTTTCTAAATAATCATTTCAAACAAACTTTGATATGTAGAAAGCTAATCAATATATTCAGACAATCCATAATATATAATATATCACAATTATAGAACTTATACTAGCACATACAAGATATCAAAGAAGCAATTAAAGTGATAGAAATAAAGAGTTTAGAGTTTAGAAAATTGCAAACTCAATATATCCTGGTTCGGTCACCACCACTTGTGACCTATGTCCAGACTGAAGCCGCTCTATCAACTCTTTCACTAATGGTCAAGCTCTATCAACTCTTTCACTAATGGTCAAGCTTCACGGGTGCTTGACAAACCTTTACAATCTTCCAAGACTTCGGGTTCTTGGATACCTTTCAATCCCCAAGTTTACGGGTACTTGGTAACCTTACAATTAGGGGTGTAAATAGGCCAGGGCAGGGCAGGCTTTGGCCTTCCTGGCCTAGGCCTACACACAAAAATGTTGAGCCTATCTGGCCTATGAGCCTATCAAAGGCTTAGTTTAAAGGCCAAGCCTGCCCTGTTATTAAAAAATAAAAAGCCTACATGGCCTGTGAGGCCTTTTAGGCCTACCATATTGCATATTAAATTTTAAAAAAAAATGAAATATCTTATTCATTAAACAATATTTCTAGCATGTGTCCAAATTATTAAAATTCTACAACAGATTTTTTAACAAGAACACATATTATAAAAATTCATGACAACAAAGATTGAATTTTTCTTGGCATACTAAAACAAAAGCAATTAGGTTATCTAACTTTTAGAATAAATAAATAAATATATAAAATATTTTTTTTATTTAAATATTAAGCAGGCCGGCCTACAGGCTAAAAGGCCAGGCATTTTATGTTTAGCCTACGGCCTTGTTTCTAAACAGGCTCATCTACAAGCCTTAACCTACTCTTCTTACCTCGTAGGCCAGGATAGGCCAGGCTTTTCGTAGGCCAGGCCATAGGCCCCTGTAGGCTGGCTTGGCCCATTTACACCCCTACTTACAATTCACTCTAAATTTACTTAGGTATTTGGCCACCTCTCAAACAATGGGTCTCACAACCCTTTCAACTCAAGAATACAAGGAAAGAAATATTTAGAAATGAATATACACTCTCAGAGTGTGGATATACAACTAGAAGCACTATGGGTATATGGATTTTCAAGATATGAGCTCAAATATGTTTGATCTTTGAAAGATATAAAAAAAATATGCAAATGATAGTGTATAAGCTCTCAAAGTATGCTTAATATGTGTAGAAAAGATGTCCAATGTTTTTGAGTCATTGGGAATGCATATATAGTGTTTTCATTGAAAACTAGTCGTTTATAGCCGTTGGGATCTCATTTGAAAACTAGTCGTTTATAGCCGTTGGAAAACTAGTCGTTTATAGCCGTTGGGAAACTAGCTGTTTATAGCCGTTGGGATCTCATTTGAAAAATTAGCCTTTTATAGCTGTTTATAGCCGTTGGGATCACTTTTGAAAAATTAGCCGTTTTATAGTCGTTGGGATTTGTTTCCCAACTTGACAGCATCAACACTATTTCGTATTTTGGCTATAATTTGAGCTATACATGTCGGCTTGACGTGATCTTGGTCTCGTTGGAAATATAAAAGATAGATCTATAACTTTTATGAAGAACACAAGATCCAAATCCATCATCTTAGATACGAAAAATTGTATGGAAGATAGCAGCAAAATTAAGCAACAAATTTTAAAGTTCAAATGTGTTCTAGCTTGCTTCCAACTACTTTTTGTGAAAGATCTTGACTTGATAAATATGTTTTGAAGTTATAAAATATGTCAAGGATATTTTCCATGGATTTTTCAAATTTCTTTCAAGGATATAAAGTTTATGAATGCAATTTGAAAAACACGTTTAATTTGAGAAAAACTTTGAGCTCATGCAATGCAATCTATCATATACCCTCACATATATTCTAAGTCCTAAAGATATATTCTAAATATGATTTTAGACTTAGTTTCATGTCTTGTGTCTTGGATCTTTACCTGAACTTGAGGCTTTGACTTGTTGAATATGACAATACTTGACACTTTGTTGGTTTTGATCATTTGTCACCATGGTTATGATATTGAGCTTCTCTTAGATGTTGTTCATAGTTAGTTGTCTTTGATCTTGATGTTGCTCTTCTAATTATTCTGTGTTGCTCTTGATCCATTGATCTTGCCACTTTGATATGACATCACTCTTCTTGTGTGGCTACATCATACATCTTCAATATCCACATATGGTTGATGCTTTTTGCTCTTGATCAATACTCTTAGCTTTTTGTTGTTGCCACTTTGTTATCATCAAAACATACCTTGTATCCACAAAATAATAATAAACCAAACATAAAGACATGCAAACCGAAACATCCGCAATTATTAAAATTCATAAAAGGCCTTAAAACCCCTTTAAATGACAACTATGATGACTCAAGTGCATCATCCTCCCCTACCAAGAGAAGATTCGTCCTCGAATCTGCATTGTCTTCATCTGCCATGTCACCTTCATCTTCAACACAGTATGGGGATAAATCTGCAACATTAAAAGTGCTAGCCACATTATACTGCCCTGCTAACTCAACCTTATATGCATTGTCATTGATTTTCTCAAGGATTCTAAAAGGACCATCTACTCGAGGTTGCAACTTGCCAGGAAAACGTTCTTTGCGCAAGTGAATCCATACTAGATCTCCTTCCTTGAAGATCTGTTGCTTCCTATGCTTGTCTACTTGTTGCTTGTATTTCTCATTCTGTTTCTGAATTTGACTGTGAACTTGAGAGTGGAGTTCCTTGATGTGCTTAGCATGTTCCTCTGCATCGGAGCTAAAATATTTCTGAATTGGCAAAGGTGATAGTTCTACTGGTGTAATTGGAGCACTCCCATAGACAATCTCAAAAGGACTCTTTCCAGTAGTGCGGTGCTGGGACCTGTTGTAGGCAAATTCTGCCTGTGGTAGTACCAAATCCCAATGTTTGGGATTGTTTCCTATTAAGCTCCTCAGCAAGTTACCTAAGCTCCTATTTACTGCTTCTGTTTGACCATCTGTCTGCGGGTGGTGTGAAGAACTGAATTGCAATTTGGTCCCCATTAGTCGCCATAGAGTACGCCAAAAGTGACTCACAAACTTCACATCTCTATCTGATGTAATTGTTTTTGGAACACCATGAAGTTTGACTATTTCCTACAAAAATAATTTAGCTACCTGCGAAGCATCAAAAGTCTTATTGCAAGGAATAAAATGTGCCATCTTAGAGAACCTATCTACTACCACTATAACAGAATCCTTGTTGCGCTATGTTCTCGGTAGGCCGAGTACAAAATCAAGGCTAATATCTTCCCAAGGAGCGGTTGGAATTGGTAGTGGCATGTAGAGGCCACTATTTTGTTTTGTCATTTTTGCTAAATGACAGGTCCTGCATCTTGCAACCAATTTGGTCACATCAGATTCGATCTGTGGCCAATAGAAGTGCTCACCAATCAGCGCCTTGGTTTTGTCAATAGCAAAGTGTCCCCCTAGGCCACCAGCATGTCCTTCAAGTATAATGGCTGCCCTTAATGAACATTGAGGAATGCACAATTTGTTATTTTTAAAAAGGAACCCTTCTACAATTTGAAATTGCTGATAGGGTCCAATTTGGCACTTCCTCCATAAGTCTCTAAAATCTGGATCATCATGATATAGTTCTTTGAAATTGTCAATGCCAATAACCTTCACCTGCATAGTAGTTAATAAAGAATTCTTTCTGCTCAAAGCATCAGCCACCTTGTTTAAGGTTCCAGCTTTATGAAAAATAACAAAACTGAAAGATTGGAGAAATTCTACCCATTTCGCATGTCTAGCATTGAGCTTATGCTGTCCATTGATATACTCCAATGCCTCATGATCTGAATATAAGACAAATTCCTTAGATAGAAGATAATGCTTCCAATGTTCCAAAGTTCGAATTATAGCATAAAACTCTTTGCCATACGTCGAATACTACCTATTGGCTTCATTCAACTTTTCACTAAAAAATGCAATTGGCTTCCCTTTTTGGCTTAGTACACCCCCAATTCCTACTCTAGAAGCATCACAATGCACTTCAAACACATCAGAAAAATTAGGTAATATTAGAACAGGGGCCTCAGTTACCTTAACCTTTAAAATCTGAAACGCAGCTTCCGCCTCCATAGTCCACAGAAACTTGTTTCCTTTAAGACAATCAGAAATTGGTGTCGAAATTGAGCTAAAATCTTTAATAAACCTCCTATAAAGGGAAGCCAAACCAAGAAAGCTTCGGACTTCATGAATGCTTGTTGGTGTTTCCCAACCTGTAATTGCTTCAACCTTTGCTGGATCCATCTGTATACCATCTTTTGAGATAATGTAACCCAAAAAGGTCACGCTTGAGGTGAGAAAATGGCACTTCTTCACATTAACAAACAGCTTCTCACACATTGTTTCAAGCACTTTTCTCAAGTTGACCAAGTGTTGTTCAACAGATGGACTATATATTAAAATATCATCAAAACAGACTACCACAAATTGACCAATGAAAGATCGAAAAACCTGGTTCATTAGTCGCATGAAGGTGCTTGGTGCATTACTCAACCCAAATGGCATCACCATCCATTCATACAAACCATCTCTTGTTTTGAAGGCTGTTTTCCACTCATCTCCAGGCCTAACTCTGATCTGGTGATATCCACTACGCAAGTCTATTTTAGAAAAAATAGTTGCGCCATGAAGTTGGTCAATCACATCATCAAAACGTGGAATAGGAAAATGATACTTGATGGTGATTCTGTTAACAGCTCTGCTGTCAATGCACATTCGCCATGACCCATCCTTCTTGGGGACCAATAATGCTGGAACTGCACAAGGACTTAAGCTTTCGCGGACCGCCCCCTTTTTTTAGCAATTATTCTACATGCTTCTGCAACTCAGCATGTTCTTTGGGACTCATTCTGTAAGCCGCCTTATTTGGAATGGCTGCTCTAGGAACAAAGTCTATGCAATGCTGAATATCTCTCATAGGCGGTAATATTGGTGGCATCTCCTCTGGCATTACATCAGCGAATTTTGTCAGTAAAGGTTCAATCTCCAAGGGAATATGTGGACCATTATCGTTTCCTTCTATCACCACTAGTGCAAATATCTCAGCTGCACCAATGACTTCTTCTAAAAATTCTGCCTTGGACAACATAGAATTCTTCGCCTCCTTCCTCCAATCTGAAGGTGCTAGTGTATAAGGTGGCCATCCAGGTGTAAGTATTTTTGAAACCATCATGTTTTGTCTTCCTATCAAACTGCCATGGCCTGCCTAATAAAATGTGACAAGCATCCATAGGAATGACATCGCACCATACTTCATCTGAATATCTTTTCCCAATTGAAAAACACACTAGGCATCTTTTGGTTACTTTCACCTCATTCCCTTTTTTTAGCCAAGACAGCTTGTACGGTTGTGGGTGTTCTTCTGTTTTCAGCCCCAATTTTTCTACCATAGTGGTAGAAGCCACGTTTTCACAACTCCCTTCGTCTATAATCACACTGCATACTTTTCCCCCGTTGGTGCACTTGGTATAGAAAATATTGTGTCGAAGCCATGTTTCATCATTCACCATATCCACATTCAAGACCATCCGAATGACTAGTGATTCTCTGGTATCAGCATAGATAATCTCCACCTCTTCAGATTCTGCTTCTTCTTATTCATCGACATTGTCATAGATTGGTTCTTCATAAAAAATTGGAGCCTCTGCAAACGTCACAATCTGTTTATTTGGACAATCTGCAGCAAAATGTCCAATTCCTTGGCACTTGAAACACCTCTTCCCTGTACTACCTCCTATGATCGACCCTTCCTTGTTGGGAATATTTTTTTGAGGCATAGAACTCCTTTCAGCAGGTGAAGTTGCTGATGAACTCACTGATTTAGCTCCGAATTCCTTTCTAGGAAATCTTGATTGAAACTTCGAACTGTCACCCTTTCTTTTACATTGTCCTTCCACCTTCAAGGACAGTTTACACACATCTTCATAAGACCAATACTGTTGTAAGTACACAACATCAGAAATTTCATCCCGCAATCCACCTAAATATCGAGCAATTACTTGTTCATCTTCTTCGACCATGTCACAACGCATTCGAAGACGATCAAATTCAGTGGTGTATTGTTCCACCGTAAGGTCACGTTGCCTGAAATTGTGATACTCAATAAAGGCCTCTTGTCTGTATTGAGCAGGAAAAAAATTATGCTGCAACAATTTCTTCATCTTGTCTCGTCTTTGAATTTTAGACTTTTCGTCTCTGATTCTTTGTTTCTTGACATGTTCCCACCAGATTGAGGCATGCTTCCTCAATTTGATTGCTACTAATTTCACCTTTTGCTCATCTGTGAGGTTTTTTTAAATCAAAAACCCTCTCGACGGTGTGTAACCAGTTGATGAATACGTCAGGGTGAGTTGATCCCTCAAATTCTGGAATCTCGATCTTCATCTCAAAATTGGATGTGAAGGGTTGATCACCGGTTCGACCTCTCCTTGGTATTTCACGATTCCAAAATGGATTGTCGTCCTCCTCTTCCTCTGGAGATGACGTTCAGATTCTTGTCTCCCTTCTGACCCGTGCAACTGTGCCTCTGCAAGCAGTTGTTCGAGTTCTTGGATCTGTCTGTCCTTTTCCTCAATTTCAGCATCTCTCGCATCAGTATAATAATCGTCATCGATAGGTTGACCGCGTCCTCTGCCGCCACGACCTCTTCGTCCACGACCACGACCACGACCTCTGCGATTTTCCTGCTCAGCCATCTTTAAGACAACCTGAGCTTTGATACCAAATGATGCAGAATTATATGGAAAGTAGGCTTTTAGGAAAAATGCAGAAGTTTTTCTGCTATATTATTATTCTTCATTAAACCAAAGTCTGCCTTTCACATCCTTCTACAAAGCCTTTTTAATTAGGCAATACAGAAAGTAAACAACAATAAAGGACTATCAATGGTCTTAAAACTGACACAAAACAAAAAAAAAACTGATACAAAACAGAAATAAAACTGACTCAAAACAGAAATAATCATAAACCAAACATAAAGACATGCAAACTGAAACGTCCGCAATTATTAAAATTCATAAAAGGCCTTAAAACCCCTTTAAATGACAACTATGATGACTTATGGTTACTCAAGTGCATCACAAGTCCTTATCCCAGAAACAAGGGCATCAACTTTCCCATCAGTGCCTTTCTCGATCTCTGGTCTAGTGGTTTCATAATGAATCTAAGAAGAAATCGAATGTGTTGTTAGCTTCCTTCCTTCCTCATCTAAGACTATCCATCTCCTTCCTCATCTTGTCAAATAAATCTTCTTTCTCTGATAATTGGAATTTCGATCCATTTTTGCTTTCATGTTCTACCCATTTGTTCTCTTGTTTCTAAAATACTATGTGGCTAATACTTCATCAACCATGACATTCGTCTCCACAACAACCTTTTTTCATTTCTTTAAGCTCCTTGAAGACTTTATCTTTCTCTTCCTCAAATTTCCCCATTTGCTCTTTCAACTGATTCAGCTTCTCATCATATTGCTCCACACGATGATATCTCTGCCACAGTGATTTTGGGGTTACTGTCTCTGTTGCCCTTAGTTGCCGGAGTGGCATCACCGATGTGGACTCCGGTGATGGACAAGACCAACCGGTGTCAGGGTTATCAGTAAGTGACCAGGGGAAATGGAGAAAAGGATGGGGAGGGTTAGGTTGCAACAAAATGATTTTATTTTTTCTATCTTATCTTCTTGAACTGTAATCCATGACCCCCATGGATAAATTATAGGTTTTGGGTATATGATAAAATGACCCAACTTGATTAATAACTAATTAAAAGTGGATAGGATAAACTATAATATCATATCTTCCTTATTAGGTGCTTCAAACAGCCCTAAAGGTTCAATTAAGCAGTTATTTCCTCTCATATTACATTGAGAATCATAGATCTCATTGCATATGATCTCTCACTCCTAAATATAGGTCACAATTGTGTTTAGTGAAGCGCTGCCTCAATACATAAATGAGGAATTAGGCAAATAATTATGACTTATCTCTCTTATCATTATGAAAGATTTTACATACCTTTCTTCATCCATTGAAGAAGTATTTTGCATATATTATTTTTATTAGTTGTTACTTTTTTTAAAATATAGAATCACCATGTCTTTACACATTTCTCTCTCTTTCAACCTTATCTGAGATATATATATATATATGGTATTCCTCCAAGAGTTTTGGTATATACCACTACCGCTAAAAAAATCATATATCGACATGCCTCACCATTAACCTTTAAGGGTGTGTTTGGTTGGAGGATTTTGACGAGATTGATAGGCAAATTAGAAGTGGGATTACCTAATTTACCTACCTAAATCAGTATGCTACCAAACCAATTTGTCTATCTATTTGTATCGAAATAGCCGGCCAAAAAATCCCTTTTCATATGTGGTATTTCCCGTTAGCTATGTATTTGCTCAGATTGTGTAATAAGCAAAAGATGAGTGTACCATCTGTTAAGCGCGCGAAAGGAAAAACGGTGGCAACAACAGCCAAAAAGCTGTTGTTCGTTTCAAAATTCATGAGATTAGATCCATACTCAGGGTGCACCCTTTTCTTGGATTGAAGAGATACCCCAAAAAGCTTAGTCTTGCAGCTGTTACTGCTAGGTTGTTCAACAAATGTTATGGAGCTTCTTGAAGTGTTAGTGGGAGAGTTCATATCATGAGCTTGCTTAGGGTTATTCAAATAATACCCCAAAAGCTGGTTCATTGGCCTTTGCACCGTTGAAACATTACAAGGAGAGGAAGCGGAGGCTTATGGTGTATTATTGCAGAGAAGAAAAGAAGGGTAAGTATTGCTTGGAGCTACAAGCTTAACAAGATTATTTTCGTAATAGCACATTTTTTCCCCATCTATATTTTACCAAAAGCCAAACATAGACTTTACAAAAGTTACCTAATTTCCCCGGGAAAATTTTTCCCAACCAAACAACTTTTTTTACATTTTTCTACCAAACTCACTTCCCAATCATTTTTCTATGATTCATAAAAAATTCTCCTCAACCAAACGCCCTCTAAAGGATAGGGATATGGACATAGCTCTACTACACAACACTTTAGACACACATATATTGCTACTGATCAGGCTAGTTATTTTGCCTGTCACTTTTTTCTTGCTACTTTTACTATCATTTTTTCACCGCTAGATTAAATTCAAATCAACAGTTTAAAATAACTCAAAATTTAATTAAACTAAATAAATAAATCAATAGATCATGCACCCTTATCTATCTGATAAATTCAAATTGAAGATCCTAATTGCAAATCAATGGTTTAAAATAACTTAAAATTTAATTAAACTAAATAGATAAACAAATAGATCCCACTCCCTTATCTATCTGATAAATTTAAATTGAAGATCCTACCTGCCTTTTTAGAAGATTTTTCACCCCCAGTTGCGAAAAAAATAGGACATAGATAGAGAGAATCAAATATAAACAATGTTATGCATATAGCTCAACCCAAACCCTAAAATTGTATTTTCTCTTCTTCCACATCACCCTCCTTCCTAGGCTGAACCTGATGATACCTTCGAATGCAATGTCACTGCAGTCTTTTAAGAGGGAAGCAGACCTAGACTACGGAAATAAATTATATGGTCCTTCTCTCTCTCCTCTTTGTTTCTCTCTCTCTCCTCTCTCCTCCCCCCTCTCTCTATGCAGGAGCAGTGGTCCCAGACCGCTACATTTTTGCTCCTAGACTACAAGTTCTTCTACGCAGTAAACTTACACTACGACTGTTGCGAGTGGTAGGTATAGATGGTAAAACGGGCTCAGTTCGCCGGGCCGGCCCGCCCCGCCCGCCAAACGGGGCCGAGCGTGCAGAGTTTTCCAAGCTCGCCACCCGCCAAGCCCGCCAGTCCGCTCGGGCTGGATTTTTTAATTTTCTTTTTCTTTTTTTAGTGTAAAATCTGACTGGCTTGGCGGGCTGAGTTTTCTTGCCCACTTTCACAGGCGGGGCGGGACGGGCCATCCCGCTTTTTGGCGGGCTTATGGCGGGCAGGGGCGGGCTGCGCCCACTTTGCCATCCCTAGTGGTAGGATAGGTGGTACGCTTCATCGTACAAAGGTAGGTTCATAGTAAAGGAGGAAACAATGTGTTTATGCTTTTTTGGTTTTGTTATCATTTACGAAGCTTCAAAGTGCCCTCAATCAGCATAAAATTAGTCTCAGACACGAATAGATAAAAGCGAGGTCAGGACAAGAAAAATTATAAAATATAAACAGAAATGGAAGGATACAGATATGGGATCTATTGATTTATCTATTTAGTTTAATTAAATTTTGAGTTATTTTAAATCATTGATTTGAATTTAATCTAACGGTAAAAAAGTGATAGTAAATGTAGTAAGAAAAAAGTGGTAGGCAATATAACTGACCTCATTTCTATTATAATTAATTATTAGGAAAACTTCAAAAAATTCTTTATAAGTTTTCTTAAAATCAATTACCTCCTCTCCAAAATTTTAAATCATTCACCCTGATTTAAATATTTTTCATCACTTACACCTCTAATTTAATTTTCCATCCAAACTTTCTTTAACAGAATTATTTTTTTTTTTAAATTCCAAAACTACCCTTAATAAAAAAGAAAAACAACGTAAGAAACCTCTGTTATCTACCACTAAACTCACCCTTACACAAACCCTTGCTCATCCTTCACCCAAATAGCCACAGCCACTAAGCTTCTCCTTTTCTCTACACATACGAAGTCATTTGACGGAATTCCTATCCACCAGTGCACAAGCTTTTTGAGAGTTGTAGTTTTTATACTCTTCTTTAGTTTGCTTTATTTATATTGGATTGCATGCAATTTAGGCATTTAGAATGGATTTGAGATTTATTGTAGCTTTACAGAGTCATCGTTTATCATGTTTAGGAAGGAACAAATAGCTGAAATGGCAAAAGATGAAGAGTTAAATAGTTCGTTGGGGTGCTTCATTTTTTATGATATTGTTTAGGATGAATAAGAATAGAAGTGACATTTGACCTGTGTTTTTTTTAGAGCTGTGTTTTTTTTTTGGCTGAACAAAAATAAGAGGATATTTGAGCAAAAAAAACATTCATGATGAGAGCAAGCTAACAGCTCAGTTGATGTATATCTATTATGATATGTTTATGTTTTCATGATAGAAGGTATCAGTGTAATAAAATATAGTAATTTGGGGTGATTCGTTTTTTAGTGGTAGACAACAGAGGTCTCTCACGTTTTTTTTTTTGTTATTAAGGGTAGTTTTAGAATTTTTTAAATTTTTTTTACTTTGTTAACAAAATTTTGGATGGAAAATCAATTAGGGGAGTAAGTGATAAATATATTTTAAATAGGGGATAAATGATTAAAAATTTTAGAGAAGAGAATAAGTGATTTTGAGAAAACTTATAGGAATTTTTTTGAAGTTTTTCCTTAATTATTTTACAACATGTATTAATTTAAAGGATTATGCTAATATAAACTTTTTTTAACTTGGTTTAGTTTCACAATAAACTAGTAAATGGGGAAAAATATCATTTTATACTATAATCATACGTCAAATAAGTAAAAAAAAATGGGAAAACTTTATACTATAAATTAAATTAAATTTTTCTTACATTACAAGCTCTTATTTATCTTGCATTAGACAAATTAATAAGAGTGAACATGAGTTAAAAAAAATAAAACAATTTAATAAAAAACAGAAGCACAATTGCTTAATAATTTTGTTGTGTATTTTCTTAGCTGTTTTTTTTTTTTTTTTTTTTTTTATAACAATTTTCTTAGCTGTTTAAATTATACGTATGCCTCATATAATGCATATAATTATCATGCATCATTCATCAATGTTCATGCATTGAATTCAGCCAAACGTTACGGAGTTGAAGAAAACAACAATTTGTTAGGAGCTAAAAGGATTTAAGATCAGCAAAGTTCGACACAGTTGTTAGATAATTGGTTCTTTAAGTATGCTGACAAGGGTTCGATTTCTGGCCGTATACAAAGGCGGACCTGCACTTGTGCCAATGTCTACAAATGCATACACAAATCTTGGGGGTGGGGGGAATGTAAAGTACCTTTTGAGTCCTTAACCAAAATTATGGAGCTCAATTTAATCCCTTAAAAAAAATAGTCGACTTGTGATCTCTCTTAATTCCAGAATAAACTCAATTGGTCAAAATTGTGGTCTCTCTGGAATTCACATAAAATCCATGTTATTCTCTCTAAAAAGGACTAACATGGATCTATTTTAATTTTTAAAGGGACCACGAGTAGACTTTTTTGTTAAATGATTAAATTAGACCTCGTAATATTTGTTGAGTATCCAAATTTTTTAAAAAGATCACTTATTTATATTATTTTATTTTTTAATACATTTAAAACTTTATTTAAAAAAAAATCGGGGTAGCCCTATATAGACATAAATAAAATTTTATGAGTTCCGTATGTATGGAAAATGTTCGATGATCTTTACGCCTGGAGAAAATTAGTCTTCAACTATTAGTCGAAGATGTCTTTGAGTTATACTAAAAAAAAAAAAGGAGTAAACTGCACCCATTTTTAAATGTTAATTATTTCTTCGCTTCTGTTCTTATGAGACAAAATCCCTTTAATGTACTCCATTATTAACACCTAACCCATGAAGGGAATAAAGAAAAGCAACCGTTAATAAATAAATAAGAAATTACAAAGAGATTAAATAATATGAAGTCACGATCATTAACATGTATGAGCAGTGGATCAATAAGAAGAAAAAGATCAGTTTTAGGTCCACGCTATTTAATTATTTGATCAGTTTTAGAGTTCGCTTGTTTTTTTGGTTATATTGATATAATGAGACAATGAAAGATAACCTTTTTTTTCTCTCTTCCCTAAACTCATTTTAAGACTTTTATGTTTGAAAATAAAGAAAAATCATGTGGCTTTCTTTTTACTTACTTTTTATATTTACCCTTTTTCATTGTGAATTTATACCTTTTGTCCAAATTTTATTTTATTTTTTTGTACTTTTGTGTCCAAATTTTAAACCTTGAAATGAAAAACAACAAAAAGCAAGAGAAAGACGGGTGGGTAAAAAGGGTCACGAGGCGAACCACGGACATAACGTGAATTGAAATAGCAATGCAGCTAGAGAACGGAAGGTCCTACTTTAAAAAATCAAAAATCAAAAAACCCAAAGCCAAAACCTAACTCCATGTATTGTGCTATAGTGCTATACGGTATACCTGTCACTCTCTTATTCTAGTATTTTTCAATTCAACGCAATGTCAAACTCGAAACCAAACACCCAAATAAATAGTATTTCTTTACTGGGGAGGATAAAAACAGCATTTCTAATGGCCATTTTATCATTTTTAATTTATTTTTTGTTTTCTTAATTACATCCAGGGGACTTTTTGAGTCATGACTGTTCCCAATCCCCATCCATTCCTCCTGGTAAGATATGATCATATTATAGGGTGACTAGGATCATATATATATATATATATATATATATATATATATATTGGTAATATAAGAAGGTTAACAGTAATACTCCAAAAGAGATCAATTCAATAAAATCATTCTGAAATTACAAGATAAAGACAAATCAGCTCAATACAAAGGCCAAATACTAGGGGGAGGGTTTGAGAAAACAAAAAAATTATTCTCAACAGGATAGTCTAAAGGATATTTAGAAAATCAATCTGCACAACTATTTCTTTCTCTAAAAACATGAACCATGTGAACTTTCCAATTCTTTTGTAACCATGCTCGAATCCGAGTCACTAAGCGAGACTCTCGAGCTACTCTTCCACTGCTGGAGAGCAAAGTGATAACTGAATCATGAGGTTACTATTTGTATTTTATAATTTTGTATAAGGTGCTATTTGGTCGAGGAGATCTTGAAATTTCCCTAGGTAAATCAACTTGGCAAAACACAATCTCCTTCTTTGGTAGAGAGATTCATAAAAGTTGCCCATCTATGCCATTTGCATAGCATTTCCCCATTTGGTTTAGAAAGCTAGCCATCTGCACTCTTTAGAAAGAGAAGTTGGACGTGGTTTTCCGAGGATAGCCGGCTAAATTGCAATGAAAAAATAAAGCAACTGAAAATACCTCCTAAAGCGCTAAGATATTGTCGTAATAACAACTTTTACGGGTAAAGGGTAGCATCTTGATTCATTTCAAATTTTAAAACAGGGTTATTTTCGTAATTGCAATTTTTTTCCCATCTATATTTTCCCTGCAGCCAAACATAGACTTTATAAATGTTACCTAATTTCCCAGGTGAATTTTTTTCTAACCAAACAAATTGTTTTTACATTTTCCTACCAAACTAACTTCTCCCCATTTCTCTATCAATAACATTTCCCTATTATTCGTAAAATTTCTCCTCAACGAAACGTCTCTAACTGTTTTATTCATTTATGTAATGCTCTTCATTTGCATTTATAGGAAGATTCATGACAAATCACAAAAAAATCAGTTCAATGAAAATTCTATTATAATAGCAGAGCCTGGTTACAGAGACCTACGGGTTATTTACCTTTGCCCCTTCGCTTTCAACTTTTCATGAATCTATATAAGCAGTGGCGGACCCAGAAATTAATATGACGGGGGGCGAAAACAAAAATATTATATTATAAATAAAAATATTTACTATAAAATATAAAACGAATATGATTTCTAACAATATATTTTGAATGAAATTACTATATTATAAAATGTGTCGTGATTTTTTGCCTTAATATATATATATTATATTTTTGTCAATTCATATTCGGCTTTATATCATATAGATCTAAATGGTTTTATTTTTTAATAAGACAATGGTTATAAAAATAAGACAATGGTTATATTTTTAAATTTTTGTCTTATTTTACACAGTTAAATTTTTTAATTTGAACCATTCAACAGTTTCTGTCGAAGTGTTTCTACTACTATATCTTATTTAATTATTTATCAATTATTAATTATTGTTTTATTTGTTTGGTTTATGTTTTCAAAATCTTTTTTATCTATGTGGCTTCTCATTTACCTCACAGTGAAGCACCATGAACTTCTCTAATTGCCACTATCCATGCACTCGTCAGCAATTTTTGTAATCCACATTACTTGTGCTTGTCTTGTCCTCAATAATTCACCCAAGCATCCATATATAAAATTTTTTCCAAGAGTTTTAGGGGAGAAGGGGCCATCCCTAGCCCCCATGTCGTTCCGCCAGTGTATATAAGCCTCCGTCTGCATGTCTTTTCTAAAAAAAAATTATTGGCCTAATGCTTTTTAAATTAACAAATATATAGTTAATAATTCTATAATTTAATCGACACCCGTATTAATATTTTTAAGATTTGTAGCGTAATGGCAATATTAGAAATCTCTTATCACTAGAGTAATTATTATCTTTTTAAATAAAGTTTTTTTAAAAATACAAATCTTTTTATTAAAAAATGGGATAGGTTATTCTATCTACTATTTTTTCTGCTTATCACCCTCCAACACTGTTAGATCATAATCTTAAGAAGAAAGAAAAAAATAAACGTTAATTAAGATTATGATATAACGATATTTTAAAGTGATAATCAAATATAAAAAAAAAATAATAAGTTGAATAACTTATCGTAATAATAGATCAAATCAGTTGAGGCATAAGCCTAACAAATACCATATTATAGATATAGACCGTCAGAACCATAACTCACCTACCCTTTCCACCTAGCTTACTGTCATAAATAACCGTCCCACTCTCACATTTGTTTTTAAACCCTCCATTCTTTCTTTCATCTTCTCAATTCGTCAAACAAAACAAAACCCTTGTTTTTTTCTCTAAATCTCACTGCTCAACCCATCATGTCTTCCTTCAAGAGCAAATACCAAGGTACTCTATCATCTGTCGTTTCATTCATCGTGATCACTATTCTTAATCTCTTGTCATATATGTTTCTCGTGTTTCCCTTGATTTCTCCGATCTGCTTTGTTGTCTTTGGTCGATTGTGGTTGAACAGTTATGCTGCAATACTAGGCTAGTAGTTTTGTTATGCTGATTCCGCTATTTTCTAATCTCGATGGTTGTTTTGTTATCTGTTTGACTCTGCTTCATACTCCAGTGATCCAAGATAACCCCCTCCCCCCCCCCAAAAAAAAAAAAAAACTTTATATTTATATATTCCGATCTGATATTTTTGCATTGAAAAATTTAAACTCTCCTTACTTAAATTCACATTATGCCCTTTGGTTGGGATTATCTATGTAAACATGAATAATTAAGAATAAAAAATAGGATCAACTATCTGTATTCTAAGTAAGATTTAGATCTTGTTTTGGTTTCGTGATGTCTGTCATGACTTTAGATCTGGGTTGTTGAGTAATTATGTTGCACAAACCTGTTTAAAAAGATTCAGAAATGTTGGTACCCTTTAAAGTAATTCAACTCATTAATTTTGCATTCTACGGAAAACTTTAACTCTTTAATTCAACAATTTGACATTTTTTCTTTGCTTAGGAAGGTAAATAACTGTCAGGAATTGTTTATTTTGTCCTCCCTTCTCTTTCTTGTTGATTTATTCATTTCAGTTTGAAATGAAAATTTTCTCTTAATGTGATATGGTTGGGTTCAAAATTTATATGTTATGCTGGGAAATGTTCTAATGAATTTGCATGAATTGCAGATGAACTCATTGCCAATGCTGCTTACATTGGCACCCCAGGGAAGGGTATCCTTGCTGCTGATGAGTCAACTGGTACAATTGGCAAGCGTTTGTCCAGCATTAATGTTGAGAATGTTGAAACGAATAGGCGTGCCCTTCGTGAACTCCTATTCACCTGTCCTGGTGCTTTTGAGTGCCTCAGTGGTGTGATTTTGTTTGAGGAAACTCTATACCAAAAGACAGCTGCAGGTACTGATGCTTAGTATTTATGATATTTTGAAGATATATTGCTGTAAATGTTAAAGATCTTCTTATGAGCAATAAATGAACATCTTACTTACACCTTTATTATGTGTTTATTTATTGAAAGAGTTTTTCTAACTTACCCTTTTTTTCAGTTTTAGTTAGTTCCTGAACTTGATGTAATTTATTGTAGGAAAACCCTTCGTAGAGTTGATGAAGGAAGGTGGAGTTCTTCCTGGTATCAAGGTTGACAAGGGAACTGTAGAGCTTGCTGGAACCAATGGGGAAACCACTACGCAGGGCTTAGATGGCCTTGGTCAGCGTTGCCAGAAGTATTATGAAGCTGGTGCCCGTTTTGCTAAATGGCGTGCTGTGCTCAAGATCGGCCCCAGTGAACCATCTGAGCTGGCTATCCATGAAAATGCCTATGGTCTGGCTCGTTATGCTGTCATATGCCAGGAGAATGGTCTGGTTCCTATTGTGGAGCCTGAGATCCTGGTTGATGGACCTCATGACATCAACAAATGTGCTGAGGTGACTGAGCGTGTTCTTGCTGCATGCTACAAGGCTCTAAATGATCACCATGTTCTGCTTGAGGGAACTCTATTGAAGCCTAACATGGTGACCCCTGGTTCAGAGTCTCCAAAAGTGGCTCCAGAGGTGATAGCTGAATATACTGTTAGAGCTTTGCAGCGAACTGTTCCTGCTGCAGTACCTGCTGTGGTCTTCTTGTCTGGTGGGCAGAGTGAAGAGCAGGCAACCCTTAACCTCAATGCCATGAACAAGTTCAAGGGAAAGAAGCCATGGTCTCTTTCTTTCTCTTTTGGAAGGGCACTTCAGCAGAGCACTCTCAAGACATGGGCCGGGAAGGATGAAAACATTAAGAAGGCCCAGGATGCATTCATCACGAGGTGCAAGGCAAACTCACAAGCAACCCTGGGGACTTACAAGGGTGATGCTGCCCTTGGTGAGGGTGCCTCTGAGTCTCTCCATGTCAAGGACTACAAATACTAAAAATGGAGTGAGCTTCTTTTGGAGATTTTCGCATTATTGGCACCATCATATTGGTGCTCTTTTATAGGTTTTGACTTGACTGTTTTGCTTTCCGTTCTTGGTCTTCGTAGTTTTATGGATTAAAGAATAATAGCTCCAACTCCAACCTACATTAGTTTGGTATTGGTCCCCCAGCCCCCTCTTTTTTATATAATTCTTCCTTCGGTTTTCCTGATTGAGTTTTGCTCTATTATGGACAAGTGTCATTTCTTTTTTCAATGCAATTTGGATCTGGAAAAAAAGCATATTGCTAGCAGCGTATGCATAAAACTAAACCCATTTTGAATGAAAGAAGTTTTTCAATTGAAAGTTACCTTTTCAATTCAAAGTTACCTTTTAGTACCTCAAAAGATACTTCCTGATTTTAATTTGGCATCTTATAATGACTAGACTCGAAGGAGGGACTCAAATATTATATATTTAAACTTTAAGAAATTAAATTGATAGACTAGTCTAGGGATTAAATTTAATGACATGAGTATCTTTCAGACTAAAATAGGGTTTTCTTATAATTTTAATTTATGAACTCGGTTTAAAGCCTTATGCAGTGGGCTTAAACAGCAACTATCTAGGCAAAAGTATGAGTTATCTACCATTGGTAGGTTAGAATACGGGTTTATTCGTTTACTTTGGGACACACTTTAATCTTTGGATCAATTAACGAGTTTCAATCTGATTCTTTAGTTCCGTTACTGATGGTTGATGTTTTAACAGTTTGCTACTGTTGTAGCGTCGATTTTTTTTTTTTATACCAATATAATTACCTATTTGTGGTGTAAGCTCATGGAGTACGGCACTTTGAACCGGTTATGTGACTAATCGCAAGTATAGGGCGGGGTATGGGACTAATTGCAAGTATGGAACGGATTAAGAATTAAAATTTTATGTCACTATCTAAGATGACACTAGTGGGGATTGAATCGAGCTTTTTATCCACCCATTCAGTTCCCTTGAATCAATTGAACTGCCATAATTGGGTGTACGTCGTATCTAAAGCTCGTTCGTTTGTGGGAATCTCACGTGAATGATCATGTCTGGAACTGATTCTTGTAGACTTTCCTCTATTTTCTATTGTAGAGAACAGTGGCTTTTTTTCTTTTTCTTTTTCTTGAACCATCATATAAATTTACGCTCTTATGATAAGGCGAGGGAAAAAAGCATACGCTGTATGCTTTTCCTGAATTGGAGATAAAGCTGGAATGACACCGAGGATAGTGTAAAGTATTCATTGTTCATGCCTAGAACTGTTAAGGGCTTCTTCTTTTTTGTCTTAGTAGTGTTGGCTGGGCTGATTGGGATTCTCGTCAATTACGAAGTTGGGTTTTAGCCGAAGAGTTGGGAGCCCAAGATGGGAAATCTTGATGTTGCAACTTGAAAGCCCATGCATTTTGTAAGTTCCAATAACACCTTGTATAGTCCAATTACCATTATAAGTGGTACTACTTCACCCTCATTTATTGGGTGATACTGCAGACCCATGTCCCCGTAAAGGGGATTTCGTCTCTATAATTTAAATTTGCGCCCTGTGAAGTTGTGGACCGTATTCAATCATACAATTACTATAACAGAGGGTCAAATGCACTCTTTAGTCACTCCCTGAAAAAGACAAAACAAAACACGTTTTAATCACCCTTGGGCTGAGTTTTTTCAGTGGCTACGATAGGGTAGCTTATGTTTGGCCTATCCTATTAATCACCCTTGTCTAGACACCAATGCATAAGGAAGCATCCCTCTCTCGCGGCCACTTAGAAGTCAGAACCTTATTTCATATTTTTAAATGGGGATGGTTATATTTATAAAAAAATTTATTTACGAATTTCTATCGACGACATTATTTTCTTCTGGGAGAACACTAGATTTCACTATATTCTCTCCTGGGAGAAATTTTTTGTAAAAACTTGTCAAAAAAATTTGTAAATTGATCTTTTCCTTTGTTAATTATGGTTGAGATGATTCATAATGGTTGCCTTTTACAACCCCAAAATCAATAAAAGCAAGTTGCTGAAGTCAGAATTGCAACTGAATAAGTAGTCATCATGTCAGTGGCATCAGAGAAAAAAAAAGCACATTGTTATATAAATTTAATTTAATTTGGTGTCATCTTTCCATTATTGAACATGTGACGTGATTTTGGCTTCCTTTGACTGCCTAATTACTTATCTCTGTCTCTAAGTGTAGAGACAAAGCAAGGAAGGAGGGTTCGAGAGAGGAAAAAAGCTGACGGAGAAAGGAAAGGCGTGTGTGTGATACTGATGACAATGACTGTGAATATGTCTCCGTAACCCGTGTTTGGGTTCCTTTAGTAGGAAACTTCTTTACTCTTTCCCAGGTACGGACACTGCGTGTCCAGGCATCAGTAATGTAATGCATGTGTATCAGAGTGTGTAGTAGCAGTAATAGTGCCAGTAACACCGGCCTTACAATGCAAGAAAATGTTAGACTGCAGAAAAGGTCCTCTGTCATACTACTGCTATAAAGATAAAAGAAAATAGATAATTTGCTTAGGGGTTTGGGGTTATTTCTCTGACTCATGACTTCATAATGTATTAATGATGGATTCACGTTTCAATGGCATATGCAGGACGCGTTGAGTAGGGTTTAATCTTTATATATGAGGTCAAAAGACCACTTATCTGTCAAGATAGGGTACACGTTATTCTTCACTTATTCAAGGGAACTCTCCAAAAATCACCTTTTAAATGTGTAGTGTTATGAAAATTTCATCTTATGATGCTTACTTTTGTGCATGTTATTTTCTATATTACTAATTACATATGATCATGTAGCAGCACAAGCTTCCTTAAACCGTAAATTATGCTAGAAGGAAAGGTTATTGGACTTAGAACTCACCTCTGCACCTTTAGTTCTACTTCTATATCAACATATTATTATTATTATTCTTATTATTCTCAAGCAACCATAACAAATGACCGCAAAAGAGGTCTGCCAAATGCACTATGGTCAACGATTTTGCTTCTCGCTTGTTGTTCTATATATCACAGGCAGCTAGGACCACACAGTAAAACTGGGAACTGTATCGCTAGTGTGTTTCTGTGCTGACATGTTACTTTGCTGGATGATATATATATATATATATATATATATATATATATATATATATATATAGAGAGAGAGAGAGAGAGAGAGAGAGAGAGAGGGGTAGGATCCACCCGGTGTCAAATTTGAAATTTGACACCTTATCTGATAGTCGTCAGATCAAAAAAGATCAATGGTGTCACATGCTTAGAGTTGTTGATCTTTTTTGATCTAACGACTCTCAGATGAGGTCTCAAATGATCCTACATCATATATATATATATATATTTGGAGATATTCAAATCGATTCATCGCTTCACGACTAGTCTGATTCGGGACGAGTCCCGAGATTAAACCTTTAAATCCCCCAAGCAACAACTTGATGTTAGTGCAAGCCAGCCGTAAGTATGGTCATTCTAGTGCTGGATGATATTTATTGATCATTCTAGTGCAAGCCAGCCGTAAGTATGGTCATTTTGGTGACCTATCAAGCAACAAAATGTACTAATAGAAGATGGAATATACAATTTGATGTTAGTTTCTGTTTTCTCTTTCTATTTTCCTTTAACATAAAATATAGCTTTTCACCGTACGTGGTATGAAGGTAATGAAATTGCTATCTTAATTACAGGCCTTCGGTACATAATTGAACACCAAAGGCCTGCACTGTTAAATATCCCCAAATTACACAAAAAGAAGCAAGACAAGGGAGGAAGGAGAAAGATAGTGACCAACTGATATAAATATCATCAAAGATGCAACATATGAAATAATACAATTTACATTCCATTTGCACGCATAAAAGAAAATCTGACACAAGAGAAACTCACCTGAATTAGTGTCATACCCCAACACTTCAGTGATATTTGCCAATATGTCTCCCTCGTTAATTAAACTTATATGACATGAACACATTATTTTTCTCCTAAATTCCCATTTAAGATTGACCATCTTAATAATCATCATCAGTCTCTATACATAAACCCTCAGTTAGCTCTTGCTTACATAATGTGAAATCATATATTCAGATAAAAGGCTGTGAAATATTCGTGTCTCTTACGAGTCAACCTTATTTCACTCACTGGTTGTGGTTTGCTTTATTAACCTTCAAGCTGTAATTCTCCCACAAATTTCCTCCTTCACTCATCAAGAAGGGAAAGCAGCTATCAGCAGCAACTGCATTTCCAACATTAGAATTTGAAGGTGAAGAACCATCATTTGTTTGTAGCCTCCCAGTCTCTTGCCTTTGATCATTGATATCACAATAAGCACTACCTCCTTGATCATATAGTGAAGAATGGTCATTGTTATCGAAGTAAAAACAACTTCTAGAGTTTTCCTTCCGCTTCTTGTTTCCGTCCTTGGCATTCCTTGTAATCTCAGATTCTGGCCAGCTTTCAGTACATTTGGCAGTGCTATTTAGTATTTCACTTCCATCTTCATTCTGGTTTTCTTTGCGGTTTTGAATTCCAACTGCTACTAGACCCTCAATAGATTGAGTCTTTATATCGCTTCCTGTTAATTTTTGCAAAGCCTCCATTAGAGCGGCATCCCTTGCTTCAATCCATGCCCTTTCCTTAGCCCAAAATCTGTGCTCCCTCTCCAACCTTTCTGCCTCTTGTCTCCTCCATTCCTCCTCTCTTAACACCCTCTCCTTTTCCTTCTGTTCCAGTGTCTTCATGAGTTTATCCAACCATTCCTCTTGCTTCTCCACCAGCTTCCTCATCTGCGAGTCAATGAAGTCTTTAATCTTCCCCTTCCAGCTCCTTCCACTCATCCTCTTTCTCCTCTTCTCCATGGAATCATTGTCCTTCAGTCCCTCAGTGCTATGATCATTGTCATCAGATGAAGAGGTGTTGAAGTCAGTGGAGTTAGTGAGGCTGAGGCTATCACAATGCTTGTGAGAATGAAACTTATCTTGATTTGTTTGTGAAGGGGCATGGCTGCTTGTCTGGAAACGAAGGCTGCTGCTACCAAAATTGGTTTCGGGGACTGAGACTTGGTTACTATTTTCACCATATAAGGCTTCAAGTTGACGGAAGAATCTGTAGTGCTTCCCATCCTGTCTTCCTGCCTTTCCTTCCCTTGTCTTCTTGTAATATTTGTACAGGTTCTCAAACTTCTCCCTGCACTTTTTCCCACTCCTTTGATATCCATGTTCTTCTGACATGATCCTGAACATCAAAATAAGCAAAACAAAGTGGGGAAGGAAGAAAACAGCAAAAGGCTAAGAACTGAGCTCGATGTTACAGTTGGAACCCTAGTAGAACCCCATGTGACGATGAGCTTTCAAAATAAAAATAAAAAAAATGCTATACAATGTCATGCACTGACGTTTTTATATATTATTGCTAACTAGTTTTAGCTAATACAACTAAGCAAATGGTCATTCAAATTGCTTTAGAAATGAGTTTTCGAAGGAAGAGCCTCTTGTTGATGTCATTCCAAAATATTGAATAAGAATAAAGATAGGTGCTAAAAGCATCCGAAAGTTCAATGATTTTTATTTTTTCTTAAAAAAAGGAAAAACTAAGTGATAAAAGGGAAGACTTGCACTTAAAAGAGCGGACAAAATTTCAAAAATGAAAGGGGGGGACAGTGGAAGAACCATACTAGTTTTGGTATACGAACCTAAACACTTACAAGTACACGATCAATAATCGAAAATTGAGTAGAGAAACGATCAGTGTATAGTCATTTCCAGAGAAAGAGGCTTAAAAAAATTGCATACTGCCATATATCAGAGTTTCCAGAAAGCGCAGTGACCAAATTAAAACCAAGTGCAGTCATCTAACTAGGAAATTGTCAAGAAGCAACATGGATATTGAATTCAGTTGGTTCTCTACCTATTTTTTCAAACCCAAATTAACAAACAAACAATTAAGAAACAAGTTGAAAACAGAAGAGACAACTGTTGAAGAAGAAGAAGAACAAGAACAAGAAAAATGGAAAAAAAAAAAAAAAATATGTACCTAGAAACTTCATCCCATAGTGGCCCCTTTTGATTAGCCTCTTTGAATTTATGGTCCAAACGAGATCTGATCTCAAGAAGAGTAAGAGTCTCTTGCCTTGGCCATCTTCCGGTGGAGGCATCAACACCTATGCAGCCTGCAGTCTCAGCTTCTAAGCCACTAAGGGGAGGAGTTGAAGCACTAGTTGTGGTGGTTGGAGTTGCTACAGTTATGTTAGTATTGGTGGTTACGGCTGCAGCAGTTGTCGCAGAATCGGTGGAGGCAAAGTCATGAAGGCAACGAGGCATTATGTCAGCTACTTGACGACCAAACATCATCATCTCATAGTGTTGTTGGTGATGTGTGGCTGTCAGATTCGGGTGACCGGCGGGGAAGAGCTCCGCCGTGGGCTGCGCTGGTATTGACGGGAAATGGGTTGGTCTTGGTCCATTCACAAGCTGCCTGAGATCAGCGATGCCATACTGTTTCTGTTCATGGTGATGATGATGATGATGATGATGATCCTCCATTTCCATGAGACTGTTGGAGAGTTGAGATAGAAGGAAGAGCAATTAAGGTAAGAAAAGGTGAGGGAGGAATAAGAAGATGATAAAGAGAGTTTGAGAGAAAAATAAACGTGAAGGAGAAGTATATGGAGAGGGAAGAGTTAAGCGGCATACTCGGATCCTGTCGTCCACGAAAAAGCTCAAATTTTAAGCGCAGTACAATGGTCCCATGTCTGTGTGTACAAGTGTATGCGTGTGGTCTATGAGAAATATTGAGAATAAGATGAACTCACTCTCTCTCTCTCTCTCTCTCTTCGCTTTTTGAAGAACAATGCTGCTTCGTTCAGTGTCGTTGCTCAGTACAGTGTGTGGGTGGGGTTGGAGTGTTTTGGTGGAGGAGTAAACCAGCAACAACAAGGGCCTATGCCCTAAGGCCAAGAAAAGAAAATAGAAAACTAATATAATATATATAGCATCAGCTTATTGCTTATATTCAAAGTCTCTTTTCTCTCACCGTCTCTTATAATCATTCTTATGCTTACTATATGAAAATTAAATTAACTGTTACAAAATAATAATAAATGAGAATTGTTGGTTTATACTTATTATCTCTCTTTTTCATTATTCCTTATTATCAAATTTTAATTGTGAATTTCTGTTAATTAATAAGTATGAATTAATAAATTATAATCATTAAAATAATAAAAATTAACTGTTAAAATTTAATAATAAAGGATAATAAAAAATAAAGATATTAACTTTAACCTCTCCCTTCAATAATTATAAGAAAAGCTATTGTAAACATATGGCTCGATTGGTGGACATGATAACATAAAGGTAGGATATGATATAGGGCTGATAAGGGTAGGATATGATATGAGGCTGATAAGCCTATATCATGTCCTGAGTTTGATGACACCTGATTAGCAATCTGATAAGATTATGTAGAAGGAGAAAAAAGAAAGAAAAAAAACAAAATATAATACAATAAATACAAATATATTGGGTAGCGTGCGATATATTAGGTATCCAATATTAGTATCCTATCATATTAAATCATGACCCAGCTCCCCCCATAGGATAAAAAATCATGTATTTGATAGGATAAAATGAGATAATAGGATAAGCTAATCATATCTCATTAACCCACCAAACAAGAGATGAAAGTAGGATATGATAAGTTATCCTATCATATCTTCTTCAACAAACAAGTCCTTAATTTCTTTTATATTACTATGATGTTTGGTTTCCTTATGAATGGTCGACACGTGGCTTAAAGTGAAATCGGAATGGAAGACAGCCGATTTTGTCTCGCTGACGCGTGTATAGTTTCTTCCATCATTTTTTTTTTTTTATCTTTTGGTAACGATTCCATACAACAACATTAACATGTTCCCTTCTGTTTTACATAGTGATAGAGCCAGTATGCTCAAGAAAAATTTAACTGACGTCAAATACTAAAATTTATTGGGATATGATATGTTTACAAATTTTTTTTACAAGTTACACTAAGTATGACCAGTTATACTCTCTTGATTAAAGTATGATTGGTCATATTTAGTGTAGTTTGTAAAAGTTTGTAAATATAACCTACTCCAAATTCAATTTACAGAATAGTTATGATAATGGTTATGTTTAAAACGTGATTAATTTTCATAAATAAATTAAGATCAAGATATCACCGAGCTCAAATGTGGCTCCATCACTAATTTTCATGAATCTTTGCTTTGTTATTACTGGACATTTGTTGGATTTATGAATTACATAATCGGATTTTTTTTCTTTTTTTTTGTAAATGGATTTTTTTCTTTTGTATTTTTAGTAAAATGAATTCAATACCACT